>NC_080188.1:103910137-104210137 GCF_030028045.1 Hippopotamus amphibius kiboko | reverse complement strand
TCACCACATGGGTGAATCACATGAGTTGACACCCCACCAGGCAGGGTGTGGTGGGGCTGAAGTGACACCCAGCAGCTCTAATGGCCTTGCAATGTGGGTGGAAGCTGCAAAGTGCCACCGCTCTGGGCAGGGTGTAAGGGTGCCGAGGTGACCCATGGTGCTGTGATGGCCCAGCTACATGGGTGGCAAGTGCAAGGTTGCACCCCACCAGGTGGGGTGTTACAGGGCCGAGGTGGCACCTGGTGTCTGTGATGGCCTCACCACTTGGGTGGCACACACATGGTAGCACCCTGCCAGGCAAGGTGCGATGGGGTCAATGGACACCCTGTGGCTGTGACAGCCTTGCAACCCTGGTGACCTATACTAGGTGGCTTCCTGCTGGCAGGTTGTGACCGAGCTGAGGTGACACCCGGCAGCAGTGATGGCCTTGCCACATGGGTGACCTGCAAGAGGTGGCACCATGCTGTGTGGGTTGTGACCAGGCCAAGGTGACACCTGGTGGCCATGACAGCCTCACCACAATCGTAGCAAGTGTGAGATTGCACCCTGCAGGCTGCAGTGTGACCAGGCCAAAGTGATCCACAGCAGCTGTGAGAGCCACATCACATGGGTGACCCTTGCAAAGTGGCACCCCGTTAGGTGGTGTGTGACTGGTCCAAGGTGATGCCCAGTGGCCATGAGGACCTCACCACATGGGTGACCCACATGAGCTGGCACCCTGCCTGGCAGGGTGTAACCAGGCCAAGGTGACATCTGGTGGCATAGAGGTGCTCACAACGTGAGTAACCATGCGAGGTGGCATCTCACATGGTGGGGTATGCCCGGGTTGAGGTGACACACTTTGACCGAGACAGACTTGCAGCACAGGTGGCATGCACCAGGTGACACCCCACTGTGCAGTGTGTGATCGGGCTGAGGTGACACCTGGTGGCTGTGATGGTCTCGTCCTGAGGGAAGCACATGCTAGTTGACACCCTGGCAGGTGGGTATTGACCAGGAAGAGGTGACACCCAGTGGCCGTGATGGCCTCACTACATGGGGGACACACAAGAGATGACATGGTGCCAGGTGTGGTGTCACAGGGACAAGGTGGCACCTAGTGGTGTGATTGCCTAGCTATGCGGGTGGCACATCAAGGTGGCACCTGGCAGGGTGGGGAATGACGGGGCTGAAGTGACACCCGGTGGCCATGATGGCCTAGCCATGTGAGTAGCATGCACTATGTAGCACCCCATGGGGCAGTGTCTGAGTGGGCTTAGGTGACACCTCGCGGCCTTGATAGCCTCACCATGCTGGTGACATGGGTGAGGTAGCACCTTGCCTGGTGGGGTGTGACGTGGCTGAGATGACACATGGTGGTCATGATCCCTTGCCTCTTAGGTGGCTCCAGCGTGGTGGCACCCTGCTGTGAAAGCTATGAAGGGGTCAAGGTGACATCCCATGGCTATGACAGCCTCACCACATGGGTGACCCAAGTGAGGTGGCTCCCCACAAGACATGGTGTGACTGAGCTAAGCTGTCACCCAGGGGCAGTGATGGCTTCTCCATGCAGGTGACCCATACGAGGTGGTACCCCACTGGGTGGTGTGTGAAGCAACCAAGGTGACACCCAGCAGCTGTGAGGGCCTCATCACGTGGGTGATCTGTGCATGGTGGCTCCCCACCAGGCAGTGTGTGCTCAGGCAGAGGAGACATCTGGCAGCCATGACAGCCTCACCATGCAGTTGACCTTTGCCAGGTGGCAACCTGCGGGATGGGGTGTGACCATGCAGACGTGACACCCAGCGGTGTGACCACCTTGCCATGCAGGTGCCATGTTGAGGTGACATTCTCCTGGGCAGAGAGTGACACGGCTGAATATTGGTGGCCGTGAGTGCTGCACCATGTGGGTGGCACATGCTAGGTGACATCCCAATGGGCAAGGTGTACCCAGGCCGAGATGACACTCAGTGGCTGTGAAGGCCTCACAACACAGGTGACCCATGCGATTTGGAATCCTGCATGGTGTGTTGTGACTGGGTTGACATGACACAGCGACCACATTGGACTTGCAATGTGGGTGGCATGCGTGAGGTTAGCCCTGCCAGGTAGGGTGTGATTGGGCTGAGGTGACACCCGGCAGCCATGATGGGCTTGCCACATGGATGGCACACAAGAGATGACACCCCACTGGGCATGGTGTCATGGGGATGAGGTAAAACACTATGGCCGTTACTGCCTCACCATGTGGGTAGCACATGTGAGGTCGCACCCTACCAGGCCTAGAGTGATGGGGCCAAAGTGAAACATGGTGGCTGAGATGACTTGCCACGTGGGTGGCTAGCACGAGGTGGCACCCAGCTGTGCGTGTTGTGAACGGGCCAAAATGACACCTGGCAGCTGTGACAGCCTCGCCACGCTGGTTACCGCTGTGTGGTGGCATCCCACTGGGTGGTGTATGACTGGGCCAAGGTGACAACCAGCAGCCATGAAGGACTCACTACATGGGTGACATTCATGAGTTTAAACCCCACTGGGTGGGGTGTGCCCAGGCCTAGGTGAAACATGGCGGCCGTGAGGGCCTCAACACACTGGTGACCCGCATGAGGTGGTATCCTGCTGGGTGGGGTCTGCCCATGCTGAGGTGACACCTGGTTGCTATGATTGCCCTGCAACGTGGGTTACCAGTGCTGGGTGGGGTGCACCCAGGTTGAGGTGACACATGGTTTATGTGACAGATGAGCAATATGGGTGGCATGTGTAAGGTGACACTCCACTGGGGAGGGTGTGACCAGGCTGAGGTGACACCTTGTGGCTGTGATGGCCTTGCCATGTGGTTGGCATGTACGAGGTAGAACCCCACCAGGTAGGGAGTGATGGGGCTGAGGTTCCACCAGGCCACTGTAATGTCCTCAACATGCGGGTGACCAATGAGAGGTAGCATCCCACCAGGTGGGGTGTGCCCAGGCCTAGGTGACACCTGGCAGCCATGATGGCCTCACATTTCAGGTGACTCATGCGAAGTGGCATTGCACACGGCGAGGTGCACCTGGGTTGAGGTGACACCTGATGACTGTGATGGACTCACCACACGGGTGGCTTGCATGAGTTGACACACTTGAGGACAGAGTGTGATTGAGCTAAGGTGACACCTGGTGGCTGTGGTGTCCTCATCACATGGGTGGCATGCAAGAGATGACACCCCACCAGGTGTGGTGTCATGGGGATGAGGTGACAGCTAGTGGCTTGACTGCATTGTCATGTGGGTGGCACATGTGAGGTAGCACCCCATCAGGTAGGCAGTTTGGGGCCGAGGTGACACATGGTGGCTGTGACGGCCTCACCACATGGGTGACCTGCATGAGGTGGCATCCCACCATGAGGCGTGTGTCTGGGCCATTTTGACACCCAGTGGCTGTGATGTCCTCACCACGTGGGTGGCTCATGCAAGGTTTCACCATGCCAGGTGGTGTGTCATGGGGCTGAGGTGACACACCATGGTCATGATGACCTTGCCATGCTGGTGACATATGTGAGGTGGTACCCGACCTGGTGGAGATTGACAGGACTGAAGTGACACCTGGCGGCCATGATGGGTTTGCCACACAGGTGACCCGTGTGAGGTGGCCCCCTGATGGGTGGAGTGCAATGGGGCTGAGGTGACACCTGGTGGCTGTGACGGCCTTGCCATGTGAGTGACCTGTATGAGATAGCACCCCACCAGGTAGGGAGTGATGGGGCCAAGTTTCCACCAGGCCACAGTAATATCCTGAACATGCGGGTGACCAATGAGATGTAGCATCCCAACAGGTGGGGTGTGCCCAGGCCTAGGTGACACCTGGCAGTGTGTTGGCCTCACCACATGGGTGACCCTGGCAGGCTGGAACCCCACTGGGCAGGTGTTTGTGGGCCAAGGTCAAACACAGGTTCTGTGATGGCCTCACCACATGGGTGGCACCCCACCGGGTTGGGTGTGCCCAGGCCAAGGTGACACTCAGGGGCCATGACAGCCTTACCACGTGGGTGACCAGTGTGATGTGGCAACCTGTTGGGCAGCACATGACTGTGCCAAAGTGACACCTGGTGGCTTTGTTGGCCTCACCATGCAGGTGACCTGTACAATACCTCACCGCAAGGGTGGCATGCATGAGGTTGCTCTCCACTGGGCAGAGTGTCCCAAGGCCGAGGTGACACCTGCTGGCCATGATGGCCTCACCATGCAGATGGCACATGTGGAGTGGCATCCCTCTGGGTGGGATTTGCCCAGGCCGAGGTCAAACCCCACTTCCATTATGGCCTCAATACGTGGGTGACCCACATGAGGTTGCACCCAGCTGGGCAGGTTGTGCCAGTTCTGAGGTGAAACCCAGTGGGCATGAAGGCCTAGCCACACGGGAGACCCACACATGGTGGCACACAGCCAGGCAGTGTGTAACTGGGCCGAGGTGACACCCAGTGACCATTACGGCCTTGCCTCATGGGAGATATGTGTAAAATGGCACTCTGTGGCGTGGGGTGTGACCAGGCCTAAGTGACACCCTGGCCATGAGGGTCTTGCCACGTGCATCACCTGCATGATGTGGCTCCCCACTGGGCAGGGTGTGAAGTAGCCGAGGTGAAACTCGGCCTCCTGAGCACATCGCCATGCAGGTGGCATGTGCGAAGTGTCACCGTGATGGGTGGGGTGTGACCAGGTCTAGGTGACACCCAGCTGCCATGCAGGCCTCATCAGGCAGATGCACCACAGTATGTGGCACTCCTCCAGTTGGTGTGTGCCCAGGCGCAAGTGAATCCCAGCATTCATGAGGGCATCAACATGTGGGTGACCCATGCGAGGTGGCAGCCCCCAGGTGATGTGTGACTGGGCTGAGGTGAAACCCAATGGAATGTCAGCCTCACCACATAGGTGACCCTGGTGTGGTGGCATCCCACCAGGCGGCATGTGCCCAGGCCAAGGTCAAACACAGCTTCTGTGATGGCCTTGCCACTCGGGTGACAGGTGCAAGGTGGCTCCCCATCAGGTGGCATGTGCCTGGGCTGAGGTGACAGCCAGCAGCTATGATGTACTTGCCACGTGGGTTACCTATGTGAGGTGGCACCCCACTGGGTGGATATGCCCAGGTTGATGTGACACCTGGCAGCCCTGATGTCCTCAGCACGTGGGTGACTGATGTGAGGTGGCACCCTGCTAGGTGGGGTGTGATGGATCTGAGGTGACATCTGGCAGCCATAATGGCCTTGCAACATGGGTGGCACATGCAAAGTGGCACACTGCAGGTGGGAGGTGAGGGGGTGTAGGTGACACCCAGTGGCTTTGACGGTGCAGCTATGTGTGTGACAAGTGCAAGGGTGCACCCATCTGGGTGGCGTGTTACTGGACCGAGGTTACACCTTGTGACCATAATGACCTCAGCACTTGGGTGGTATGCATGATGTGGCACCCTGCCAGCAGGGTGTGATGGGGCCAATGGACATCCTGTGGTTGTGACAGCCTCTCAACACGGGTGACCCATGTGAGGTGGCTTTTTGCCGGGCAGGGTGTGACTGAGCTGAGGTGACATCTGGCAGCCATTACAGCCTCACCACATGGGTGACCCATGCGTGGTGGCATCCTGTTGGGCTGGATGTGCCTGGGCCTAGGTGACAGCCGGTTGCCATGAGGGCCATGCCACAAGTGTGACCCTTGTGAGATGGCACTCTGGTGGGTGGGGTGTGCATGGGCCTAGGTGCCACCTGGTGGCCGAGAGGGCCTTGCAACCCAGGTGACCCTCACGAGATGGCACCCTGCCTGATGGGATGTGCCCAATTCAAGGTGATACCTGATGGTCATGACAGCATCACCACATGCATGGCATGCGCAAGGTGGTACACTGTTGGGCTGTGTTTGATAATCCTAGGTGACACCCTGTGGCCATCATGGCCTTGCCATGTGGGTGGCATGCATGAAGTGGCTCCAGGCCGCACATGGTGTCCCTGGGCTGAGGTGAGACCTGGCAACACTGACGGCCTCACCACATGGCTTACACATGTAAGGTGGCACCCCACAGGGTGGATGTGCCTGGGCTGAGGTGAGGCCTGATATCCCTGGTGGCCTCACCACATGGGTGAATCACATGAGTTGACACCCCACCAGGCAGGGTGTGGTGGGGCTGAAGTGACACCCAGCAGCTCTAATGGCCTTGCAATGTGGGTGGAAGCTGCAAAGTGCCACCGCTCTGGGCAGGGTGTAAGGGTGCCGAGGTGACCCATGGTGCTGTGATGGCCCAGCTACATGGGTGGCAAGTGCAAGGTTGCACCCCACCAGGTGGGGTGTTACAGGGCCGAGGTGGCACCTGGTGTCTGTGATGGCCTCACCACTTGGGTGGCACACACATGGTAGCACCCTGCCAGGCAAGGTGCGATGGGGTCAATGGACACCCTGTGGCTGTGACAGCCTTGCAACCCTGGTGACCTATACTAGGTGGCTTCCTGCTGGCAGGTTGTGACCGAGCTGAGGTGACACCCGGCAGCAGTGATGGCCTTGCCACATGGGTGACCTGCAAGAGGTGGCACCATGCTGTGTGGGTTGTGACCAGGCCAAGGTGACACCTGGTGGCCATGACAGCCTCACCACAATCGTAGCAAGTGTGAGATTGCACCCTGCAGGCTGCAGTGTGACCAGGCCAAAGTGATCCACAGCAGCTGTGAGAGCCACATCACATGGGTGACCCTTGCAAAGTGGCACCCCGTTAGGTGGTGTGTGACTGGTCCAAGGTGATGCCCAGTGGCCATGAGGACCTCACCACATGGGTGACCCACATGAGCTGGCACCCTGCCTGGCAGGGTGTAACCAGGCCAAGGTGACATCTGGTGGCATAGAGGTGCTCACAACGTGAGTAACCATGCGAGGTGGCATCTCACATGGTGGGGTATGCCCGGGTTGAGGTGACACACTTTGACCGAGACAGACTTGCAGCACAGGTGGCATGCACCAGGTGACACCCCACTGTGCAGTGTGTGATCGGGCTGAGGTGACACCTGGTGGCTGTGATGGTCTCGTCCTGAGGGAAGCACATGCTAGTTGACACCCTGGCAGGTGGGTATTGACCAGGAAGAGGTGACACCCAGTGGCCGTGATGGCCTCACTACATGGGGGACACACAAGAGATGACATGGTGCCAGGTGTGGTGTCACAGGGACAAGGTGGCACCTAGTGGTGTGATTGCCTAGCTATGCGGGTGGCACATCAAGGTGGCACCTGGCAGGGTGGGGAATGACGGGGCTGAAGTGACACCCGGTGGCCATGATGGCCTAGCCATGTGAGTAGCATGCACTATGTAGCACCCCATGGGGCAGTGTCTGAGTGGGCTTAGGTGACACCTCGCGGCCTTGATAGCCTCACCATGCTGGTGACATGGGTGAGGTAGCACCTTGCCTGGTGGGGTGTGACGTGGCTGAGATGACACATGGTGGTCATGATCCCTTGCCTCTTAGGTGGCTCCAGCGTGGTGGCACCCTGCTGTGAAAGCTATGAAGGGGTCAAGGTGACATCCCATGGCTATGACAGCCTCACCACATGGGTGACCCAAGTGAGGTGGCTCCCCACAAGACATGGTGTGACTGAGCTAAGCTGTCACCCAGTGGCAGTGATGGCTTCTCCATGCAGGTGACCCATACGAGGTGGTACCCCACTGGGTGGTGTGTGAAGCAACCAAGGTGACACCCAGCAGCTGTGAGGGCCTCATCACGTGGGTGATCTGTGCATGGTGGCTCCCCACCAGGCAGTGTGTGCTCAGGCAGAGGAGACATCTGGCAGCCATGACAGCCTCACCATGCAGTTGACCTTTGCCAGGTGGCAACCTGCGGGATGGGGTGTGACCATGCAGACGTGACACCCAGCGGTGTGACCACCTTGCCATGCAGGTGCCATGTTGAGGTGACATTCTCCTGGGCAGAGAGTGACACGGCTGAATATTGGTGGCCGTGAGTGCTGCACCATGTGGGTGGCACATGCTAGGTGACATCCCAATGGGCAAGGTGTACCCAGGCCGAGGTGACACTCAGTGGCTGTGAAGGCCTCACAACACAGGTGACCCATGCGATTTGGAATCCTGCATGGTGTGTTGTGACTGGGTTGACATGACACAGCGACCACATTGGACTTGCAATGTGGGTGGCATGCGTGAGGTTAGCCCTGCCAGGTAGGGTGTGATTGGGCTGAGGTGACACCCGGCAGCCATGATGGGCTTGCCACATGGATGGCACACAAGAGATGACACCCCACTGGGCATGGTGTCATGGGGATGAGGTAAAACACTATGGCCGTTACTGCCTCACCATGTGGGTAGCACATGTGAGGTCGCACCCTACCAGGCCTAGAGTGATGGGGCCAAAGTGAAACATGGTGGCTGAGATGACTTGCCACGTGGGTGGCTAGCACGAGGTGGCACCCAGCTGTGCGTGTTGTGAACGGGCCAAAATGACACCTGGCAGCTGTGACAGCCTCGCCACGCTGGTTACCGCTGTGTGGTGGCATCCCACTGGGTGGTGTATGACTGGGCCAAGGTGACAACCAGCAGCCATGAAGGACTCACTACATGGGTGACATTCATGAGTTTAAACCCCACTGGGTGGGGTGTGCCCAGGCCTAGGTGAAACATGGCGGCCGTGAGGGCCTCAACACACTGGTGACCCGCATGAGGTGGTATCCTGCTGGGTGGGGTCTGCCCATGCTGAGGTGACACCTGGTTGCTATGATTGCCCTGCAACGTGGGTTACCAGTGCTGGGTGGGGTGCACCCAGGTTGAGGTGACACATGGTTTATGTGACAGATGAGCAATATGGGTGGCATGTGTAAGGTGACACTCCACTGGGGAGGGTGTGACCAGGCTGAGGTGACACCTTGTGGCTGTGATGGCCTTGCCATGTTGTTGGCATGTACGAGGTAGAACCCCACCAGGTAGGGAGTGATGGGGCTGAGGTTCCACCAGGCCACTGTAATGTCCTCAACATGCGGGTGACCAATGAGAGGTAGCATCCCACCAGGTGGGGTGTGCCCAGGCCTAGGTGACACCTGGCAGCCATGATGGCCTCACATTTCAGGTGACTCATGCGAAGTGGCATTGCACACGGCAAGGTGCACCTGGGTTGAGGTGACACCTGATGACTGTGATGGACTCACCACACGGGTGGCTTGCATGAGTTGACACACTTGAGGACAGAGTGTGATTGAGCTAAGGTGACACCTGGTGGCTGTGGTGTCCTCATCACATGGGTGGCATGCAAGAGATGACACCCCACCAGGTGTGGTGTCATGGGGATGAGGTGACAGCTAGTGGCTTGACTGCATTGTCATGTGGGTGGCACATGTGAGGTAGCACCCCATCAGGTAGGCAGTTTGGGGCCGAGGTGACACATGGTGGCTGTGACGGCCTCACCACATGGGTGACCTGCATGAGGTGGCATTCCACCATGAGGCGTGTGTCTGGGCCATTTTGACACCCAGTGGCTGTGATGTCCTCACCACGTGGGTGGCTCATGCAAGGTTTCACCATGCCAGGTGGTGTGTCATGGGGCTGAGGTGACACACCATGGTCATGATGACCTTGCCATGCTGGTGACATATGTGAGGTGGTACCCGACCTGGTGGAGATTGACAGGACTGAAGTGACACCTGGCGGCCATGATGGGTTTGCCACACAGGTGACCCGTGTGAGGTGGCCCCCTGATGGGTGGAGTGCAATGGGGCTGAGGTGACACCTGGTGGCTGTGACGGCCTTGCCATGTGAGTGACCTGTATGAGATAGCACCCCACCAGGTAGGGAGTGATGGGGCCAAGTTTCCACCAGGCCACAGTAATATCCTGAACATGCGGGTGACCAATGAGATGTAGCATCCCAACAGGTGGGGTGTGCCCAGGCCTAGGTGACACCTGGCAGTGTGTTGGCCTCACCACATGGGTGACCCTGGCAGGCTAGAACCCCACTGGGCAGGTGTTTGTGGGCCAAGGTCAAACACAGGTTCTGTGATGGCCTCACCACATGGGTGGCACCCCACCGGGTTGGGTGTGCCCAGGCCAAGGTGACACTCAGGGGCCATGACAGCCTTACCACGTGGGTGACCAGTGTGATGTGGCAACCTGTTGGGCAGCACATGACTGTGCCAAAGTGACACCTGGTGGCTTTGTTGGCCTCACCATGCAGGTGACCTGTACAATACCTCACCGCAAGGGTGGCATGCATGAGGTTGCTCTCCACTGGGCAGAGTGTCCCAAGGCCGAGGTGACACCTGCTGGCCATGATGGCCTCACCATGCAGATGGCACATGTGGAGTGGCATCCCTCTGGGTGGGATTTGCCCAGGCCGAGGTCAAACCCCACTTCCATTATGGCCTCAATACGTGGGTGACCCACATGAGGTTGCACCCAGCTGGGCAGGTTGTGCCAGTTCTGAGGTGAAACCCAGTGGGCATGAAGGCCTAGCCACACGGGAGACCCACACATGGTGGCACACAGCCAGGCAGTGTGTAACTGGGCCGAGGTGACACCCAGTGACCATTACGGCCTTGCCTCATGGGAGATATGTGTAAAATGGCACTCTGTGGCGTGGGGTGTGACCAGGCCTAAGTGACACCCTGGCCATGAGGGTCTTGCCACGTGCATCACCTGCATGATGTGGCTCCCCACTGGGCAGGGTGTGAAGTAGCCGAGGTGAAACTCGGCCTCCTGAGCACATCGCCATGCAGGTGGCATGTGCGAAGTGTCACCGTGATGGGTGGGGTGTGACCAGGTCTAGGTGACACCCAGCTGCCATGCAGGCCTCATCAGGCAGATGCACCACAGTATGTGGCACTCCTCCAGTTGGTGTGTGCCCAGGCGCAAGTGAATCCCAGCATTCATGAGGGCATCAACATGTGGGTGACCCATGCGAGGTGGCAGCCCCCAGGTGATGTGTGACTGGGCTGAGGTGAAACCCAATGGAATGTCAGCCTCACCACATAGGTGACCCTGGTGTGGTGGCATCCCACCAGGCGGCATGTGCCCAGGCCAAGGTCAAACACAGCTTCTGTGATGGCCTTGCCACTCGGGTGACAGGTGCAAGGTGGCTCCCCATCAGGTGGCATGTGCCTGGGCTGAGGTGACAGCCAGCAGCTATGATGTACTTGCCACGTGGGTTACCTATGTGAGGTGGCACCCCACTGGGTGGATATGCCCAGGTTGATGTGACACCTGGCAGCCCTGATGGCCTCAGCACGTGGGTGACTGATGTGAGGTGGCACCCTGCTAGGTGGGGTGTGATGGATCTGAGGTGACATCTGGCAGCCATAATGGCCTTGCAACATGGGTGGCACATGCAAAGTGGCACACTGCAGGTGGGAGGTGAGGGGGTGTAGGTGACACCCAGTGGCTTTGACGGTGCAGCTATGTGTGTGACAAGTGCAAGGGTGCACCCATCTGGGTGGCGTGTTACTGGACCGAGGTTACACCTTGTGACCATAATGACCTCAGCACTTGGGTGGTATGCATGATGTGGCACCCTGCCAGCAGGGTGTGATGGGGCCAATGGACACCCCGTGGTTGTGACAGCCTCTCAACACGGGTGACCCATGTGAGGTGGCTTTTTGCCGGGCAGGGTGTGACTGAGCTGAGGTGACATCTGGCAGCCATTACAGCCTCACCACATGGGTGACCCATGCGTGGTGGCATCCTGTTGGGCTGGATGTGCCTGGGCCTAGGTGACAGCCGGTTGCCATGAGGGCCATGCCACAAGTGTGACCCTTGTGAGATGGCACTCTGGTGGGTGGGGTGTGCATGGGCCTAGGTGCCACCTGGTGGCCGAGAGGGCCTTGCAACCCAGGTGACCCTCACGAGATGGCACCCTGCCTGATGGGATGTGCCCAATTCAAGGTGATACCTGATGGTCATGACAGCATCACCACATGCATGGCATGCGCAAGGTGGTACACTGTTGGGCTGTGTTTGATAATCCTAGGTGACACCCTGTGGCCATCATGGCCTTGCCATGTGGGTGGCATGCATGAAGTGGCTCCAGGCCGCACATGGTGTCCCTGGGCTGAGGTGAGACCTGGCAACACTGACGGCCTCACCACATGGCTTACACATGTAAGGTGGCACCCCACAGGGTGGATGTGCCTGGGCTGAGGTGAGGCCTGATATCCCTGGTGGCCTCACCACATGGGTGAATCACATGAGTTGACACCCCACCAGGCAGGGTGTGGTGGGGCTGAAGTGACACCCAGCAGCTCTAATGGCCTTGCAATGTGGGTGGAAGCTGCAAAGTGCCACCGCTCTGGGCAGGGTGTAAGGGTGCCGAGGTGACCCATGGTGCTGTGATGGCCCAGCTACATGGGTGGCAAGTGCAAGGTTGCACCCCACCAGGTGGGGTGTTACAGGGCCGAGGTGGCACCTGGTGTCTGTGATGGCCTCACCACTTGGGTGGCACACACATGGTAGCACCCTGCCAGGCAAGGTGCGATGGGGTCAATGGACACCCTGTGGCTGTGACAGCCTTGCAACCCTGGTGACCTATACTAGGTGGCTTCCTGCTGGCAGGTTGTGACCGAGCTGAGGTGACACCCGGCAGCAGTGATGGCCTTGCCACATGGGTGACCTGCAAGAGGTGGCACCATGCTGTGTGGGTTGTGACCAGGCCAAGGTGACACCTGGTGGCCATGACAGCCTCACCACAATCGTAGCAAGTGTGAGATTGCACCCTGCAGGCTGCAGTGTGACCAGGCCAAAGTGATCCACAGCAGCTGTGAGAGCCACATCACATGGGTGACCCTTGCAAAGTGGCACCCCGTTAGGTGGTGTGTGACTGGTCCAAGGTGATGCCCAGTGGCCATGAGGACCTCACCACATGGGTGACCCACATGAGCTGGCACCCTGCCTGGCAGGGTGTAACCAGGCCAAGGTGACATCTGGTGGCATAGAGGTGCTCACAACGTGAGTAACCATGCGAGGTGGCATCTCACATGGTGGGGTATGCCCGGGTTGAGGTGACACACTTTGACCGAGACAGACTTGCAGCACAGGTGGCATGCACCAGGTGACACCCCACTGTGCAGTGTGTGATCGGGCTGAGGTGACACCTGGTGGCTGTGATGGTCTCGTCCTGAGGGAAGCACATGCTAGTTGACACCCTGGCAGGTGGGTATTGACCAGGAAGAGGTGACACCCAGTGGCCGTGATGGCCTCACTACATGGGGGACACACAAGAGATGACATGGTGCCAGGTGTGGTGTCACAGGGACAAGGTGGCACCTAGTGGTGTGATTGCCTAGCTATGCGGGTGGCACATCAAGGTGGCACCTGGCAGGGTGGGGAATGAAGGGGCTGAAGTGACACCCGGTGGCCATGATGGCCTAGCCATGTGAGTAGCATGCACTATGTAGCACCCCATGGGGCAGTGTCTGAGTGGGCTTAGGTGACACCTCGCGGCCTTGATAGCCTCACCATGCTGGTGACATGGGTGAGGTAGCACCTTGCCTGGTGGGGTGTGACGTGGCTGAGATGACACATGGTGGTCATGATCCCTTGCCTCTTAGGTGGCTCCAGCGTGGTGGCACCCTGCTGTGAAAGCTATGAAGGGGTCAAGGTGACATCCCATGGCTATGACAGCCTCACCACATGGGTGACCCAAGTGAGGTGGCTCCCCACAAGACATGGTGTGACTGAGCTAAGCTGTCACCCAGTGGCAGTGATGGCTTCTCCATGCAGGTGACCCATACGAGGTGGTACCCCACTGGGTGGTGTGTGAAGCAACCAAGGTGACACCCAGCAGCTGTGAGGGCCTCATCACGTGGGTGATCTGTGCATGGTGGCTCCCCACCAGGCAGTGTGTGCTCAGGCAGAGGAGACATCTGGCAGCCATGACAGCCTCACCATGCAGTTGACCTTTGCCAGGTGGCAACCTGCGGGATGGGGTGTGACCATGCAGACGTGACACCCAGCGGTGTGACCACCTTGCCATGCAGGTGCCATGTTGAGGTGACATTCTCCTGGGCAGAGAGTGACACGGCTGAATATTGGTGGCCGTGAGTGCTGCACCATGTGGGTGGCACATGCTAGGTGACATCCCAATGGGCAAGGTGTACCCAGGCCGAGGTGACACTCAGTGGCTGTGAAGGCCTCACAACACAGGTGACCCATGCGATTTGGAATCCTGCATGGTGTGTTGTGACTGGGTTGACATGACACAGCGACCACATTGGACTTGCAATGTGGGTGGCATGCGTGAGGTTAGCCCTGCCAGGTAGGGTGTGATTGGGCTGAGGTGACACCCGGCAGCCATGATGGGCTTGCCACATGGATGGCACACAAGAGATGACACCCCACTGGGCATGGTGTCATGGGGATGAGGTAAAACACTATGGCCGTTACTGCCTCACCATGTGGGTAGCACATGTGAGGTCGCACCCTACCAGGCCTAGAGTGATGGGGCCAAAGTGAAACATGGTGGCTGAGATGACTTGCCACGTGGGTGGCTAGCACGAGGTGGCACCCAGCTGTGCGTGTTGTGAACGGGCCAAAATGACACCTGGCAGCTGTGACAGCCTCGCCACGCTGGTTTCCGCTGTGTGGTGGCATCCCACTGGGTGGTGTATGACTGGGCCAAGGTGACAACCAGCAGCCATGAAGGACTCACTACATGGGTGACATTCGTGAGTTTAAACCCCACTGGGTGGGGTGTGCCCAGGCCTAGGTGAAACATGGCGGCCGTGAGGGCCTCAACACACTGGTGACCCGCATGAGGTGGTATCCTGCTGGGTGGGGTCTGCCCATGCTGAGGTGACACCTGGTTGCTATGATTGCCCTGCAACGTGGGTTACCAGTGCTGGGTGGGGTGCACCCAGGTTGAGGTGACACATGGTTTATGTGACAGATGAGCAATATGGGTGGCATGTGTAAGGTGACACTCCACTGGGGAGGGTGTGACCAGGCTGAGGTGACACCTTGTGGCTGTGATGGCCTTGCCATGTGGTTGGCATGTACGAGGTAGAACCCCACCAGGTAGGGAGTGATGGGGCTGAGGTTCCACCAGGCCACTGTAATGTCCTCAACATGCGGGTGACCAATGAGAGGTAGCATCCCACCAGGTGGGGTGTGCCCAGGCCTAGGTGACACCTGGCAGCCATGATGGCCTCACATTTCAGGTGACTCATGCGAAGTGGCATTGCACACGGCGAGGTGCACCTGGGTTGAGGTGACACCTGATGACTGTGATGGACTCACCACACGGGTGGCTTGCATGAGTTGACACACTTGAGGACAGAGTGTGATTGAGCTAAGGTGACACCTGGTGGCTGTGGTGTCCTCATCACATGGGTGGCATGCAAGAGATGACACCCCACCAGGTGTGGTGTCATGGGGATGAGGTGACAGCTAGTGGCTTGACTGCATTGTCATGTGGGTGGCACATGTGAGGTAGCACCCCATCAGGTAGGCAGTTTGGGGCCGAGGTGACACATGGTGGCTGTGACGGCCTCACCACATGGGTGACCTGCATGAGGTGGCATCCCACCATGAGGCGTGTGTCTGGGCCATTTTGACACCCAGTGGCTGTGATGTCCTCACCACGTGGGTGGCTCATGCAAGGTTTCACCCTGCCAGGTGGTGTGTCATGGGGCTGAGGTGACACACCATGGTCATGATGACCTTGCCATGCTGGTGACATATGTGAGGTGGTACCCGACCTGGTGGAGATTGACAGGACTGAAGTGACACCTGGCGGCCATGATGGGTTTGCCACACAGGTGACCCGTGTGAGGTGGCCCCCTGATGGGTGGAGTGCAATGGGGCTGAGGTGACACCTGGTGGCTGTGACGGCCTTGCCATGTGAGTGACCTGTATGAGATAGCACCCCACCAGGTAGGGAGTGATGGGGCCAAGTTTCCACCAGGCCACAGTAATATCCTGAACATGCGGGTGACCAATGAGATGTAGCATCCCAACAGGTGGGGTGTGCCCAGGCCTAGGTGACACCTGGCAGTGTGTTGGCCTCACCACATGGGTGACCCTGGCAGGCTGGAACCCCACTGGGCAGGTGTTTGTGGGCCAAGGTCAAACACAGGTTCTGTGATGGCCTCACCACATGGGTGGCACCCCACCGGGTTGGGTGTGCCCAGGCCAAGGTGACACTCAGGGGCCATGACAGCCTTACCATGTGGGTGACCAGTGTGATGTGGCAACCTGTTGGGCAGCACATGACTGTGCCAAAGTGACACCTGGTGGCTTTGTTGGCCTCACCATGCAGGTGACCTGTACAATACCTCACCGCAAGGGTGGCATGCATGAGGTTGCTCTCCACTGGGCAGAGTGTCCCAAGGCCGAGGTGACACCTGCTGGCCATGATGGCCTCACCATGCAGATGGCACATGTGGAGTGGCATCCCTCTGGGTGGGATTTGCCCAGGCCGAGGTCAAACCCCACTTCCATTATGGCCTCAATACGTGGGTGACCCACATGAGGTTGCACCCAGCTGGGCAGGTTGTGCCAGTTCTGAGGTGAAACCCAGTGGGCATGAAGGCCTAGCCACATGGTAGACCCACACATGGTGGCACACAGCCAGGCAGTGTGTAACTGGGCCGAGGTGACACCCAGTGACCATTACGGCCTTGCCTCATGGGAGATATGTGTAAAATGGCACTCTGTGGCGTGGGGTGTGACCAGGCCTAAGTGACACCCTGGCCATGAGGGTCTTGCCACGTGCATCACCTGCATGATGTGGCTCCCCACTGGGCAGGGTGTGAAGTAGCCGAGGTGAAACTCGGCCTCCTGAGCACATCGCCATGCAGGTGGCATGTGCGAAGTGTCACCGTGATGGGTGGGGTGTGACCAGGTCTAGGTGACACCCAGCTGCCATGCAGGCCTCATCAGGCAGATGCACCACAGTATGTGGCACTCCTCCAGTTGGTGTGTGCCCAGGCAAAAGTGAATCCCAGCATTCATGAGGGCATCAACATGTGGGTGACCCATGCGAGGTGGCAGCCCCCAGGTGATGTGTGACTGGGCTGAGGTGAAACCCAATGGAATGTCAGCCTCACCACATAGGTGACCCTGGTGTGGTGGCATCCCACCAGGCGGCATGTGCCCAGGCCAAGGTCAAACACAGCTTCTGTGATGGCCTTGCCACTCGGGTGACAGGTGCAAGGTGGCTCCCCATCAGGTGGCATGTGCCTGGGCTGAGGTGACAGCCAGCAGCTATGATGTACTTGCCACATGGGTTACCTATGTGAGGTGGCACCCCACTGGGTGGATATGCCCAGGTTGATGTGACACCTGGCAGCCCTGATGTCCTCAGCATGTGGGTGACTGATGTGAGGTGGCACCCTGCTAGGTGGGGTGTGATGGATCTGAGGTGACATCTGGCAGCCATAATGGCCTTGCAACATGGGTGGCACATGCAAAGTGGCACACTGCAGGTGGGAGGTGAGGGGGTGTAGGTGACACCCAGTGGCTTTGACGGTGCAGCTATGTGTGTGACAAGTGCAAGGGTGCACCCATCTGGGTGGCGTGTTACTGGACCGAGGTTACACCTTGTGACCATAATGACCTCAGCACTTGGGTGGTATGCATGATGTGGCACCCTGCCAGCAGGGTGTGATGGGGCCAATGGACATCCTGTGGTTGTGACAGCCTCTCAACACGGGTGACCCATGTGAGGTGGCTTTTTGCCGGGCAGGGTGTGACTGAGCTGAGGTGACATCTGGCAGCCATTACAGCCTCACCACATGGGTGACCCATGCGTGGTGGCATCCTGTTGGGCTGGATGTGCCTGGGCCTAGGTGACAGCCGGTTGCCATGAGGGCCATGCCACAAGTGTGACCCTTGTGAGATGGCACTCTGGTGGGTGGGGTGTGCATGGGCCTAGGTGCCACCTGGTGGCCGAGAGGGCCTTGCAACCCAGGTGACCCTCACGAGATGGCACCCTGCCTGATGGGATGTGCCCAATTCAAGGTGATACCTGATGGTCATGACAGCATCACCACATGCATGGCATGCGCAAGGTGGTACACTGTTGGGCTGTGTTTGATAATCCTAGGTGACACCCTGTGGCCATCATGGCCTTGCCATGTGGGTGGCATGCATGAAGTGGCTCCAGGCCGCACATGGTGTCCCTGGGCTGAGGTGAGACCTGGCAACACTGACGGCCTCACCACATGGCTTACACATGTAAGGTGGCACCCCACAGGGTGGATGTGCCTGGGCTGAGGTGAGGCCTGATATCCCTGGTGGCCTCACCACATGGGTGAATCACATGAGTTGACACCCCACCAGGCAGGGTGTGGTGGGGCTGAAGTGACACCCAGCAGCTCTAATGGCCTTGCAATGTGGGTGGAAGCTGCAAAGTGCCACCGCTCTGGGCAGGGTGTAAGGGTGCCGAGGTGACCCATGGTGCTGTGATGGCCCAGCTACATGGGTGGCAAGTGCAAGGTTGCACCCCACCAGGTGGGGTGTTACAGGGCCGAGGTGGCACCTGGTGTCTGTGATGGCCTCACCACTTGGGTGGCACACACATGGTAGCACCCTGCCAGGCAAGGTGCGATGGGGTCAATGGACACCCTGTGGCTGTGACAGCCTTGCAACCCTGGTGACCTATACTAGGTGGCTTCCTGCTGGCAGGTTGTGACCGAGCTGAGGTGACACCCGGCAGCAGTGATGGCCTTGCCACATGGGTGACCTGCAAGAGGTGGCACCATGCTGTGTGGGTTGTGACCAGGCCAAGGTGACACCTGGTGGCCATGACAGCCTCACCACAATCGTAGCAAGTGTGAGATTGCACCCTGCAGGCTGCAGTGTGACCAGGCCAAAGTGATCCACAGCAGCTGTGAGAGCCACATCACATGGGTGACCCTTGCAAAGTGGCACCCCGTTAGGTGGTGTGTGACTGGTCCAAGGTGATGCCCAGTGGCCATGAGGACCTCACCACATGGGTGACCCACATGAGCTGGCACCCTGCCTGGCAGGGTGTAACCAGGCCAAGGTGACATCTGGTGGCATAGAGGTGCTCACAACGTGAGTAACCATGCGAGGTGGCATCTCACATGGTGGGGTATGCCCGGGTTGAGGTGACACACTTTGACCGAGACAGACTTGCAGCACAGGTGGCATGCACCAGGTGACACCCCACTGTGCAGTGTGTGATCGGGCTGAGGTGACACCTGGTGGCTGTGATGGTCTCGTCCTGAGGGAAGCACATGCTAGTTGACACCCTGGCAGGTGGGTATTGACCAGGAAGAGGTGACACCCAGTGGCCGTGATGGCCTCACTACATGGGGGACACACAAGAGATGACATGGTGCCAGGTGTGGTGTCACAGGGACAAGGTGGCACCTAGTGGTGTGATTGCCTAGCTATGCGGGTGGCACATCAAGGTGGCACCTGGCAGGGTGGGGAATGAAGGGGCTGAAGTGACACCCGGTGGCCATGATGGCCTAGCCATGTGAGTAGCATGCACTATGTAGCACCCCATGGGGCAGTGTCTGAGTGGGCTTAGGTGACACCTCGTGGCCTTGATAGCCTCACCATGCTGGTGACATGGGTGAGGTAGCACCTTGCCTGGTGGGGTGTGACGTGGCTGAGATGACACATGGTGGTCATGATCCCTTGCCTCTTAGGTGGCTCCAGCGTGGTGGCACCCTGCTGTGAAAGCTATGAAGGGGTCAAGGTGACATCCCATGGCTATGACAGCCTCACCACATGGGTGACCCAAGTGAGGTGGCTCCCCACAAGACATGGTGTGACTGAGCTAAGCTGTCACCCAGTGGCAGTGATGGCTTCTCCATGCAGGTGACCCATACGAGGTGGTACCCCACTGGGTGGTGTGTGAAGCAACCAAGGTGACACCCAGCAGCTGTGAGGGCCTCATCACGTGGGTGATCTGTGCATGGTGGCTCCCCACCAGGCAGTGTGTGCTCAGGCAGAGGAGACATCTGGCAGCCATGACAGCCTCACCATGCAGTTGACCTTTGCCAGGTGGCAACCTGCGGGATGGGGTGTGACCATGCAGACGTGACACCCAGCGGTGTGACCACCTTGCCATGCAGGTGCCATGTTGAGGTGACATTCTCCTGGGCAGAGAGTGACACGGCTGAATATTGGTGGCCGTGAGTGCTGCACCATGTGGGTGGCACATGCTAGGTGACATCCCAATGGGCAAGGTGTACCCAGGCCGAGGTGACACTCAGTGGCTGTGAAGGCCTCACAACACAGGTGACCCATGCGATTTGGAATCCTGCATGGTGTGTTGTGACTGGGTTGACATGACACAGCGACCACATTGGACTTGCAATGTGGGTGGCATGCGTGAGGTTAGCCCTGCCAGGTAGGGTGTGATTGGGCTGAGGTGACACCCGGCAGCCATGATGGGCTTGCCACATGGATGGCACACAAGAGATGACACCCCACTGGGCATGGTGTCATGGGGATGAGGTAAAACACTATGGCCGTTACTGCCTCACCATGTGGGTAGCACATGTGAGGTCGCACCCTACCAGGCCTAGAGTGATGGGGCCAAAGTGAAACATGGTGGCTGAGATGACTTGCCACGTGGGTGGCTAGCACGAGGTGGCACCCAGCTGTGCGTGTTGTGAACGGGCCAAAATGACACCTGGCAGCTGTGACAGCCTCGCCACGCTGGTTACCGCTGTGTGGTGGCATCCCACTGGGTGGTGTATGACTGGGCCAAGGTGACAACCAGCAGCCATGAAGGACTCACTACATGGGTGACATTCATGAGTTTAAACCCCACTGGGTGGGGTGTGCCCAGGCCTAGGTGAAACATGGCGGCCGTGAGGGCCTCAACACACTGGTGACCCGCATGAGGTGGTATCCTGCTGGGTGGGGTCTGCCCATGCTGAGGTGACACCTGGTTGCTATGATTGCCCTGCAACGTGGGTTACCAGTGCTGGGTGGGGTGCACCCAGGTTGAGGTGACACATGGTTTATGTGACAGATGAGCAATATGGGTGGCATGTGTAAGGTGACACTCCACTGGGGAGGGTGTGACCAGGCTGAGGTGACACCTTGTGGCTGTGATGGCCTTGCCATGTGGTTGGCATGTACGAGGTAGAACCCCACCAGGTAGGGAGTGATGGGGCTGAGGTTCCACCAGGCCACTGTAATGTCCTCAACATGCGGGTGACCAATGAGAGGTAGCATCCCACCAGGTGGGGTGTGCCCAGGCCTAGGTGACACCTGGCAGCCATGATGGCCTCACATTTCAGGTGACTCATGCGAAGTGGCATTGCACACGGCGAGGTGCACCTGGGTTGAGGTGACACCTGATGACTGTGATGGACTCACCACACGGGTGGCTTGCATGAGTTGACACACTTGAGGACAGAGTGTGATTGAGCTAAGGTGACACCTGGTGGCTGTGGTGTCCTCATCACATGGGTGGCATGCAAGAGATGACACCCCACCAGGTGTGGTGTCATGGGGATGAGGTGACAGCTAGTGGCTTGACTGCATTGTCATGTGGGTGGCACATGTGAGGTAGCACCCCATCAGGTAGGCAGTTTGGGGCCGAGGTGACACATGGTGGCTGTGACGGCCTCACCACATGGGTGACCTGCATGAGGTGGCATTCCACCATGAGGCGTGTGTCTGGGCCATTTTGACACCCAGTGGCTGTGATGTCCTCACCACGTGGGTGGCTCATGCAAGGTTTCACCATGCCAGGTGGTGTGTCATGGGGCTGAGGTGACACACCATGGTCATGATGACCTTGCCATGCTGGTGACATATGTGAGGTGGTACCCGACCTGGTGGAGATTGACAGGACTGAAGTGACACCTGGCGGCCATGATGGGTTTGCCACACAGGTGACCCGTGTGAGGTGGCCCCCTGATGGGTGGAGTGCAATGGGGCTGAGGTGACACCTGGTGGCTGTGACGGCCTTGCCATGTGAGTGACCTGTATGAGATAGCACCCCACCAGGTAGGGAGTGATGGGGCCAAGTTTCCACCAGGCCACAGTAATATCCTGAACATGCGGGTGACCAATGAGATGTAGCATCCCAACAGGTGGGGTGTGCCCAGGCCTAGGTGACACCTGGCAGTGTGTTGGCCTCACCACATGGGTGACCCTGGCAGGCTGGAACCCCACTGGGCAGGTGTTTGTGGGCCAAGGTCAAACACAGGTTCTGTGATGGCCTCACCACATGGGTGGCACCCCACCGGGTTGGGTGTGCCCAGGCCAAGGTGACACTCAGGGGCCATGACAGCCTTACCACGTGGGTGACCAGTGTGATGTGGCAACCTGTTGGGCAGCACATGACTGTGCCAAAGTGACACCTGGTGGCTTTGTTGGCCTCACCATGCAGGTGACCTGTACAATACCTCACCGCAAGGGTGGCATGCATGAGGTTGCTCTCCACTGGGCAGAGTGTCCCAAGGCCGAGGTGACACCTGCTGGCCATGATGGCCTCACCATGCAGATGGCACATGTGGAGTGGCATCCCTCTGGGTGGGATTTGCCCAGGCCGAGGTCAAACCCCACTTCCATTATGGCCTCAATACGTGGGTGACCCACATGAGGTTGCACCCAGCTGGGCAGGTTGTGCCAGTTCTGAGGTGAAACCCAGTGGGCATGAAGGCCTAGCCACACGGGAGACCCACACATGGTGGCACACAGCCAGGCAGTGTGTAACTGGGCCGAGGTGACACCCAGTGACCATTACGGCCTTGCCTCATGGGAGATATGTGTAAAATGGCACTCTGTGGCGTGGGGTGTGACCAGGCCTAAGTGACACCCTGGCCATGAGGGTCTTGCCACGTGCATCACCTGCATGATGTGGCTCCCCACTGGGCAGGGTGTGAAGTAGCCGAGGTGAAACTCGGCCTCCTGAGCACATCGCCATGCAGGTGGCATGTGCGAAGTGTCACCGTGATGGGTGGGGTGTGACCAGGTCTAGGTGACACCCAGCTGCCATGCAGGCCTCATCAGGCAGATGCACCACAGTATGTGGCACTCCTCCAGTTGGTGTGTGCCCAGGCGCAAGTGAATCCCAGCATTCATGAGGGCATCAACATGTGGGTGACCCATGCGAGGTGGCAGCCCCCAGGTGATGTGTGACTGGGCTGAGGTGAAACCCAATGGAATGTCAGCCTCACCACATAGGTGACCCTGGTGTGGTGGCATCCCACCAGGCGGCATGTGCCCAGGCCAAGGTCAAACACAGCTTCTGTGATGGCCTTGCCACTCGGGTGACAGGTGCAAGGTGGCTCCCCATCAGGTGGCATGTGCCTGGGCTGAGGTGACAGCCAGCAGCTATGATGTACTTGCCACATGGGTTACCTATGTGAGGTGGCACCCCACTGGGTGGATATGCCCAGGTTGATGTGACACCTGGCAGCCCTGATGTCCTCAGCACGTGGGTGACTGATGTGAGGTGGCACCCTGCTAGGTGGGGTGTGATGGATCTGAGGTGACATCTGGCAGCCATAATGGCCTTGCAACATGGGTGGCACATGCAAAGTGGCACACTGCAGGTGGGAGGTGAGGGGGTGTAGGTGACACCCAGTGGCTTTGACGGTGCAGCTATGTGTGTGACAAGTGCAAGGGTGCACCCATCTGGGTGGCGTGTTACTGGACCGAGGTTACACCTTGTGACCATAATGACCTCAGCACTTGGGTGGTATGCATGATGTGGCACCCTGCCAGCAGGGTGTGATGGGGCCAATGGACATCCTGTGGTTGTGACAGCCTCTCAACACGGGTGACCCATGTGAGGTGGCTTTTTGCCGGGCAGGGTGTGACTGAGCTGAGGTGACATCTGGCAGCCATTACAGCCTCACCACATGGGTGACCCATGCGTGGTGGCATCCTGTTGGGCTGGATGTGCCTGGGCCTAGGTGACAGCCGGTTGCCATGAGGGCCATGCCACAAGTGTGACCCTTGTGAGATGGCACTCTGGTGGGTGGGGTGTGCATGGGCCTAGGTGCCACCTGGTGGCCGAGAGGGCCTTGCAACCCAGGTGACCCTCACGAGATGGCACCCTGCCTGATGGGATGTGCCCAATTCAAGGTGATACCTGATGGTCATGACAGCATCACCACATGCATGGCATGCGCAAGGTGGTACACTGTTGGGCTGTGTTTGATAATCCTAGGTGACACCCTGTGGCCATCATGGCCTTGCCATGTGGGTGGCATGCATGAAGTGGCTCCAGGCCGCACATGGTGTCCCTGGGCTGAGGTGAGACCTGGCAACACTGACGGCCTCACCACATGGCTTACACATGTAAGGTGGCACCCCACAGGGTGGATGTGCCTGGGCTGAGGTGAGGCCTGATATCCCTGGTGGCCTCACCACATGGGTGAATCACATGAGTTGACACCCCACCAGGCAGGGTGTGGTGGGGCTGAAGTGACACCCAGCAGCTCTAATGGCCTTGCAATGTGGGTGGAAGCTGCAAAGTGCCACCGCTCTGGGCAGGGTGTAAGGGTGCCGAGGTGACCCATGGTGCTGTGATGGCCCAGCTACATGGGTGGCAAGTGCAAGGTTGCACCCCACCAGGTGGGGTGTTACAGGGCCGAGGTGGCACCTGGTGTCTGTGATGGCCTCACCACTTGGGTGGCACACACATGGTAGCACCCTGCCAGGCAAGGTGCGATGGGGTCAATGGACACCCTGTGGCTGTGACAGCCTTGCAACCCTGGTGACCTATACTAGGTGGCTTCCTGCTGGCAGGTTGTGACCGAGCTGAGGTGACACCCGGCAGCAGTGATGGCCTTGCCACATGGGTGACCTGCAAGAGGTGGCACCATGCTGTGTGGGTTGTGACCAGGCCAAGGTGACACCTGGTGGCCATGACAGCCTCACCACAATCGTAGCAAGTGTGAGATTGCACCCTGCAGGCTGCAGTGTGACCAGGCCAAAGTGATCCACAGCAGCTGTGAGAGCCACATCACATGGGTGACCCTTGCAAAGTGGCACCCCGTTAGGTGGTGTGTGACTGGTCCAAGGTGATGCCCAGTGGCCATGAGGACCTCACCACATGGGTGACCCACATGAGCTGGCACCCTGCCTGGCAGGGTGTAACCAGGCCAAGGTGACATCTGGTGGCATAGAGGTGCTCACAACGTGAGTAACCATGCGAGGTGGCATCTCACATGGTGGGGTATGCCCGGGTTGAGGTGACACACTTTGACCGAGACAGACTTGCAGCACAGGTGGCATGCACCAGGTGACACCCCACTGTGCAGTGTGTGATCGGGCTGAGGTGACACCTGGTGGCTGTGATGGTCTCGTCCTGAGGGAAGCACATGCTAGTTGACACCCTGGCAGGTGGGTATTGACCAGGAAGAGGTGACACCCAGTGGCCGTGATGGCCTCACTACATGGGGGACACACAAGAGATGACATGGTGCCAGGTGTGGTGTCACAGGGACAAGGTGGCACCTAGTGGTGTGATTGCCTAGCTATGCGGGTGGCACATCAAGGTGGCACCTGGCAGGGTGGGGAATGACGGGGCTGAAGTGACACCCGGTGGCCATGATGGCCTAGCCATGTGAGTAGCATGCACTATGTAGCACCCCATGGGGCAGTGTCTGAGTGGGCTTAGGTGACATCTCGCGGCCTTGATAGCCTCACCATGCTGGTGACATGGGTGAGGTAGCACCTTGCCTGGTGGGGTGTGACGTGGCTGAGATGACACATGGTGGTCATGATCCCTTGCCTCTTAGGTGGCTCCAGCGTGGTGGCACCCTGCTGTGAAAGCTATGAAGGGGTCAAGGTGACATCCCATGGCTATGACAGCCTCACCACATGGGTGACCCAAGTGAGGTGGCTCCCCACAAGACATGGTGTGACTGAGCTAAGCTGTCACCCAGTGGCAGTGATGGCTTCTCCATGCAGGTGACCCATACGAGGTGGTACCCCACTGGGTGGTGTGTGAAGCAACCAAGGTGACACCCAGCAGCTGTGAGGGCCTCATCACGTGGGTGATCTGTGCATGGTGGCTCCCCACCAGGCAGTGTGTGCTCAGGCAGAGGAGACATCTGGCAGCCATGACAGCCTCACCATGCAGTTGACCTTTGCCAGGTGGCAACCTGCGGGATGGGGTGTGACCATGCAGACGTGACACCCAGCGGTGTGACCACCTTGCCATGCAGGTGCCATGTTGAGGTGACATTCTCCTGGGCAGAGAGTGACACGGCTGAATATTGGTGGCCGTGAGTGCTGCACCATGTGGGTGGCACATGCTAGGTGACATCCCAATGGGCAAGGTGTACCCAGGCCGAGATGACACTCAGTGGCTGTGAAGGCCTCACAACACAGGTGACCCATGCAATTTGGAATCCTGCATGGTGTGTTGTGACTGGGTTGACATGACACAGCGACCACATTGGACTTGCAATGTGGGTGGCATGCGTGAGGTTAGCCCTGCCAGGTAGGGTGTGATTGGGCTGAGGTGACACCCGGCAGCCATGATGGGCTTGCCACATGGATGGCACACAAGAGATGACACCCCACTGGGCATGGTGTCATGGGGATGAGGTAAAACACTATGGCCGTTACTGCCTCACCATGTGGGTAGCACATGTGAGGTCGCACCCTACCAGGCCTAGAGTGATGGGGCCAAAGTGAAACATGGTGGCTGAGATGACTTGCCACGTGGGTGGCTAGCACGAGGTGGCACCCAGCTGTGCGTGTTGTGAACGGGCCAAAATGACACCTGGCAGCTGTGACAGCCTCGCCACGCTGGTTACCGCTGTGTGGTGGCATCCCACTGGGTGGTGTATGACTGGGCCAAGGTGACAACCAGCAGCCATGAAGGACTCACTACATAGGTGACATTCATGAGTTTAAACCCCACTGGGTGGGGTGTGCCCAGGCCTAGGTGAAACATGGCGGCCGTGAGGGCCTCAACACACTGGTGACCCGCATGAGGTGGTATCCTGCTGGGTGGGGTCTGCCCATGCTGAGGTGACACCTGGTTGCTATGATTGCCCTGCAACGTGGGTTACCAGTGCTGGGTGGGGTGCACCCAGGTTGAGGTGACACATGGTTTATGTGACAGATGAGCAATATGGGTGGCATGTGTAAGGTGACACTCCACTGGGGAGGGTGTGACCAGGCTGAGGTGACACCTTGTGGCTGTGATGGCCTTGCCATGTGGTTGGCATGTACGAGGTAGAACCCCACCAGGTAGGGAGTGATGGGGCTGAGGTTCCACCAGGCCACTGTAATGTCCTCAACATGCGGGTGACCAATGAGAGGTAGCATCCCACCAGGTGGGGTGTGCCCAGGCCTAGGTGACACCTGGCAGCCATGATGGCCTCACATTTCAGGTGACTCATGCGAAGTGGCATTGCACACGGCGAGGTGCACCTGGGTTGAGGTGACACCTGATGACTGTGATGGACTCACCACACGGGTGGCTTGCATGAGTTGACACACTTGAGGACAGAGTGTGATTGAGCTAAGGTGACACCTGGTGGCTGTGGTGTCCTCATCACATGGGTGGCATGCAAGAGATGACACCCCACCAGGTGTGGTGTCATGGGGATGAGGTGACAGCTAGTGGCTTGACTGCATTGTCATGTGGGTGGCACATGTGAGGTAGCACCCCATCAGGTAGGCAGTTTGGGGCCGAGGTGACACATGGTGGCTGTGACGGCCTCACCACATGGGTGACCTGCATGAGGTGGCATTCCACCATGAGGCGTGTGTCTGGGCCATTTTGACACCCAGTGGCTGTGATGTCCTCACCACGTGGGTGGCTCATGCAAGGTTTCACCATGCCAGGTGGTGTGTCATGGGGCTGAGGTGACACACCATGGTCATGATGACCTTGCCATGCTGGTGACATATGTGAGGTGGTACCCGACCTGGTGGAGATTGACAGGACTGAAGTGACACCTGGCGGCCATGATGGGTTTGCCACACAGGTGACCCGTGTGAGGTGGCCCCCTGATGGGTGGAGTGCAATGGGGCTGAGGTGACACCTGGTGGCTGTGACGGCCTTGCCATGTGAGTGACCTGTATGAGATAGCACCCCACCAGGTAGGGAGTGATGGGGCCAAGTTTCCACCAGGCCACAGTAATATCCTGAACATGCGGGTGACCAATGAGATGTAGCATCCCAACAGGTGGGGTGTGCCCAGGCCTAGGTGACACCTGGCAGTGTGTTGGCCTCACCACATGGGTGACCCTGGCAGGCTGGAACCCCACTGGGCAGGTGTTTGTGGGCCAAGGTCAAACACAGGTTCTGTGATGGCCTCACCACATGGGTGGCACCCCACCGGGTTGGGTGTGCCCAGGCCAAGGTGACACTCAGGGGCCATGACAGCCTTACCACGTGGGTGACCAGTGTGATGTGGCAACCTGTTGGGCAGCACATGACTGTGCCAAAGTGACACCTGGTGGCTTTGTTGGCCTCACCATGCAGGTGACCTGTACAATACCTCACCGCAAGGGTGGCATGCATGAGGTTGCTCTCCACTGGGCAGAGTGTCCCAAGGCCGAGGTGACACCTGCTGGCCATGATGGCCTCACCATGCAGATGGCACATGTGGAGTGGCATCCCTCTGGGTGGGATTTGCCCAGGCCGAGGTCAAACCCCACTTCCATTATGGCCTCAATACGTGGGTGACCCACATGAGGTTGCACCCAGCTGGGCAGGTTGTGCCAGTTCTGAGGTGAAACCCAGTGGGCATGAAGGCCTAGCCACACGGGAGACCCACACATGGTGGCACACAGCCAGGCAGTGTGTAACTGGGCCGAGGTGACACCCAGTGACCATTACGGCCTTGCCTCATGGGAGATATGTGTAAAATGGCACTCTGTGGCGTGGGGTGTGACCAGGCCTAAGTGACACCCTGGCCATGAGGGTCTTGCCACGTGCATCACCTGCATGATGTGGCTCCCCACTGGGCAGGGTGTGAAGTAGCCGAGGTGAAACTCGGCCTCCTGAGCACATCGCCATGCAGGTGGCATGTGCGAAGTGTCACCGTGATGGGTGGGGTGTGACCAGGTCTAGGTGACACCCAGCTGCCATGCAGGCCTCATCAGGCAGATGCACCACAGTATGTGGCACTCCTCCAGTTGGTGTGTGCCCAGGCGCAAGTGAATCCCAGCATTCATGAGGGCATCAACATGTGGGTGACCCATGCGAGGTGGCAGCCCCCAGGTGATGTGTGACTGGGCTGAGGTGAAACCCAATGGAATGTCAGCCTCACCACATAGGTGACCCTGGTGTGGTGGCATCCCACCAGGCGGCATGTGCCCAGGCCAAGGTCAAACACAGCTTCTGTGATGGCCTTGCCACTCGGGTGACAGGTGCAAGGTGGCTCCCCATCAGGTGGCATGTGCCTGGGCTGAGGTGACAGCCAGCAGCTATGATGTACTTGCCACGTGGGTTACCTATGTGAGGTGGCACCCCACTGGGTGGATATGCCCAGGTTGATGTGACACCTGGCAGCCCTGATGGCCTCAGCACGTGGGTGACTGATGTGAGGTGGCACCCTGTTAGGTGGGGTGTGATGGATCTGAGGTGACATCTGGCAGCCATAATGGCCTTGCAACATGGGTGGCACATGCAAAGTGGCACACTGCAGGTGGGAGGTGAGGGGGTGTAGGTGACACCCAGTGGCTTTGACTGTGCAGCTATGTGTGTGACAAGTGCAAGGGTGCACCCATCTGGGTGGCGTGTTACTGGACCGAGGTTACACCTTGTGACCATAATGACCTCAGCACTTGGGTGGTATGCATGATGTGGCACCCTGCCAGCAGGGTGTGATGGGGCCAATGGACATCCTGTGGTTGTGACAGCCTCTCAACACGGGTGACCCATGTGAGGTGGCTTTTTGCCGGGCAGGGTGTGACTGAGCTGAGGTGACATCTGGCAGCCATTACAGCCTCACCACATGGGTGACCCATGCGTGGTGGCATCCTGTTGGGCTGGATGTGCCTGGGCCTAGGTGACAGCCGGTTGCCATGAGGGCCATGCCACAAGTGTGACCCTTGTGAGATGGCACTCTGGTGGGTGGGGTGTGCATGGGCCTAGGTGCCACCTGGTGGCCGAGAGGGCCTTGCAACCCAGGTGACCCTCACGAGATGGCACCCTGCCTGATGGGATGTGCCCAATTCAAGGTGATACCTGATGGTCATGACAGCATCACCACATGCATGGCATGCGCAAGGTGGTACACTGTTGGGCTGTGTTTGATAATCCTAGGTGACACCCTGTGGCCATCATGGCCTTGCCATGTGGGTGGCATGCATGAAGTGGCTCCAGGCCGCACATGGTGTCCCTGGGCTGAGGTGAGACCTGGCAACACTGACGGCCTCACCACATGGCTTACACATGTAAGGTGGCACCCCACAGGGTGGATGTGCCTGGGCTGAGGTGAGGCCTGATATCCCTGGTGGCCTCACCACATGGGTGAATCACATGAGTTGACACCCCACCAGGCAGGGTGTGGTGGGGCTAAAGTGACACCCAGCAGCTCTAATGGCCTTGCAATGTGGGTGGAAGCTGCAAAGTGCCACCGCTCTGGGCAGGGTGTAAGGGTGCCGAGGTGACCCATGGTGCTGTGATGGCCCAGCTACATGGGTGGCAAGTGCAAGGTTGCACCCCACCAGGTGGGGTGTTACAGGGCCGAGGTGGCACCTGGTGTCTGTGATGGCCTCACCACTTGGGTGGCACACACATGGTAGCACCCTGCCAGGCAAGGTGCGATGGGGTCAATGGACACCCTGTGGCTGTGACAGCCTTGCAACCCTGGTGACCTATACTAGGTGGCTTCCTGCTGGCAGGTTGTGACCGAGCTGAGGTGACACCCGGCAGCAGTGATGGCCTTGCCACATGGGTGACCTGCAAGAGGTGGCACCATGCTGTGTGGGTTGTGACCAGGCCAAGGTGACACCTGGTGGCCATGACAGCCTCACCACAATCGTAGCAAGTGTGAGATTGCACCCTGCAGGCTGCAGTGTGACCAGGCCAAAGTGATCCACAGCAGCTGTGAGAGCCACATCACATGGGTGACCCTTGCAAAGTGGCACCCCGTTAGGTGGTGTGTGACTGGTCCAAGGTGATGCCCAGTGGCCATGAGGACCTCACCACATGGGTGACCCACATGAGCTGGCACCCTGCCTGGCAGGGTGTAACCAGGCCAAGGTGACATCTGGTGGCATAGAGGTGCTCACAACGTGAGTAACCATGCGAGGTGGCATCTCACATGGTGGGGTATGCCCGGGTTGAGGTGACACACTTTGACCGAGACAGACTTGCAGCACAGGTGGCATGCACCAGGTGACACCCCACTGTGCAGTGTGTGATCGGGCTGAGGTGACACCTGGTGGCTGTGATGGTCTCGTCCTGAGGGAAGCACATGCTAGTTGACACCCTGGCAGGTGGGTATTGACCAGGAAGAGGTGACACCCAGTGGCCGTGATGGCCTCACTACATGGGGGACACACAAGAGATGACATGGTGCCAGGTGTGGTGTCACAGGGACAAGGTGGCACCTAGTGGTGTGATTGCCTAGCTATGCGGGTGGCACATCAAGGTGGCACCTGGCAGGGTGGGGAATGACGGGGCTGAAGTGACACCCGGTGGCCATGATGGCCTAGCCATGTGAGTAGCATGCACTATGTAGCACCCCATGGGGCAGTGTCTGAGTGGGCTTAGGTGACACCTCGCGGCCTTGATAGCCTCACCATGCTGGTGACATGGGTGAGGTAGCACCTTGCCTGGTGGGGTGTGACGTGGCTGAGATGACACATGGTGGTCATGATCCCTTGCCTCTTAGGTGGCTCCAGCGTGGTGGCACCCTGCTGTGAAAGCTATGAAGGGGTCAAGGTGACATCCCATGGCTATGACAGCCTCACCACATGGGTGACCCAAGTGAGGTGGCTCCCCACAAGACATGGTGTGACTGAGCTAAGCTGTCACCCAGTGGCAGTGATGGCTTCTCCATGCAGGTGACCCATACGAGGTGGTACCCCACTGGGTGGTGTGTGAAGCAACCAAGGTGACACCCAGCAGCTGTGAGGGCCTCATCACGTGGGTGATCTGTGCATGGTGGCTCCCCACCAGGCAGTGTGTGCTCAGGCAGAGGAGACATCTGGCAGCCATGACAGCCTCACCATGCAGTTGACCTTTGCCAGGTGGCAACCTGCGGGATGGGGTGTGACCATGCAGACGTGACACCCAGCGGTGTGACCACCTTGCCATGCAGGTGCCATGTTGAGGTGACATTCTCCTGGGCAGAGAGTGACACGGCTGAATATTGGTGGCCGTGAGTGCTGCACCATGTGGGTGGCACATGCTAGGTGACATCCCAATGGGCAAGGTGTACCCAGGCCGAGATGACACTCAGTGGCTGTGAAGGCCTCACAACACAGGTGACCCATGCAATTTGGAATCCTGCATGGTGTGTTGTGACTGGGTTGACATGACACAGCGACCACATTGGACTTGCAATGTGGGTGGCATGCGTGAGGTTAGCCCTGCCAGGTAGGGTGTGATTGGGCTGAGGTGACACCCGGCAGCCATGATGGGCTTGCCACATGGATGGCACACAAGAGATGACACCCCACTGGGCATGGTGTCATGGGGATGAGGTAAAACACTATGGCCGTTACTGCCTCACCATGTGGGTAGCACATGTGAGGTCGCACCCTACCAGGCCTAGAGTGATGGGGCCAAAGTGAAACATGGTGGCTGAGATGACTTGCCACGTGGGTGGCTAGCACGAGGTGGCACCCAGCTGTGCGTGTTGTGAACGGGCCAAAATGACACCTGGCAGCTGTGACAGCCTCGCCACGCTGGTTACCGCTGTGTGGTGGCATCCCACTGGGTGGTGTATGACTGGGCCAAGGTGACAACCAGCAGCCATGAAGGACTCACTACATAGGTGACATTCATGAGTTTAAACCCCACTGGGTGGGGTGTGCCCAGGCCTAGGTGAAACATGGCGGCCGTGAGGGCCTCAACACACTGGTGACCCGCATGAGGTGGTATCCTGCTGGGTGGGGTCTGCCCATGCTGAGGTGACACCTGGTTGCTATGATTGCCCTGCAACGTGGGTTACCAGTGCTGGGTGGGGTGCACCCAGGTTGAGGTGACACATGGTTTATGTGACAGATGAGCAATATGGGTGGCATGTGTAAGGTGACACTCCACTGGGGAGGGTGTGACCAGGCTGAGGTGACACCTTGTGGCTGTGATGGCCTTGCCATGTGGTTGGCATGTACGAGGTAGAACCCCACCAGGTAGGGAGTGATGGGGCTGAGGTTCCACCAGGCCACTGTAATGTCCTCAACATGCGGGTGACCAATGAGAGGTAGCATCCCACCAGGTGGGGTGTGCCCAGGCCTAGGTGACACCTGGCAGCCATGATGGCCTCACATTTCAGGTGACTCATGCGAAGTGGCATTGCACACGGCGAGGTGCACCTGGGTTGAGGTGACACCTGATGACTGTGATGGACTCACCACACGGGTGGCTTGCATGAGTTGACACACTTGAGGACAGAGTGTGATTGAGCTAAGGTGACACCTGGTGGCTGTGGTGTCCTCATCACATGGGTGGCATGCAAGAGATGACACCCCACCAGGTGTGGTGTCATGGGGATGAGGTGACAGCTAGTGGCTTGACTGCATTGTCATGTGGGTGGCACATGTGAGGTAGCACCCCATCAGGTAGGCAGTTTGGGGCCGAGGTGACACATGGTGGCTGTGACGGCCTCACCACATGGGTGACCTGCATGAGGTGGCATTCCACCATGAGGCGTGTGTCTGGGCCATTTTGACACCCAGTGGCTGTGATGTCCTCACCACGTGGGTGGCTCATGCAAGGTTTCACCATGCCAGGTGGTGTGTCATGGGGCTGAGGTGACACACCATGGTCATGATGACCTTGCCATGCTGGTGACATATGTGAGGTGGTACCCGACCTGGTGGAGATTGACAGGACTGAAGTGACACCTGGCGGCCATGATGGGTTTGCCACACAGGTGACCCGTGTGAGGTGGCCCCCTGATGGGTGGAGTGCAATGGGGCTGAGGTGACACCTGGTGGCTGTGACGGCCTTGCCATGTGAGTGACCTGTATGAGATAGCACCCCACCAGGTAGGGAGTGATGGGGCCAAGTTTCCACCAGGCCACAGTAATATCCTGAACATGCGGGTGACCAATGAGATGTAGCATCCCAACAGGTGGGGTGTGCCCAGGCCTAGGTGACACCTGGCAGTGTGTTGGCCTCACCACATGGGTGACCCTGGCAGGCTGGAACCCCACTGGGCAGGTGTTTGTGGGCCAAGGTCAAACACAGGTTCTGTGATGGCCTCACCACATGGGTGGCACCCCACCGGGTTGGGTGTGCCCAGGCCAAGGTGACACTCAGGGGCCATGACAGCCTTACCACGTGGGTGACCAGTGTGATGTGGCAACCTGTTGGGCAGCACATGACTGTGCCAAAGTGACACCTGGTGGCTTTGTTGGCCTCACCATGCAGGTGACCTGTACAATACCTCACCGCAAGGGTGGCATGCATGAGGTTGCTCTCCACTGGGCAGAGTGTCCCAAGGCCGAGGTGACACCTGCTGGCCATGATGGCCTCACCATGCAGATGGCACATGTGGAGTGGCATCCCTCTGGGTGGGATTTGCCCAGGCCGAGGTCAAACCCCACTTCCATTATGGCCTCAATACGTGGGTGACCCACATGAGGTTGCACCCAGCTGGGCAGGTTGTGCCAGTTCTGAGGTGAAACCCAGTGGGCATGAAGGCCTAGCCACACGGGAGACCCACACATGGTGGCACACAGCCAGGCAGTGTGTAACTGGGCCGAGGTGACACCCAGTGACCATTACGGCCTTGCCTCATGGGAGATATGTGTAAAATGGCACTCTGTGGCGTGGGGTGTGACCAGGCCTAAGTGACACCCTGGCCATGAGGGTCTTGCCACGTGCATCACCTGCATGATGTGGCTCCCCACTGGGCAGGGTGTGAAGTAGCCGAGGTGAAACTCGGCCTCCTGAGCACATCGCCATGCAGGTGGCATGTGCGAAGTGTCACCGTGATGGGTGGGGTGTGACCAGGTCTAGGTGACACCCAGCTGCCATGCAGGCCTCATCAGGCAGATGCACCACAGTATGTGGCACTCCTCCAGTTGGTGTGTGCCCAGGCGCAAGTGAATCCCAGCATTCATGAGGGCATCAACATGTGGGTGACCCATGCGAGGTGGCAGCCCCCAGGTGATGTGTGACTGGGCTGAGGTGAAACCCAATGGAATGTCAGCCTCACCACATAGGTGACCCTGGTGTGGTGGCATCCCACCAGGCGGCATGTGCCCAGGCCAAGGTCAAACACAGCTTCTGTGATGGCCTTGCCACTCGGGTGACAGGTGCAAGGTGGCTCCCCATCAGGTGGCATGTGCCTGGGCTGAGGTGACAGCCAGCAGCTATGATGTACTTGCCACGTGGGTTACCTATGTGAGGTGGCACCCCACTGGGTGGATATGCCCAGGTTGATGTGACACCTGGCAGCCCTGATGGCCTCAGCACGTGGGTGACTGATGTGAGGTGGCACCCTGTTAGGTGGGGTGTGATGGATCTGAGGTGACATCTGGCAGCCATAATGGCCTTGCAACATGGGTGGCACATGCAAAGTGGCACACTGCAGGTGGGAGGTGAGGGGGTGTAGGTGACACCCAGTGGCTTTGACTGTGCAGCTATGTGTGTGACAAGTGCAAGGGTGCACCCATCTGGGTGGCGTGTTACTGGACCGAGGTTACACCTTGTGACCATAATGACCTCAGCACTTGGGTGGTATGCATGATGTGGCACCCTGCCAGCAGGGTGTGATGGGGCCAATGGACATCCTGTGGTTGTGACAGCCTCTCAACACGGGTGACCCATGTGAGGTGGCTTTTTGCCGGGCAGGGTGTGACTGAGCTGAGGTGACATCTGGCAGCCATTACAGCCTCACCACATGGGTGACCCATGCGTGGTGGCATCCTGTTGGGCTGGATGTGCCTGGGCCTAGGTGACAGCCGGTTGCCATGAGGGCCATGCCACAAGTGTGACCCTTGTGAGATGGCACTCTGGTGGGTGGGGTGTGCATGGGCCTAGGTGCCACCTGGTGGCCGAGAGGGCCTTGCAACCCAGGTGACCCTCACGAGATGGCACCCTGCCTGATGGGATGTGCCCAATTCAAGGTGATACCTGATGGTCATGACAGCATCACCACATGCATGGCATGCGCAAGGTGGTACACTGTTGGGCTGTGTTTGATAATCCTAGGTGACACCCTGTGGCCATCATGGCCTTGCCATGTGGGTGGCATGCATGAAGTGGCTCCAGGCCGCACATGGTGTCCCTGGGCTGAGGTGAGACCTGGCAACACTGACGGCCTCACCACATGGCTTACACATGTAAGGTGGCACCCCACAGGGTGGATGTGCCTGGGCTGAGGTGAGGCCTGATATCCCTGGTGGCCTCACCACATGGGTGAATCACATGAGTTGACACCCCACCAGGCAGGGTGTGGTGGGGCTAAAGTGACACCCAGCAGCTCTAATGGCCTTGCAATGTGGGTGGAAGCTGCAAAGTGCCACCGCTCTGGGCAGGGTGTAAGGGTGCCGAGGTGACCCATGGTGCTGTGATGGCCCAGCTACATGGGTGGCAAGTGCAAGGTTGCACCCCACCAGGTGGGGTGTTACAGGGCCGAGGTGGCACCTGGTGTCTGTGATGGCCTCACCACTTGGGTGGCACACACATGGTAGCACCCTGCCAGGCAAGGTGCGATGGGGTCAATGGACACCCTGTGGCTGTGACAGCCTTGCAACCCTGGTGACCTATACTAGGTGGCTTCCTGCTGGCAGGTTGTGACCGAGCTGAGGTGACACCCGGCAGCAGTGATGGCCTTGCCACATGGGTGACCTGCAAGAGGTGGCACCATGCTGTGTGGGTTGTGACCAGGCCAAGGTGACACCTGGTGGCCATGACAGCCTCACCACAATCGTAGCAAGTGTGAGATTGCACCCTGCAGGCTGCAGTGTGACCAGGCCAAAGTGATCCACAGCAGCTGTGAGAGCCACATCACATGGGTGACCCTTGCAAAGTGGCACCCCGTTAGGTGGTGTGTGACTGGTCCAAGGTGATGCCCAGTGGCCATGAGGACCTCACCACATGGGTGACCCACATGAGCTGGCACCCTGCCTGGCAGGGTGTAACCAGGCCAAGGTGACATCTGGTGGCATAGAGGTGCTCACAACGTGAGTAACCATGCGAGGTGGCATCTCACATGGTGGGGTATGCCCGGGTTGAGGTGACACACTTTGACCGAGACAGACTTGCAGCACAGGTGGCATGCACCAGGTGACACCCCACTGTGCAGTGTGTGATCGGGCTGAGGTGACACCTGGTGGCTGTGATGGTCTCGTCCTGAGGGAAGCACATGCTAGTTGACACCCTGGCAGGTGGGTATTGACCAGGAAGAGGTGACACCCAGTGGCCGTGATGGCCTCACTACATGGGGGACACACAAGAGATGACATGGTGCCAGGTGTGGTGTCACAGGGACAAGGTGGCACCTAGTGGTGTGATTGCCTAGCTATGCGGGTGGCACATCAAGGTGGCACCTGGCAGGGTGGGGAATGACGGGGCTGAAGTGACACCCGGTGGCCATGATGGCCTAGCCATGTGAGTAGCATGCACTATGTAGCACCCCATGGGGCAGTGTCTGAGTGGGCTTAGGTGACACCTCGCGGCCTTGATAGCCTCACCATGCTGGTGACATGGGTGAGGTAGCACCTTGCCTGGTGGGGTGTGACGTGGCTGAGATGACACATGGTGGTCATGATCCCTTGCCTCTTAGGTGGCTCCAGCGTGGTGGCACCCTGCTGTGAAAGCTATGAAGGGGTCAAGGTGACATCCCATGGCTATGACAGCCTCACCACATGGGTGACCCAAGTGAGGTGGCTCCCCACAAGACATGGTGTGACTGAGCTAAGCTGTCACCCAGTGGCAGTGATGGCTTCTCCATGCAGGTGACCCATACGAGGTGGTACCCCACTGGGTGGTGTGTGAAGCAACCAAGGTGACACCCAGCAGCTGTGAGGGCCTCATCACGTGGGTGATCTGTGCATGGTGGCTCCCCACCAGGCAGTGTGTGCTCAGGCAGAGGAGACATCTGGCAGCCATGACAGCCTCACCATGCAGTTGACCTTTGCCAGGTGGCAACCTGCGGGATGGGGTGTGACCATGCAGACGTGACACCCAGCGGTGTGACCACCTTGCCATGCAGGTGCCATGTTGAGGTGACATTCTCCTGGGCAGAGAGTGACACGGCTGAATATTGGTGGCCGTGAGTGCTGCACCATGTGGGTGGCACATGCTAGGTGACATCCCAATGGGCAAGGTGTACCCAGGCCGAGATGACACTCAGTGGCTGTGAAGGCCTCACAACACAGGTGACCCATGCAATTTGGAATCCTGCATGGTGTGTTGTGACTGGGTTGACATGACACAGCGACCACATTGGACTTGCAATGTGGGTGGCATGCGTGAGGTTAGCCCTGCCAGGTAGGGTGTGATTGGGCTGAGGTGACACCCGGCAGCCATGATGGGCTTGCCACATGGATGGCACACAAGAGATGACACCCCACTGGGCATGGTGTCATGGGGATGAGGTAAAACACTATGGCCGTTACTGCCTCACCATGTGGGTAGCACATGTGAGGTCGCACCCTACCAGGCCTAGAGTGATGGGGCCAAAGTGAAACATGGTGGCTGAGATGACTTGCCACGTGGGTGGCTAGCACGAGGTGGCACCCAGCTGTGCGTGTTGTGAACGGGCCAAAATGACACCTGGCAGCTGTGACAGCCTCGCCACGCTGGTTACCGCTGTGTGGTGGCATCCCACTGGGTGGTGTATGACTGGGCCAAGGTGACAACCAGCAGCCATGAAGGACTCACTACATAGGTGACATTCATGAGTTTAAACCCCACTGGGTGGGGTGTGCCCAGGCCTAGGTGAAACATGGCGGCCGTGAGGGCCTCAACACACTGGTGACCCGCATGAGGTGGTATCCTGCTGGGTGGGGTCTGCCCATGCTGAGGTGACACCTGGTTGCTATGATTGCCCTGCAACGTGGGTTACCAGTGCTGGGTGGGGTGCACCCAGGTTGAGGTGACACATGGTTTATGTGACAGATGAGCAATATGGGTGGCATGTGTAAGGTGACACTCCACTGGGGAGGGTGTGACCAGGCTGAGGTGACACCTTGTGGCTGTGATGGCCTTGCCATGTGGTTGGCATGTACGAGGTAGAACCCCACCAGGTAGGGAGTGATGGGGCTGAGGTTCCACCAGGCCACTGTAATGTCCTCAACATGCGGGTGACCAATGAGAGGTAGCATCCCACCAGGTGGGGTGTGCCCAGGCCTAGGTGACACCTGGCAGCCATGATGGCCTCACATTTCAGGTGACTCATGCGAAGTGGCATTGCACACGGCGAGGTGCACCTGGGTTGAGGTGACACCTGATGACTGTGATGGACTCACCACACGGGTGGCTTGCATGAGTTGACACACTTGAGGACAGAGTGTGATTGAGCTAAGGTGACACCTGGTGGCTGTGGTGTCCTCATCACATGGGTGGCATGCAAGAGATGACACCCCACCAGGTGTGGTGTCATGGGGATGAGGTGACAGCTAGTGGCTTGACTGCATTGTCATGTGGGTGGCACATGTGAGGTAGCACCCCATCAGGTAGGCAGTTTGGGGCCGAGGTGACACATGGTGGCTGTGACGGCCTCACCACATGGGTGACCTGCATGAGGTGGCATTCCACCATGAGGCGTGTGTCTGGGCCATTTTGACACCCAGTGGCTGTGATGTCCTCACCACGTGGGTGGCTCATGCAAGGTTTCACCATGCCAGGTGGTGTGTCATGGGGCTGAGGTGACACACCATGGTCATGATGACCTTGCCATGCTGGTGACATATGTGAGGTGGTACCCGACCTGGTGGAGATTGACAGGACTGAAGTGACACCTGGCGGCCATGATGGGTTTGCCACACAGGTGACCCGTGTGAGGTGGCCCCCTGATGGGTGGAGTGCAATGGGGCTGAGGTGACACCTGGTGGCTGTGACGGCCTTGCCATGTGAGTGACCTGTATGAGATAGCACCCCACCAGGTAGGGAGTGATGGGGCCAAGTTTCCACCAGGCCACAGTAATATCCTGAACATGCGGGTGACCAATGAGATGTAGCATCCCAACAGGTGGGGTGTGCCCAGGCCTAGGTGACACCTGGCAGTGTGTTGGCCTCACCACATGGGTGACCCTGGCAGGCTGGAACCCCACTGGGCAGGTGTTTGTGGGCCAAGGTCAAACACAGGTTCTGTGATGGCCTCACCACATGGGTGGCACCCCACCGGGTTGGGTGTGCCCAGGCCAAGGTGACACTCAGGGGCCATGACAGCCTTACCACGTGGGTGACCAGTGTGATGTGGCAACCTGTTGGGCAGCACATGACTGTGCCAAAGTGACACCTGGTGGCTTTGTTGGCCTCACCATGCAGGTGACCTGTACAATACCTCACCGCAAGGGTGGCATGCATGAGGTTGCTCTCCACTGGGCAGAGTGTCCCAAGGCCGAGGTGACACCTGCTGGCCATGATGGCCTCACCATGCAGATGGCACATGTGGAGTGGCATCCCTCTGGGTGGGATTTGCCCAGGCCGAGGTCAAACCCCACTTCCATTATGGCCTCAATACGTGGGTGACCCACATGAGGTTGCACCCAGCTGGGCAGGTTGTGCCAGTTCTGAGGTGAAACCCAGTGGGCATGAAGGCCTAGCCACACGGGAGACCCACACATGGTGGCACACAGCCAGGCAGTGTGTAACTGGGCTGAGGTGACACCCAGTGACCATTACGGCCTTGCCTCATGGGAGATATGTGTAAAATGGCACTCTGTGGCGTGGGGTGTGACCAGGCCTAAGTGACACCCTGGCCATGAGGGTCTTGCCACGTGCATCACCTGCATGATGTGGCTCCCCACTGGGCAGGGTGTGAAGTAGCCGAGGTGAAACTCGGCCTCCTGAGCACATCGCCATGCAGGTGGCATGTGCGAAGTGTCACCGTGATGGGTGGGGTGTGACCAGGTCTAGGTGACACCCAGCTGCCATGCAGGCCTCATCAGGCAGATGCACCACAGTATGTGGCACTCCTCCAGTTGGTGTGTGCCCAGGCGCAAGTGAATCCCAGCATTCATGAGGGCATCAACATGTGGGTGACCCATGCGAGGTGGCAGCCCCCAGGTGATGTGTGACTGGGCTGAGGTGAAACCCAATGGAATGTCAGCCTCACCACATAGGTGACCCTGGTGTGGTGGCATCCCACCAGGCGGCATGTGCCCAGGCCAAGGTCAAACACAGCTTCTGTGATGGCCTTGCCACTCGGGTGACAGGTGCAAGGTGGCTCCCCATCAGGTGGCATGTGCCTGGGCTGAGGTGACAGCCAGCAGCTATGATGTACTTGCCACGTGGGTTACCTATGTGAGGTGGCACCCCACTGGGTGGATATGCCCAGGTTGATGTGACACCTGGCAGCCCTGATGGCCTCAGCACGTGGGTGACTGATGTGAGGTGGCACCCTGTTAGGTGGGGTGTGATGGATCTGAGGTGACATCTGGCAGCCATAATGGCCTTGCAACATGGGTGGCACATGCAAAGTGGCACACTGCAGGTGGGAGGTGAGGGGGTGTAGGTGACACCCAGTGGCTTTGACTGTGCAGCTATGTGTGTGACAAGTGCAAGGGTGCACCCATCTGGGTGGCGTGTTACTGGACCGAGGTTACACCTTGTGACCATAATGACCTCAGCACTTGGGTGGTATGCATGATGTGGCACCCTGCCAGCAGGGTGTGATGGGGCCAATGGACATCCTGTGGTTGTGACAGCCTCTCAACACGGGTGACCCATGTGAGGTGGCTTTTTGCCGGGCAGGGTGTGACTGAGCTGAGGTGACATCTGGCAGCCATTACAGCCTCACCACATGGGTGACCCATGCGTGGTGGCATCCTGTTGGGCTGGATGTGCCTGGGCCTAGGTGACAGCCGGTTGCCATGAGGGCCATGCCACAAGTGTGACCCTTGTGAGATGGCACTCTGGTGGGTGGGGTGTGCATGGGCCTAGGTGCCACCTGGTGGCCGAGAGGGCCTTGCAACCCAGGTGACCCTCACGAGATGGCACCCTGCCTGATGGGATGTGCCCAATTCAAGGTGATACCTGATGGTCATGACAGCATCACCACATGCATGGCATGCGCAAGGTGGTACACTGTTGGGCTGTGTTTGATAATCCTAGGTGACACCCTGTGGCCATCATGGCCTTGCCATGTGGGTGGCATGCATGAAGTGGCTCCAGGCCGCACATGGTGTCCCTGGGCTGAGGTGAGACCTGGCAACACTGACGGCCTCACCACATGGCTTACACATGTAAGGTGGCACCCCACAGGGTGGATGTGCCTGGGCTGAGGTGAGGCCTGATATCCCTGGTGGCCTCACCACATGGGTGAATCACATGAGTTGACACCCCACCAGGCAGGGTGTGGTGGGGCTGAAGTGACACCCAGCAGCTCTAATGGCCTTGCAATGTGGGTGGAAGCTGCAAAGTGCCACCGCTCTGGGCAGGGTGTAAGGGTGCCGAGGTGACCCATGGTGCTGTGATGGCCCAGCTACATGGGTGGCAAGTGCAAGGTTGCACCCCACCAGGTGGGGTGTTACAGGGCCGAGGTGGCACCTGGTGTCTGTGATGGCCTCACCACTTGGGTGGCACACACATGGTAGCACCCTGCCAGGCAAGGTGCGATGGGGTCAATGGACACCCTGTGGCTGTGACAGCCTTGCAACCCTGGTGACCTATACTAGGTGGCTTCCTGCTGGCAGGTTGTGACCGAGCTGAGGTGACACCCGGCAGCAGTGATGGCCTTGCCACATGGGTGACCTGCAAGAGGTGGCACCATGCTGTGTGGGTTGTGACCAGGCCAAGGTGACACCTGGTGGCCATGACAGCCTCACCACAATCGTAGCAAGTGTGAGATTGCACCCTGCAGGCTGCAGTGTGACCAGGCCAAAGTGATCCACAGCAGCTGTGAGAGCCACATCACATGGGTGACCCTTGCAAAGTGGCACCCCGTTAGGTGGTGTGTGACTGGTCCAAGGTGATGCCCAGTGGCCATGAGGACCTCACCACATGGGTGACCCACATGAGCTGGCACCCTGCCTGGCAGGGTGTAACCAGGCCAAGGTGACATCTGGTGGCATAGAGGTGCTCACAACGTGAGTAACCATGCGAGGTGGCATCTCACATGGTGGGGTATGCCCGGGTTGAGGTGACACACTTTGACTGAGACAGACTTGCAGCACAGGTGGCATGCACCAGGTGACACCCCACTGTGCAGTGTGTGATCGGGCTGAGGTGACACCTGGTGGCTGTGATGGTCTCGTCCTGAGGGAAGCACATGCTAGTTGACACCCTGGCAGGTGGGTATTGACCAGGAAGAGGTGACACCCAGTGGCCGTGATGGCCTCACTACATGGGGGACACACAAGAGATGACATGGTGCCAGGTGTGGTGTCACAGGGACAAGGTGGCACCTAGTGGTGTGATTGCCTAGCTATGCGGGTGGCACATCAAGGTGGCACCTGGCAGGGTGGGGAATGAAGGGGCTGAAGTGACACCCGGTGGCCATGATGGCCTAGCCATGTGAGTAGCATGCACTATGTAGCACCCCATGGGGCAGTGTCTGAGTGGGCTTAGGTGACACCTCGCGGCCTTGATAGCCTCACCATGCTGGTGACATGGGTGAGGTAGCACCTTGCCTGGTGGGGTGTGACGTGGCTGAGATGACACATGGTGGTCATGATCCCTTGCCTCTTAGGTGGCTCCAGCGTGGTGGCACCCTGCTGTGAAAGCTATGAAGGGGTCAAGGTGACATCCCATGGCTATGACAGCCTCACCACATGGGTGACCCAAGTGAGGTGGCTCCCCACAAGACATGGTGTGACTGAGCTAAGCTGTCACCCAGTGGCAGTGATGGCTTCTCCATGCAGGTGACCCATACGAGGTGGTACCCCACTGGGTGGTGTGTGAAGCAACCAAGGTGACACCCAGCAGCTGTGAGGGCCTCATCACGTGGGTGATCTGTGCATGGTGGCTCCCCACCAGGCAGTGTGTGCTCAGGCAGAGGAGACATCTGGCAGCCATGACAGCCTCACCATGCAGTTGACCTTTGCCAGGTGGCAACCTGCGGGATGGGGTGTGACCATGCAGACGTGACACCCAGCGGTGTGACCACCTTGCCATGCAGGTGCCATGTTGAGGTGACATTCTCCTGGGCAGAGAGTGACACGGCTGAATATTGGTGGCCGTGAGTGCTGCACCATGTGGGTGGCACATGCTAGGTGACATCCCAATGGGCAAGGTGTACCCAGGCCGAGGTGACACTCAGTGGCTGTGAAGGCCTCACAACACAGGTGACCCATGCGATTTGGAATCCTGCATGGTGTGTTGTGACTGGGTTGACATGACACAGCGACCACATTGGACTTGCAATGTGGGTGGCATGCGTGAGGTTAGCCCTGCCAGGTAGGGTGTGATTGGGCTGAGGTGACACCCGGCAGCCATGATGGGCTTGCCACATGGATGGCACACAAGAGATGACACCCCACTGGGCATGGTGTCATGGGGATGAGGTAAAACACTATGGCCGTTACTGCCTCACCATGTGGGTAGCACATGTGAGGTCGCACCCTACCAGGCCTAGAGTGATGGGGCCAAAGTGAAACATGGTGGCTGAGATGACTTGCCACGTGGGTGGCTAGCACGAGGTGGCACCCAGCTGTGCGTGTTGTGAACGGGCCAAAATGACACCTGGCAGCTGTGACAGCCTCACCACGCTGGTTACCGCTGTGTGGTGGCATCCCACTGGGTGGTGTATGACTGGGCCAAGGTGACAACCAGCAGCCATGAAGGACTCACTACATGGGTGACATTCATGAGTTTAAACCCCACTGGGTGGGGTGTGCCCAGGCCTAGGTGAAACATGGCGGCCGTGAGGGCCTCAACACACTGGTGACCCGCATGAGGTGGTATCCTGCTGGGTGGGGTCTGCCCATGCTGAGGTGACACCTGGTTGCTATGATTGCCCTGCAACGTGGGTTACCAGTGCTGGGTGGGGTGCACCCAGGTTGAGGTGACACATGGTTTATGTGACAGATGAGCAATATGGGTGGCATGTGTAAGGTGACACTCCACTGGGGAGGGTGTGACCAGGCTGAGGTGACACCTTGTGGCTGTGATGGCCTTGCCATGTGGTTGGCATGTACGAGGTAGAACCCCACCAGGTAGGGAGTGATGGGGCTGAGGTTCCACCAGGCCACTGTAATGTCCTCAACATGCGGGTGACCAATGAGAGGTAGCATCCCACCAGGTGGGGTGTGCCCAGGCCTAGGTGACACCTGGCAGCCATGATGGCCTCACATTTCAGGTGACTCATGCGAAGTGGCATTGCACACGGCGAGGTGCACCTGGGTTGAGGTGACACCTGATGACTGTGATGGACTCACCACACGGGTGGCTTGCATGAGTTGACACACTTGAGGACAGAGTGTGATTGAGCTAAGGTGACACCTGGTGGCTGTGGTGTCCTCATCACATGGGTGGCATGCAAGAGATGACACCCCACCAGGTGTGGTGTCATGGGGATGAGGTGACAGCTAGTGGCTTGACTGCATTGTCATGTGGGTGGCACATGTGAGGTAGCACCCCATCAGGTAGGCAGTTTGGGGCCGAGGTGACACATGGTGGCTGTGACGGCCTCACCACATGGGTGACCTGCATGAGGTGGCATTCCACCATGAGGCGTGTGTCTGGGCCATTTTGACACCCAGTGGCTGTGATGTCCTCACCACGTGGGTGGCTCATGCAAGGTTTCACCATGCCAGGTGGTGTGTCATGGGGCTGAGGTGACACACCATGGTCATGATGACCTTGCCATGCTGGTGACATATGTGAGGTGGTACCCGACCTGGTGGAGATTGACAGGACTGAAGTGACACCTGGCGGCCATGATGGGTTTGCCACACAGGTGACCCGTGTGAGGTGGCCCCCTGATGGGTGGAGTGCAATGGGGCTGAGGTGACACCTGGTGGCTGTGACGGCCTTGCCATGTGAGTGACCTGTATGAGATAGCACCCCACCAGGTAGGGAGTGATGGGGCCAAGTTTCCACCAGGCCACAGTAATATCCTGAACATGCGGGTGACCAATGAGATGTAGCATCCCACCAGGTGAGGTGTGCCCAGGCCTAGGTGACACCTGGCAGTGTGTTGGCCTCACCACATGGGTGACCCTGGCAGGCTGGAACCCCACTGGGCAGGTGTTTGTGGGCCAAGGTCAAACACAGGTTCTGTGATGGCCTCACCACATGGGTGGCACCCCACCGGGTTGGGTGTGCCCAGGCCAAGGTGACACTCAGGGGCCATGACAGCCTTACCACGTGGGTGACCAGTGTGATGTGGCAACCTGTTGGGCAGCACATGACTGTGCCAAAGTGACACCTGGTGGCTTTGTTGGCCTCACCATGCAGGTGACCTGTACAATACCTCACCGCAAGGGTGGCATGCATGAGGTTGCTCTCCACTGGGCAGAGTGTCCCAAGGCCGAGGTGACACCTGCTGGCCATGATGGCCTCACCATGCAGATGGCACATGTGGAGTGGCATCCCTCTGGGTGGGATTTGCCCAGGCCGAGGTCAAACCCCACTTCCATTATGGCCTCAATACGTGGGTGACCCACATGAGGTTGCACCCAGCTGGGCAGGTTGTGCCAGTTCTGAGGTGAAACCCAGTGGGCATGAAGGCCTAGCCACACGGGAGACCCACACATGGTGGCACACAGCCAGGCAGTGTGTAACTGGGCCGAGGTGACACCCAGTGACCATTACGGCCTTGCCTCATGGGAGATATGTGTAAAATGGCACTCTGTGGTGTGGGGTGTGACCAGGCCTAAGTGACACCCTGGCCATGAGGGTCTTGCCACGTGCATCACCTGCATGATGTGGCTCCCCACTGGGCAGGGTGTGAAGTAGCCGAGGTGAAACTCGGCCTCCTGAGCACATCGCCATGCAGGTGGCATGTGCGAAGTGTCACCGTGATGGGTGGGGTGTGACCAGGTCTAGGTGACACCCAGCTGCCATGCAGGCCTCATCAGGCAGATGCACCACAGTATGTGGCACTCCTCCAGTTGGTGTGTGCCCAGGCGCAAGTGAATCCCAGCATTCATGAGGGCATCAACATGTGGGTGACCCATGCGAGGTGGCAGCCCCCAGGTGATGTGTGACTGGGCTGAGGTGAAACCCAATGGAATGTCAGCCTCACCACATAGGTGACCCTGGTGTGGTGGCATCCCACCAGGCGGCATGTGCCCAGGCCAAGGTCAAACACAGCTTCTGTGATGGCCTTGCCACTCGGGTGACAGGTGCAAGGTGGCTCCCCATCAGGTGGCATGTGCCTGGGCTGAGGTGACAGCCAGCAGCTATGATGTACTTGCCACGTGGGTTACCTATGTGAGGTGGCACCCCACTGGGTGGATATGCCCAGGTTGATGTGACACCTGGCAGCCCTGATGTCCTCAGCACGTGGGTGACTGATGTGAGGTGGCACCCTGCTAGGTGGGGTGTGATGGATCTGAGGTGACATCTGGCAGCCATAATGGCCTTGCAACATGGGTGGCACATGCAAAGTGGCACACTGCAGGTGGGAGGTGAGGGGGTGTAGGTGACACCCAGTGGCTTTGACGGTGCAGCTATGTGTGTGACAAGTGCAAGGGTGCACCCATCTGGGTGGCGTGTTACTGGACCGAGGTTACACCTTGTGACCATAATGACCTCAGCACTTGGGTGGTATGCATGATGTGGCACCCTGCCAGCAGGGTGTGATGGGGCCAATGGACATCCTGTGGTTGTGACAGCCTCTCAACACGGGTGACCCATGTGAGGTGGCTTTTTGCCGGGCAGGGTGTGACTGAGCTGAGGTGACATCTGGCAGCCATTACAGCCTCACCACATGGGTGACCCATGCGTGGTGGCATCCTGTTGGGCTGGATGTGCCTGGGCCTAGGTGACAGCCGGTTGCCATGAGGGCCATGCCACAAGTGTGACCCTTGTGAGATGGCACTCTGGTGGGTGGGGTGTGCATGGGCCTAGGTGCCACCTGGTGGCCGAGAGGGCCTTGCAACCCAGGTGACCCTCACGAGATGGCACCCTGCCTGATGGGATGTGCCCAATTCAAGGTGATACCTGATGGTCATGACAGCATCACCACATGCATGGCATGCGCAAGGTGGTACACTGTTGGGCTGTGTTTGATAATCCTAGGTGACACCCTGTGGCCATCATGGCCTTGCCATGTGGGTGGCATGCATGAAGTGGCTCCAGGCCGCACATGGTGTCCCTGGGCTGAGGTGAGACCTGGCAACACTGACGGCCTCACCACATGGCTTACACATGTAAGGTGGCACCCCACAGGGTGGATGTGCCTGGGCTGAGGTGAGGCCTGATATCCCTGGTGGCCTCACCACATGGGTGAATCACATGAGTTGACACCCCACCAGGCAGGGTGTGGTGGGGCTGAAGTGACACCCAGCAGCTCTAATGGCCTTGCAATGTGGGTGGAAGCTGCAAAGTGCCACCGCTCTGGGCAGGGTGTAAGGGTGCCGAGGTGACCCATGGTGCTGTGATGGCCCAGCTACATGGGTGGCAAGTGCAAGGTTGCACCCCACCAGGTGGGGTGTTACAGGGCCGAGGTGGCACCTGGTGTCTGTGATGGCCTCACCACTTGGGTGGCACACACATGGTAGCACCCTGCCAGGCAAGGTGCGATGGGGTCAATGGACACCCTGTGGCTGTGACAGCCTTGCAACCCTGGTGACCTATACTAGGTGGCTTCCTGCTGGCAGGTTGTGACCGAGCTGAGGTGACACCCGGCAGCAGTGATGGCCTTGCCACATGGGTGACCTGCAAGAGGTGGCACCATGCTGTGTGGGTTGTGACCAGGCCAAGGTGACACCTGGTGGCCATGACAGCCTCACCACAATCGTAGCAAGTGTGAGATTGCACCCTGCAGGCTGCAGTGTGACCAGGCCAAAGTGATCCACAGCAGCTGTGAGAGCCACATCACATGGGTGACCCTTGCAAAGTGGCACCCCGTTAGGTGGTGTGTGACTGGTCCAAGGTGATGCCCAGTGGCCATGAGGACCTCACCACATGGGTGACCCACATGAGCTGGCACCCTGCCTGGCAGGGTGTAACCAGGCCAAGGTGACATCTGGTGGCATAGAGGTGCTCACAACGTGAGTAACCATGCGAGGTGGCATCTCACATGGTGGGGTATGCCCGGGTTGAGGTGACACACTTTGACCGAGACAGACTTGCAGCACAGGTGGCATGCACCAGGTGACACCCCACTGTGCAGTGTGTGATCGGGCTGAGGTGACACCTGGTGGCTGTGATGGTCTCGTCCTGAGGGAAGCACATGCTAGTTGACACCCTGGCAGGTGGGTATTGACCAGGAAGAGGTGACACCCAGTGGCCGTGATGGCCTCACTACATGGGGGACACACAAGAGATGACATGGTGCCAGGTGTGGTGTCACAGGGACAAGGTGGCACCTAGTGGTGTGATTGCCTAGCTATGCGGGTGGCACATCAAGGTGGCACCTGGCAGGGTGGGGAATGACGGGGCTGAAGTGACACCCGGTGGCCATGATGGCCTAGCCATGTGAGTAGCATGCACTATGTAGCACCCCATGGGGCAGTGTCTGAGTGGGCTTAGGTGACACCTCGCGGCCTTGATAGCCTCACCATGCTGGTGACATGGGTGAGGTAGCACCTTGCCTGGTGGGGTGTGACGTGGCTGAGATGACACATGGTGGTCATGATCCCTTGCCTCTTAGGTGGCTCCAGCGTGGTGGCACCCTGCTGTGAAAGCTATGAAGGGGTCAAGGTGACATCCCATGGCTATGACAGCCTCACCACATGGGTGACCCAAGTGAGGTGGCTCCCCACAAGACATGGTGTGACTGAGCTAAGCTGTCACCCAGTGGCAGTGATGGCTTCTCCATGCAGGTGACCCATACGAGGTGGTACCCCACTGGGTGGTGTGTGAAGCAACCAAGGTGACACCCAGCAGCTGTGAGGGCCTCATCACGTGGGTGATCTGTGCATGGTGGCTCCCCACCAGGCAGTGTGTGCTCAGGCAGAGGAGACATCTGGCAGCCATGACAGCCTCACCATGCAGTTGACCTTTGCCAGGTGGCAACCTGCGGGATGGGGTGTGACCATGCAGACGTGACACCCAGCGGTGTGACCACCTTGCCATGCAGGTGCCATGTTGAGGTGACATTCTCCTGGGCAGAGAGTGACACGGCTGAATATTGGTGGCCGTGAGTGCTGCACCATGTGGGTGGCACATGCTAGGTGACATCCCAATGGGCAAGGTGTACCCAGGCCGAGATGACACTCAGTGGCTGTGAAGGCCTCACAACACAGGTGACCCATGCAATTTGGAATCCTGCATGGTGTGTTGTGACTGGGTTGACATGACACAGCGACCACATTGGACTTGCAATGTGGGTGGCATGCGTGAGGTTAGCCCTGCCAGGTAGGGTGTGATTGGGCTGAGGTGACACCCGGCAGCCATGATGGGCTTGCCACATGGATGGCACACAAGAGATGACACCCCACTGGGCATGGTGTCATGGGGATGAGGTAAAACACTATGGCCGTTACTGCCTCACCATGTGGGTAGCACATGTGAGGTCGCACCCTACCAGGCCTAGAGTGATGGGGCCAAAGTGAAACATGGTGGCTGAGATGACTTGCCACGTGGGTGGCTAGCACGAGGTGGCACCCAGCTGTGCGTGTTGTGAACGGGCCAAAATGACACCTGGCAGCTGTGACAGCCTCGCCACGCTGGTTACCGCTGTGTGGTGGCATCCCACTGGGTGGTGTATGACTGGGCCAAGGTGACAACCAGCAGCCATGAAGGACTCACTACATGGGTGACATTCATGAGTTTAAACCCCACTGGGTGGGGTGTGCCCAGGCCTAGGTGAAACATGGCGGCCGTGAGGGCCTCAACACACTGGTGACCCGCATGAGGTGGTATCCTGCTGGGTGGGGTCTGCCCATGCTGAGGTGACACCTGGTTGCTATGATTGCCCTGCAACGTGGGTTACCAGTGCTGGGTGGGGTGCACCCAGGTTGAGGTGACACATGGTTTATGTGACAGATGAGCAATATGGGTGGCATGTGTAAGGTGACACTCCACTGGGGAGGGTGTGACCAGGCTGAGGTGACACCTTGTGGCTGTGATGGCCTTGCCATGTGGTTGGCATGTACGAGGTAGAACCCCACCAGGTAGGGAGTGATGGGGCCGAGGTTCCACCAGGCCACTGTAATGTCCTCAACATGCGGGTGACCAATGAGAGGTAGCATCCCACCAGGTGGGGTGTGCCCAGGCCTAGGTGACACCTGGCAGCCATGATGGCCTCACATTTCAGGTGACTCATGCGAAGTGGCATTGCACACGGCGAGGTGCACCTGGGTTGAGGTGACACCTGATGACTGTGATGGACTCACCACACGGGTGGCTTGCATGAGTTGACACACTTGAGGACAGAGTGTGATTGAGCTAAGGTGACACCTGGTGGCTGTGGTGTCCTCATCACATGGGTGGCATGCAAGAGATGACACCCCACCAGGTGTGGTGTCATGGGGATGAGGTGACAGCTAGTGGCTTGACTGTATTGTCATGTGGGTGGCACATGTGTGGTAGCACCCCATCAGGTAGGCAGTTTGGGGCCGAGGTGACACATGGTGGCTGTGACGGCCTCACCACATGGGTGACCTGCATGAGGTGGCATCCCACCATGAGGCGTGTGTCTGGGCCATTTTGACACCCAGTGGCTGTGATGTCCTCACCACGTGGGTGGCTCATGCAAGGTTTCACCATGCCAGGTGGTGTGTCATGGGGCTGAGGTGACACACCATGGTCATGATGACCTTGCCATGCTGGTGACATATGTGAGGTGGTACCCGACCTGGTGGAGATTGACAGGACTGAAGTGACACCTGGCGGCCATGATGGGTTTGCCACACAGGTGACCCGTGTGAGGTGGCCCCCTGATGGGTGGAGTGCAATGGGGCTGAGGTGACACCTGGTGGCTGTGACGGCCTTGCCATGTGAGTGACCTGTATGAGATAGCACCCCACCAGGTAGGGAGTGATGGGGCCAAGTTTCCACCAGGCCACAGTAATATCCTGAACATGCGGGTGACCAATGAGATGTAGCATCCCAACAGGTGGGGTGTGCCCAGGCCTAGGTGACACCTGGCAGTGTGTTGGCCTCACCACATGGGTGACCCTGGCAGGCTGGAACCCCACTGGGCAGGTGTTTGTGGGCCAAGGTCAAACACAGGTTCTGTGATGGCCTCACCACATGGGTGGCACCCCACCGGGTTGGGTGTGCCCAGGCCAAGGTGACACTCAGGGGCCATGACAGCCTTACCACGTGGGTGACCAGTGTGATGTGGCAACCTGTTGGGCAGCACATGACTGTGCCAAAGTGACACCTGGTGGCTTTGTTGGCCTCACCATGCAGGTGACCTGTACAATACCTCACCGCAAGGGTGGCATGCATGAGGTTGCTCTCCACTGGGCAGAGTGTCCCAAGGCCGAGGTGACACCTGCTGGCCATGATGGCCTCACCATGCAGATGGCACATGTGGAGTGGCATCCCTCTGGGTGGGATTTGCCCAGGCCGAGGTCAAACCCCACTTCCATTATGGCCTCAATACGTGGGTGACCCACATGAGGTTGCACCCAGCTGGGCAGGTTGTGCCAGTTCTGAGGTGAAACCCAGTGGGCATGAAGGCCTAGCCACACGGGAGACCCACACATGGTGGCACACAGCCAGGCAGTGTGTAACTGGGCCGAGGTGACACCCAGTGACCATTACGGCCTTGCCTCATGGGAGATATGTGTAAAATGGCACTCTGTGGCGTGGGGTGTGACCAGGCCTAAGTGACACCCTGGCCATGAGGGTCTTGCCACGTGCATCACCTGCATGATGTGGCTCCCCACTGGGCAGGGTGTGAAGTAGCCGAGGTGAAACTCGGCCTCCTGAGCACATCGCCATGCAGGGGGCATGTGCGAAGTGTCACCGTGATGGGTGGGGTGTGACCAGGTCTAGGTGACACCCAGCTGCCATGCAGGCCTCATCAGGCAGATGCACCACAGTATGTGGCACTCCTCCAGTTGGTGTGTGCCCAGGCGCAAGTGAATCCCAGCATTCATGAGGGCATCAACATGTGGGTGACCCATGCGAGGTGGCAGCCCCCAGGTGATGTGTGACTGGGCTGAGGTGAAACCCAATGGAATGTCAGCCTCACCACATAGGTGACCCTGGTGTGGTGGCATCCCACCAGGCGGCATGTGCCCAGGCCAAGGTCAAACACAGCTTCTGTGATGGCCTTGCCACTCGGGTGACAGGTGCAAGGTGGCTCCCCATCAGGTGGCATGTGCCTGGGCTGAGGTGACAGCCAGCAGCTATGATGTACTTGCCACGTGGGTTACCTATGTGAGGTGGCACCCCACTGGGTGGATATGCCCAGGTTGATGTGACACCTGGCAGCCCTGATGGCCTCAGCACGTGGGTGACTGATGTGAGGTGGCACCCTGCTAGGTGGGGTGTGATGGATCTGAGGTGACATCTGGCAGCCATAATGGCCTTGCAACATGGGTGGCACATGCAAAGTGGCACACTGCAGGTGGGAGGTGAGGGGGTGTAGGTGACACCCAGTGGCTTTGACGGTGCAGCTATGTGTGTGACAAGTGCAAGGGTGCACCCATCTGGGTGGCGTGTTACTGGACCGAGGTTACACCTTGTGACCATAATGACCTCAGCACTTGGGTGGTATGCATGATGTGGCACCCTGCCAGCAGGGTGTGATGGGGCCAATGGACATCCTGTGGTTGTGACAGCCTCTCAACACGGGTGACCCATGTGAGGTGGCTTTTTGCCGGGCAGGGTGTGACTGAGCTGAGGTGACATCTGGCAGCCATTACAGCCTCACCACATGGGTGACCCATGCGTGGTGGCATCCTGTTGGGCTGGATGTGCCTGGGCCTAGGTGACAGCCGGTTGCCATGAGGGCCATGCCACAAGTGTGACCCTTGTGAGATGGCACTCTGGTGGGTGGGGTGTGCATGGGCCTAGGTGCCACCTGGTGGCCGAGAGGGCCTTGCAACCCAGGTGACCCTCACGAGATGGCACCCTGCCTGATGGGATGTGCCCAATTCAAGGTGATACCTGATGGTCATGACAGCATCACCACATGCATGGCATGCGCAAGGTGGTACACTGTTGGGCTGTGTTTGATAATCCTAGGTGACACCCTGTGGCCATCATGGCCTTGCCATGTGGGTGGCATGCATGAAGTGGCTCCAGGCCGCACATGGTGTCCCTGGGCTGAGGTGAGACCTGGCAACACTGACGGCCTCACCACATGGCTTACACATGTAAGGTGGCACCCCACAGGGTGGATGTGCCTGGGCTGAGGTGAGGCCTGATATCCCTGGTGGCCTCACCACATGGGTGAATCACATGAGTTGACACCCCACCAGGCAGGGTGTGGTGGGGCTGAAGTGACACCCAGCAGCTCTAATGGCCTTGCAATGTGGGTGGAAGCTGCAAAGTGCCACCGCTCTGGGCAGGGTGTAAGGGTGCCGAGGTGACCCATGGTGCTGTGATGGCCCAGCTACATGGGTGGCAAGTGCAAGGTTGCACCCCACCAGGTGGGGTGTTACAGGGCCGAGGTGGCACCTGGTGTCTGTGATGGCCTCACCACTTGGGTGGCACACACATGGTAGCACCCTGCCAGGCAAGGTGCGATGGGGTCAATGGACACCCTGTGGCTGTGACAGCCTTGCAACCCTGGTGACCTATACTAGGTGGCTTCCTGCTGGCAGGTTGTGACCGAGCTGAGGTGACACCCGGCAGCAGTGATGGCCTTGCCACATGGGTGACCTGCAAGAGGTGGCACCATGCTGTGTGGGTTGTGACCAGGCCAAGGTGACACCTGGTGGCCATGACAGCCTCACCACAATCGTAGCAAGTGTGAGATTGCACCCTGCAGGCTGCAGTGTGACCAGGCCAAAGTGATCCACAGCAGCTGTGAGAGCCACATCACATGGGTGACCCTTGCAAAGTGGCACCCCGTTAGGTGGTGTGTGACTGGTCCAAGGTGATGCCCAGTGGCCATGAGGACCTCACCACATGGGTGACCCACATGAGCTGGCACCCTGCCTGGCAGGGTGTAACCAGGCCAAGGTGACATCTGGTGGCATAGAGGTGCTCACAACGTGAGTAACCATGCGAGGTGGCATCTCACATGGTGGGGTATGCCCGGGTTGAGGTGACACACTTTGACCGAGACAGACTTGCAGCACAGGTGGCATGCACCAGGTGACACCCCACTGTGCAGTGTGTGATCGGGCTGAGGTGACACCTGGTGGCTGTGATGGTCTCGTCCTGAGGGAAGCACATGCTAGTTGACACCCTGGCAGGTGGGTATTGACCAGGAAGAGGTGACACCCAGTGGCCGTGATGGCCTCACTACATGGGGGACACACAAGAGATGACATGGTGCCAGGTGTGGTGTCACAGGGACAAGGTGGCACCTAGTGGTGTGATTGCCTAGCTATGCGGGTGGCACATCAAGGTGGCACCTGGCAGGGTGGGGAATGACGGGGCTGAAGTGACACCCGGTGGCCATGATGGCCTAGCCATGTGAGTAGCATGCACTATGTAGCACCCCATGGGGCAGTGTCTGAGTGGGCTTAGGTGACACCTCGCGGCCTTGATAGCCTCACCATGCTGGTGACATGGGTGAGGTAGCACCTTGCCTGGTGGGGTGTGACGTGGCTGAGATGACACATGGTGGTCATGATCCCTTGCCTCTTAGGTGGCTCCAGCGTGGTGGCACCCTGCTGTGAAAGCTATGAAGGGGTCAAGGTGACATCCCATGGCTATGACAGCCTCACCACATGGGTGACCCAAGTGAGGTGGCTCCCCACAAGACATGGTGTGACTGAGCTAAGCTGTCACCCAGTGGCAGTGATGGCTTCTCCATGCAGGTGACCCATACGAGGTGGTACCCCACTGGGTGGTGTGTGAAGCAACCAAGGTGACACCCAGCAGCTGTGAGGGCCTCATCACGTGGGTGATCTGTGCATGGTGGCTCCCCACCAGGCAGTGTGTGCTCAGGCAGAGGAGACATCTGGCAGCCATGACAGCCTCACCATGCAGTTGACCTTTGCCAGGTGGCAACCTGCGGGATGGGGTGTGACCATGCAGACGTGACACCCAGCGGTGTGACCACCTTGCCATGCAGGTGCCATGTTGAGGTGACATTCTCCTGGGCAGAGAGTGACACGGCTGAATATTGGTGGCCGTGAGTGCTGCACCATGTGGGTGGCACATGCTAGGTGACATCCCAATGGGCAAGGTGTACCCAGGCCGAGGTGACACTCAGTGGCTGTGAAGGCCTCACAACACAGGTGACCCATGCGATTTGGAATCCTGCATGGTGTGTTGTGACTGGGTTGACATGACACAGCGACCACATTGGACTTGCAATGTGGGTGGCATGCGTGAGGTTAGCCCTGCCAGGTAGGGTGTGATTGGGCTGAGGTGACACCCGGCAGCCATGATGGGCTTGCCACATGGATGGCACACAAGAGATGACACCCCACTGGGCATGGTGTCATGGGGATGAGGTAAAACACTATGGCCGTTACTGCCTCACCATGTGGGTAGCACATGTGAGGTCGCACCCTACCAGGCCTAGAGTGATGGGGCCAAAGTGAAACATGGTGGCTGAGATGACTTGCCACGTGGGTGGCTAGCACGAGGTGGCACCCAGCTGTGCGTGTTGTGAACGGGCCAAAATGACACCTGGCAGCTGTGACAGCCTCGCCACGCTGGTTACCGCTGTGTGGTGGCATCCCACTGGGTGGTGTATGACTGGGCCAAGGTGACAACCAGCAGCCATGAAGGACTCACTACATGGGTGACATTCATGAGTTTAAACCCCACTGGGTGGGGTGTGCCCAGGCCTAGGTGAAACATGGCGGCCGTGAGGGCCTCAACACACTGGTGACCCGCATGAGGTGGTATCCTGCTGGGTGGGGTCTGCCCATGCTGAGGTGACACCTGGTTGCTATGATTGCCCTGCAACGTGGGTTACCAGTGCTGGGTGGGGTGCACCCAGGTTGAGGTGACACATGGTTTATGTGACAGATGAGCAATATGGGTGGCATGTGTAAGGTGACACTCCACTGGGGAGGGTGTGACCAGGCTGAGGTGACACCTTGTGGCTGTGATGGCCTTGCCATGTGGTTGGCATGTACGAGGTAGAACCCCACCAGGTAGGGAGTGATGGGGCTGAGGTTCCACCAGGCCACTGTAATGTCCTCAACATGCGGGTGACCAATGAGAGGTAGCATCCCACCAGGTGGGGTGTGCCCAGGCCTAGGTGACACCTGGCAGCCATGATGGCCTCACATTTCAGGTGACTCATGTGAAGTGGCATTGCACACGGCGAGGTGCACCTGGGTTGAGGTGACACCTGATGACTGTGATGGACTCACCACACGGGTGGCTTGCATGAGTTGACACACTTGAGGACAGAGTGTGATTGAGCTAAGGTGACACCTGGTGGCTGTGGTGTCCTCATCACATGGGTGGCATGCAAGAGATGACACCCCACCAGGTGTGGTGTCATGGGGATGAGGTGACAGCTAGTGGCTTGACTGCATTGTCATGTGGGTGGCACATGTGAGGTAGCACCCCATCAGGTAGGCAGTTTGGGGCCGAGGTGACACATGGTGGCTGTGACGGCCTCACCACATGGGTGACCTGCATGAGGTGGCATCCCACCATGAGGCGTGTGTCTGGGCCATTTTGACACCCAGTGGCTGTGATGTCCTCACCACGTGGGTGGCTCATGCAAGGTTTCACCATGCCAGGTGGTGTGTCATGGGGCTGAGGTGACACACCATGGTCATGATGACCTTGCCATGCTGGTGACATATGTGAGGTGGTACCCGACCTGGTGGAGATTGACAGGACTGAAGTGACACCTGGTGGCCATGATGGGTTTGCCACACAGGTGACCCATGTGAGGTGGCCCCCTGATGGGTGGAGTGCAATGGGGCTGAGGTGACACCTGGTGGCTGTGACGGCCTTGCCATGTGAGTGACCTGTATGAGATAGCACCCCACCAGGTAGGGAGTGATGGGGCCAAGTTTCCACCAGGCCACAGTAATATCCTGAACATGCGGGTGACCAATGAGATGTAGCATCCCAACAGGTGGGGTGTGCCCAGGCCTAGGTGACACCTGGCAGTGTGTTGGCCTCACCACATGGGTGACCCTGGCAGGCTGGAACCCCACTGGGCAGGTGTTTGTGGGCCAAGGTCAAACACAGGTTCTGTGATGGCCTCACCACATGGGTGGCACCCCACCGGGTTGGGTGTGCCCAGGCCAAGGTGACACTCAGGGGCCATGACAGCCTTACCACGTGGGTGACCAGTGTGATGTGGCAACCTGTTGGGCAGCACATGACTGTGCCAAAGTGACACCTGGTGGCTTTGTTGGCCTCACCATGCAGGTGACCTGTACAATACCTCACCGCAAGGGTGGCATGCATGAGGTTGCTCTCCACTGGGCAGAGTGTCCCAAGGCCGAGGTGACACCTGCTGGCCATGATGGCCTCACCATGCAGATGGCACATGTGGAGTGGCATCCCTCTGGGTGGGATTTGCCCAGGCCGAGGTCAAACCCCACTTCCATTATGGCCTCAATACGTGGGTGACCCACATGAGGTTGCACCCAGCTGGGCAGGTTGTGCCAGTTCTGAGGTGAAACCCAGTGGGCATGAAGGCCTAGCCACACGGGAGACCCACACATGGTGGCACACAGCCAGGCAGTGTGTAACTGGGCCGAGGTGACACCCAGTGACCATTACGGCCTTGCCTCATGGGAGATATGTGTAAAATGGCACTCTGTGGCGTGGGGTGTGACCAGGCCTAAGTGACACCCTGGCCATGAGGGTCTTGCCACGTGCATCACCTGCATGATGTGGCTCCCCACTGGGCAGGGTGTGAAGTAGCCGAGGTGAAACTCGGCCTCCTGAGCACATCGCCATGCAGGTGGCATGTGCGAAGTGTCACCGTGATGGGTGGGGTGTGACCAGGTCTAGGTGACACCCAGCTGCCATGCAGGCCTCATCAGGCAGATGCACCACAGTATGTGGCACTCCTCCAGTTGGTGTGTGCCCAGGCGCAAGTGAATCCCAGCATTCATGAGGGCATCAACATGTGGGTGACCCATGCGAGGTGGCAGCCCCCAGGTGATGTGTGACTGGGCTGAGGTGAAACCCAATGGAATGTCAGCCTCACCACATAGGTGACCCTGGTGTGGTGGCATCCCACCAGGCGGCATGTGCCCAGGCCAAGGTCAAACACAGCTTCTGTGATGGCCTTGCCACTCGGGTGACAGGTGCAAGGTGGCTCCCCATCAGGTGGCATGTGCCTGGGCTGAGGTGACAGCCAGCAGCTATGATGTACTTGCCACGTGGGTTACCTATGTGAGGTGGCACCCCACTGGGTGGATATGCCCAGGTTGATGTGACACCTGGCAGCCCTGATGGCCTCAGCACGTGGGTGACTGATGTGAGGTGGCACCCTGCTAGGTGGGGTGTGATGGATCTGAGGTGACATCTGGCAGCCATAATGGCCTTGCAACATGGGTGGCACATGCAAAGTGGCACACTGCAGGTGGGAGGTGAGGGGGTGTAGGTGACACCCAGTGGCTTTGATGGTGCAGCTATGTGTGTGACAAGTGCAAGGGTGCACCCATCTGGGTGGCGTGTTACTGGACCGAGGTTACACCTTGTGACCATAATGACCTCAGCACTTGGGTGGTATGCATGATGTGGCACCCTGCCAGCAGGGTGTGATGGGGCCAATGGACATCCTGTGGTTGTGACAGCCTCTCAACACGGGTGACCCATGTGAGGTGGCTTTTTGCCGGGCAGGGTGTGACTGAGCTGAGGTGACATCTGGCAGCCATTACAGCCTCACCACATGGGTGACCCATGCGTGGTGGCATCCTGTTGGGCTGGATGTGCCTGGGCCTAGGTGACAGCCGGTTGCCATGAGGGCCATGCCACAAGTGTGACCCTTGTGAGATGGCACTCTGGTGGGTGGGGTGTGCATGGGCCTAGGTGCCACCTGGTGGCCGAGAGGGCCTTGCAACCCAGGTGACCCTCACGAGATGGCACCCTGCCTGATGGGATGTGCCCAATTCAAGGTGATACCTGATGGTCATGACAGCATCACCACATGCATGGCATGCGCAAGGTGGTACACTGTTGGGCTGTGTTTGATAATCCTAGGTGACACCCTGTGGCCATCATGGCCTTGCCATGTGGGTGGCATGCATGAAGTGGCTCCAGGCCGCACATGGTGTCCCTGGGCTGAGGTGAGACCTGGCAACACTGACGGCCTCACCACATGGCTTACACATGTAAGGTGGCACCCCACAGGGTGGATGTGCCTGGGCTGAGGTGAGGCCTGATATCCCTGGTGGCCTCACCACATGGGTGAATCACATGAGTTGACACCCCACCAGGCAGGGTGTGGTGGGGCTGAAGTGACACCCAGCAGCTCTAATGGCCTTGCAATGTGGGTGGAAGCTGCAAAGTGCCACCGCTCTGGGCAGGGTGTAAGGGTGCCGAGGTGACCCATGGTGCTGTGATGGCCCAGCTACATGGGTGGCAAGTGCAAGGTTGCACCCCACCAGGTGGGGTGTTACAGGGCCGAGGTGGCACCTGGTGTCTGTGATGGCCTCACCACTTGGGTGGCACACACATGGTAGCACCCTGCCAGGCAAGGTGCGATGGGGTCAATGGACACCCTGTGGCTGTGACAGCCTTGCAACCCTGGTGACCTATACTAGGTGGCTTCCTGCTGGCAGGTTGTGACCGAGCTGAGGTGACACCCGGCAGCAGTGATGGCCTTGCCACATGGGTGACCTGCAAGAGGTGGCACCATGCTGTGTGGGTTGTGACCAGGCCAAGGTGACACCTGGTGGCCATGAGAGCCTCACCACAATCGTAGCAAGTGTGAGATTGCACCCTGCAGGCTGCAGTGTGACCAGGCCAAAGTGATCCACAGCAGCTGTGAGAGCCACATCACATGGGTGACCCTTGCAAAGTGGCACCCCGTTAGGTGGTGTGTGACTGGTCCAAGGTGATGCCCAGTGGCCATGAGGACCTCACCACATGGGTGACCCACATGAGCTGGCACCCTGCCTGGCAGGGTGTAACCAGGCCAAGGTGACATCTGGTGGCATAGAGGTGCTCACAACGTGAGTAACCATGCGAGGTGGCATCTCACATGGTGGGGTATGCCCGGGTTGAGGTGACACACTTTGACCGAGACAGACTTGCAGCACAGGTGGCATGCACCAGGTGACACCCCACTGTGCAGTGTGTGATCGGGCTGAGGTGACACCTGGTGGCTGTGATGGTCTCGTCCTGAGGGAAGCACATGCTAGTTGACACCCTGGCAGGTGGGTATTGACCAGGAAGAGGTGACACCCAGTGGCCGTGATGGCCTCACTACATGGGGGACACACAAGAGATGACATGGTGCCAGGTGTGGTGTCACAGGGACAAGGTGGCACCTAGTGGTGTGATTGCCTAGCTATGCGGGTGGCACATCAAGGTGGCACCTGGCAGGGTGGGGAATGACGGGGCTGAAGTGACACCCGGTGGCCATGATGGCCTAGCCATGTGAGTAGCATGCACTATGTAGCACCCCATGGGGCAGTGTCTGAGTGGGCTTAGGTGACACCTCGCGGCCTTGATAGCCTCACCATGCTGGTGACATGGGTGAGGTAGCACCTTGCCTGGTGGGGTGTGACGTGGCTGAGATGACACATGGTGGTCATGATCCCTTGCCTCTTAGGTGGCTCCAGCGTGGTGGCACCCTGCTGTGAAAGCTATGAAGGGGTCAAGGTGACATCCCATGGCTATGACAGCCTCACCACATGGGTGACCCAAGTGAGGTGGCTCCCCACAAGACATGGTGTGACTGAGCTAAGCTGTCACCCAGTGGCAGTGATGGCTTCTCCATGCAGGTGACCCATACGAGGTGGTACCCCACTGGGTGGTGTGTGAAGCAACCAAGGTGACACCCAGCAGCTGTGAGGGCCTCATCACGTGGGTGATCTGTGCATGGTGGCTCCCCACCAGGCAGTGTGTGCTCAGGCAGAGGAGACATCTGGCAGCCATGACAGCCTCACCATGCAGTTGACCTTTGCCAGGTGGCAACCTGCGGGATGGGGTGTGACCATGCAGACGTGACACCCAGCGGTGTGACCACCTTGCCATGCAGGTGCCATGTTGAGGTGACATTCTCCTGGGCAGAGAGTGACACGGCTGAATATTGGTGGCCGTGAGTGCTGCACCATGTGGGTGGCACATGCTAGGTGACATCCCAATGGGCAAGGTGTACCCAGGCCGAGATGACACTCAGTGGCTGTGAAGGCCTCACAACACAGGTGACCCATGCAATTTGGAATCCTGCATGGTGTGTTGTGACTGGGTTGACATGACACAGCGACCACATTGGACTTGCAATGTGGGTGGCATGCGTGAGGTTAGCCCTGCCAGGTAGGGTGTGATTGGGCTGAGGTGACACCCGGCAGCCATGATGGGCTTGCCACATGGATGGCACACAAGAGATGACACCCCACTGGGCATGGTGTCATGGGGATGAGGTAAAACACTATGGCCGTTACTGCCTCACCATGTGGGTAGCACATGTGAGGTCGCACCCTACCAGGCCTAGAGTGATGGGGCCAAAGTGAAACATGGTGGCTGAGATGACTTGCCACGTGGGTGGCTAGCACGAGGTGGCACCCAGCTGTGCGTGTTGTGAACGGGCCAAAATGACACCTGGCAGCTGTGACAGCCTCGCCACGCTGGTTACCGCTGTGTGGTGGCATCCCACTGGGTGGTGTATGACTGGGCCAAGGTGACAACCAGCAGCCATGAAGGACTCACTACATGGGTGACATTCATGAGTTTAAACCCCACTGGGTGGGGTGTGCCCAGGCCTAGGTGAAACATGGCGGCCGTGAGGGCCTCAACACACTGGTGACCCGCATGAGGTGGTATCCTGCTGGGTGGGGTCTGCCCATGCTGAGGTGACACCTGGTTGCTATGATTGCCCTGCAACGTGGGTTACCAGTGCTGGGTGGGGTGCACCCAGGTTGAGGTGACACATGGTTTATGTGACAGATGAGCAATATGGGTGGCATGTGTAAGGTGACACTCCACTGGGGAGGGTGTGACCAGGCTGAGGTGACACCTTGTGGCTGTGATGGCCTTGCCATGTGGTTGGCATGTACGAGGTAGAACCCCACCAGGTAGGGAGTGATGGGGCTGAGGTTCCACCAGGCCACTGTAATGTCCTCAACATGCGGGTGACCAATGAGAGGTAGCATCCCACCAGGTGGGGTGTGCCCAGGCCTAGGTGACACCTGGCAGCCATGATGGCCTCACATTTCAGGTGACTCATGCGAAGTGGCATTGCACACGGCGAGGTGCACCTGGGTTGAGGTGACACCTGATGACTGTGATGGACTCACCACACGGGTGGCTTGCATGAGTTGACACACTTGAGGACAGAGTGTGATTGAGCTAAGGTGACACCTGGTGGCTGTGGTGTCCTCATCACATGGGTGGCATGCAAGAGATGACACCCCACCAGGTGTGGTGTCATGGGGATGAGGTGACAGCTAGTGGCTTGACTGCATTGTCATGTGGGTGGCACATGTGAGGTAGCACCCCATCAGGTAGGCAGTTTGGGGCCGAGGTGACACATGGTGGCTGTGACGGCCTCACCACATGGGTGACCTGCATGAGGTGGCATTCCACCATGAGGCGTGTGTCTGGGCCATTTTGACACCCAGTGGCTGTGATGTCCTCACCACGTGGGTGGCTCATGCAAGGTTTCACCATGCCAGGTGGTGTGTCATGGGGCTGAGGTGACACACCATGGTCATGATGACCTTGCCATGCTGGTGACATATGTGAGGTGGTACCCGACCTGGTGGAGATTGACAGGACTGAAGTGACACCTGGCGGCCATGATGGGTTTGCCACACAGGTGACCCGTGTGAGGTGGCCCCCTGATGGGTGGAGTGCAATGGGGCTGAGGTGACACCTGGTGGCTGTGACGGCCTTGCCATGTGAGTGACCTGTATGAGATAGCACCCCACCAGGTAGGGAGTGATGGGGCCAAGTTTCCACCAGGCCACAGTAATATCCTGAACATGCGGGTGACCAATGAGATGTAGCATCCCAACAGGTGGGGTGTGCCCAGGCCTAGGTGACACCTGGCAGTGTGTTGGCCTCACCACATGGGTGACCCTGGCAGGCTGGAACCCCACTGGGCAGGTGTTTGTGGGCCAAGGTCAAACACAGGTTCTGTGATGGCCTCACCACATGGGTGGCACCCCACCGGGTTGGGTGTGCCCAGGCCAAGGTGACACTCAGGGGCCATGACAGCCTTACCACGTGGGTGACCAGTGTGATGTGGCAACCTGTTGGGCAGCACATGACTGTGCCAAAGTGACACCTGGTGGCTTTGTTGGCCTCACCATGCAGGTGACCTGTACAATACCTCACCGCAAGGGTGGCATGCATGAGGTTGCTCTCCACTGGGCAGAGTGTCCCAAGGCCGAGGTGACACCTGCTGGCCATGATGGCCTCACCATGCAGATGGCACATGTGGAGTGGCATCCCTCTGGGTGGGATTTGCCCAGGCCGAGGTCAAACCCCACTTCCATTATGGCCTCAATACGTGGGTGACCCACATGAGGTTGCACCCAGCTGGGCAGGTTGTGCCAGTTCTGAGGTGAAACCCAGTGGGCATGAAGGCCTAGCCACACGGGAGACCCACACATGGTGGCACACAGCCAGGCAGTGTGTAACTGGGCCGAGGTGACACCCAGTGACCATTACGGCCTTGCCTCATGGGAGATATGTGTAAAATGGCACTCTGTGGCGTGGGGTGTGACCAGGCCTAAGTGACACCCTGGCCATGAGGGTCTTGCCACGTGCATCACCTGCATGATGTGGCTCCCCACTGGGCAGGGTGTGAAGTAGCCGAGGTGAAACTCGGCCTCCTGAGCACATCGCCATGCAGGTGGCATGTGCGAAGTGTCACCGTGATGGGTGGGGTGTGACCAGGTCTAGGTGACACCCAGCTGCCATGCAGGCCTCATCAGGCAGATGCACCACAGTATGTGGCACTCCTCCAGTTGGTGTGTGCCCAGGCGCAAGTGAATCCCAGCATTCATGAGGGCATCAACATGTGGGTGACCCATGCGAGGTGGCAGCCCCCAGGTGATGTGTGACTGGGCTGAGGTGAAACCCAATGGAATGTCAGCCTCACCATATAGGTGACCCTGGTGTGGTGGCATCACACCAGGCGGCATGTGCCCAGGCCAAGGTCAAACACAGCTTCTGTGATGGCCTTGCCACTCGGGTGACAGGTGCAAGGTGGCTCCCCATCAGGTGGCATGTGCCTGGGCTGAGGTGACAGCCAGCAGCTATGATGTACTTGCCACGTGGGTTACCTATGTGAGGTGGCACCCCACTGGGTGGATATGCCCAGGTTGATGTGACACCTGGCAGCCCTGATGTCCTCAGCACGTGGGTGACTGATGTGAGGTGGCACCCTGTTAGGTGGGGTGTGATGGATCTGAGGTGACATCTGGCAGCCATAATGGCCTTGCAACATGGGTGGCACATGCAAAGTGGCACACTGCAGGTGGGAGGTGAGGGGGTGTAGGTGACACCCAGTGGCTTTGACGGTGCAGCTATGTGTGTGACAAGTGCAAGGGTGCACCCATCTGGGTGGCGTGTTACTGGACCGAGGTTACACCTTGTGACCATAATGACCTCAGCACTTGGGTGGTATGCATGATGTGGCACCCTGCCAGCAGGGTGTGATGGGGCCAATGGACATCCTGTGGTTGTGACAGCCTCTCAACACGGGTGACCCATGTGAGGTGGCTTTTTGCCGGGCAGGGTGTGACTGAGCTGAGGTGACATCTGGCAGCCATTACAGCCTCACCACATGGGTGACCCATGCGTGGTGGCATCCTGTTGGGCTGGATGTGCCTGGGCCTAGGTGACAGCCGGTTGCCATGAGGGCCATGCCACAAGTGTGACCCTTGTGAGATGGCACTCTGGTGGGTGGGGTGTGCATGGGCCTAGGTGCCACCTGGTGGCCGAGAGGGCCTTGCAACCCAGGTGACCCTCACGAGATGGCACCCTGCCTGATGGGGTGTGCCCAATTCAAGGTGATACCTGATGGTCATGACAGCATCACCACATGCATGGCATGCGCAAGGTGGTACACTGTTGGGCTGTGTTTGATAATCCTAGGTGACACCCTGTGGCCATCATGGCCTTGCCATGTGGGTGGCATGCATGAAGTGGCTCCAGGCCGCACATGGTGTCCCTGGGCTGAGGTGAGACCTGGCAACACTGACGGCCTCACCACATGGCTTACACATGTAAGGTGGCACCCCACAGGGTGGATGTGCCTGGGCTGAGGTGAGGCCTGATATCCCTGGTGGCCTCACCACATGGGTGAATCACATGAGTTGACACCCCACCAGGCAGGGTGTGGTGGGGCTGAAGTGACACCCAGCAGCTCTAATGGCCTTGCAATGTGGGTGGAAGCTGCAAAGTGCCACCGCTCTGGGCAGGGTGTAAGGGTGCCGAGGTGACCCATGGTGCTGTGATGGCCCAGCTACATGGGTGGCAAGTGCAAGGTTGCACCCCACCAGGTGGGGTGTTACAGGGCCGAGGTGGCACCTGGTGTCTGTGATGGCCTCACCACTTGGGTGGCACACACATGGTAGCACCCTGCCAGGCAAGGTGCGATGGGGTCAATGGACACCCTGTGGCTGTGACAGCCTTGCAACCCTGGTGACCTATACTAGGTGGCTTCCTGCTGGCAGGTTGTGACCGAGCTGAGGTGACACCCGGCAGCAGTGATGGCCTTGCCACATGGGTGACCTGCAAGAGGTGGCACCATGCTGTGTGGGTTGTGACCAGGCCAAGGTGACACCTGGTGGCCATGACAGCCTCACCACAATCGTAGCAAGTGTGAGATTGCACCCTGCAGGCTGCAGTGTGACCAGGCCAAAGTGATCCACAGCAGCTGTGAGAGCCACATCACATGGGTGACCCTTGCAAAGTGGCACCCCGTTAGGTGGTGTGTGACTGGTCCAAGGTGATGCCCAGTGGCCATGAGGACCTCACCACATGGGTGACCCACATGAGCTGGCACCCTGCCTGGCAGGGTGTAACCAGGCCAAGGTGACATCTGGTGGCATAGAGGTGCTCACAACGTGAGTAACCATGCGAGGTGGCATCTCACATGGTGGGGTATGCCCGGGTTGAGGTGACACACTTTGACCGAGACAGACTTGCAGCACAGGTGGCATGCACCAGGTGACACCCCACTGTGCAGTGTGTGATCGGGCTGAGGTGACACCTGGTGGCTGTGATGGTCTCGTCCTGAGGGAAGCACATGCTAGTTGACACCCTGGCAGGTGGGTATTGACCAGGAAGAGGTGACACCCAGTGGCCGTGATGGCCTCACTACATGGGGGACACACAAGAGATGACATGGTGCCAGGTGTGGTGTCACAGGGACAAGGTGGCACCTAGTGGTGTGATTGCCTAGCTATGCGGGTGGCACATCAAGGTGGCACCTGGCAGGGTGGGGAATGACGGGGCTGAAGTGACACCCGGTGGCCATGATGGCCTAGCCATGTGAGTAGCATGCACTATGTAGCACCCCATGGGGCAGTGTCTGAGTGGGCTTAGGTGACACCTCGCGGCCTTGATAGCCTCACCATGCTGGTGACATGGGTGAGGTAGCACCTTGCCTGGTGGGGTGTGATGTGGCTGAGATGACACATGGTGGTCATGATCCCTTGCCTCTTAGGTGGCTCCAGCGTGGTGGCACCCTGCTGTGAAAGCTATGAAGGGGTCAAGGTGACATCCCATGGCTATGACAGCCTCACCACATGGGTGACCCAAGTGAGGTGGCTCCCCACAAGACATGGTGTGACTGAGCTAAGCTGTCACCCAGTGGCAGTGATGGCTTCTCCATGCAGGTGACCCATACGAGGTGGTACCCCACTGGGTGGTGTGTGAAGCAACCAAGGTGACACCCAGCAGCTGTGAGGGCCTCATCACGTGGGTGATCTGTGCATGGTGGCTCCCCACCAGGCAGTGTGTGCTCAGGCAGAGGAGACATCTGGCAGCCATGACAGCCTCACCATGCAGTTGACCTTTGCCAGGTGGCAACCTGCGGGATGGGGTGTGACCATGCAGACGTGACACCCAGCGGTGTGACCACCTTGCCATGCAGGTGCCATGTTGAGGTGACATTCTCCTGGGCAGAGAGTGACACGGCTGAATATTGGTGGCCGTGAGTGCTGCACCATGTGGGTGGCACATGCTAGGTGACATCCCAATGGGCAAGGTGTACCCAGGCCGAGGTGACACTCAGTGGCTGTGAAGGCCTCACAACACAGGTGACCCATGCGATTTGGAATCCTGCATGGTGTGTTGTGACTGGGTTGACATGACACAGCGACCACATTGGACTTGCAATGTGGGTGGCATGCGTGAGGTTAGCCCTGCCAGGTAGGGTGTGATTGGGCTGAGGTGACACCCGGCAGCCATGATGGGCTTGCCACATGGATGGCACACAAGAGATGACACCCCACTGGGCATGGTGTCATGGGGATGAGGTAAAACACTATGGCCGTTACTGCCTCACCATGTGGGTAGCACATGTGAGGTCGCACCCTACCAGGCCTAGAGTGATGGGGCCAAAGTGAAACATGGTGGCTGAGATGACTTGCCACGTGGGTGGCTAGCACGAGGTGGCACCCAGCTGTGCGTGTTGTGAACGGGCCAAAATGACACCTGGCAGCTGTGACAGCCTCGCCACGCTGGTTACCGCTGTGTGGTGGCATCCCACTGGGTGGTGTATGACTGGGCCAAGGTGACAACCAGCAGCCATGAAGGACTCACTACATGGGTGACATTCATGAGTTTAAACCCCACTGGGTGGGGTGTGCCCAGGCCTAGGTGAAACATGGCGGCCGTGAGGGCCTCAACACACTGGTGACCCGCATGAGGTGGTATCCTGCTGGGTGGGGTCTGCCCATGCTGAGGTGACACCTGGTTGCTATGATTGCCCTGCAACGTGGGTTACCAGTGCTGGGTGGGGTGCACCCAGGTTGAGGTGACACATGGTTTATGTGACAGATGAGCAATATGGGTGGCATGTGTAAGGTGACACTCCACTGGGGAGGGTGTGACCAGGCTGAGGTGACACCTTGTGGCTGTGATGGCCTTGCCATGTGGTTGGCATGTACGAGGTAGAACCCCACCAGGTAGGGAGTGATGGGGCTGAGGTTCCACCAGGCCACTGTAATGTCCTCAACATGCGGGTGACCAATGAGAGGTAGCATCCCACCAGGTGGGGTGTGCCCAGGCCTAGGTGACACCTGGCAGCCATGATGGCCTCACATTTCAGGTGACTCGTGCGAAGTGGCATTGCACACGGCGAGGTGCACCTGGGTTGAGGTGACACCTGATGACTGTGATGGACTCACCACACGGGTGGCTTGCATGAGTTGACACACTTGAGGACAGAGTGTGATTGAGCTAAGGTGACACCTGGTGGCTGTGGTGTCCTCATCACATGGGTGGCATGCAAGAGATGACACCCCACCAGGTGTGGTGTCATGGGGATGAGGTGACAGCTAGTGGCTTGACTGCATTGTCATGTGGGTGGCACATGTGAGGTAGCACCCCATCAGGTAGGCAGTTTGGGGCCGAGGTGACACATGGTGGCTGTGACGGCCTCACCACATGGGTGACCTGCATGAGGTGGCATTCCACCATGAGGCGTGTGTCTGGGCCATTTTGACACCCAGTGGCTGTGATGTCCTCACCACGTGGGTGGCTCATGCAAGGTTTCACCATGCCAGGTGGTGTGTCATGGGGCTGAGGTGACACACCATGGTCATGATGACCTTGCCATGCTGGTGACATATGTGAGGTGGTACCCGACCTGGTGGAGATTGACAGGACTGAAGTGACACCTGGCGGCCATGATGGGTTTGCCACACAGGTGACCCGTGTGAGGTGGCCCCCTGATGGGTGGAGTGCAATGGGGCTGAGGTGACACCTGGTGGCTGTGACGGCCTTGCCATGTGAGTGACCTGTATGAGATAGCACCCCACCAGGTAGGGAGTGATGGGGCCAAGTTTCCACCAGGCCACAGTAATATCCTGAACATGCGGGTGACCAATGAGATGTAGCATCCCAACAGGTGGGGTGTGCCCAGGCCTAGGTGACACCTGGCAGTGTGTTGGCCTCACCACATGGGTGACCCTGGCAGGCTGGAACCCCACTGGGCAGGTGTTTGTGGGCCAAGGTCAAACACAGGTTCTGTGATGGCCTCACCACATGGGTGGCACCCCACCGGGTTGGGTGTGCCCAGGCCAAGGTGACACTCAGGGGCCATGACAGCCTTACCACGTGGGTGACCAGTGTGATGTGGCAACCTGTTGGGCAGCACATGACTGTGCCAAAGTGACACCTGGTGGCTTTGTTGGCCTCACCATGCAGGTGACCTGTACAATACCTCACCGCAAGGGTGGCATGCATGAGGTTGCTCTCCACTGGGCAGAGTGTCCCAAGGCCGAGGTGACACCTGCTGGCCATGATGGCCTCACCATGCAGATGGCACATGTGGAGTGGCATCCCTCTGGGTGGGATTTGCCCAGGCCGAGGTCAAACCCCACTTCCATTATGGCCTCAATACGTGGGTGACCCACATGAGGTTGCACCCAGCTGGGCAGGTTGTGCCAGTTCTGAGGTGAAACCCAGTGGGCATGAAGGCCTAGCCACACGGGAGACCCACACATGGTGGCACACAGCCAGGCAGTGTGTAACTGGGCCGAGGTGACACCCAGTGACCATTACGGCCTTGCCTCATGGGAGATATGTGTAAAATGGCACTCTGTGGCGTGGGGTGTGACCAGGCCTAAGTGACACCCTGGCCATGAGGGTCTTGCCACGTGCATCACCTGCATGATGTGGCTCCCCACTGGGCAGGGTGTGAAGTAGCCGAGGTGAAACTCGGCCTCCTGAGCACATCGCCATGCAGGTGGCATGTGCGAAGTGTCACCGTGATGGGTGGGGTGTGACCAGGTCTAGGTGACACCCAGCTGCCATGCAGGCCTCATCAGGCAGATGCACCACAGTATGTGGCACTCCTCCAGTTGGTGTGTGCCCAGGCGCAAGTGAATCCCAGCATTCATGAGGGCATCAACATGTGGGTGACCCATGCGAGGTGGCAGCCCCCAGGTGATGTGTGACTGGGCTGAGGTGAAACCCAATGGAATGTCAGCCTCACCACATAGGTGACCCTGGTGTGGTGGCATCCCACCAGGTGGCATGTGCCCAGGCCAAGGTCAAACACAGCTTCTGTGATGGCCTTGCCACTCGGGTGACAGGTGCAAGGTGGCTCCCCATCAGGTGGCATGTGCCTGGGCTGAGGTGACAGCCAGCAGCTATGATGTACTTGCCACGTGGGTTACCTATGTGAGGTGGCACCCCACTGGGTGGATATGCCCAGGTTGATGTGACACCTGGCAGCCCTGATGTCCTCAGCACGTGGGTGACTGATGTGAGGTGGCACCCTGCTAGGTGGGGTGTGATGGATCTGAGGTGACATCTGGCAGCCATAATGGCCTTGCAACATGGGTGGCACATGCAAAGTGGCACACTGCAGGTGGGAGGTGAGGGGGTGTAGGTGACACCCAGTGGCTTTGACGGTGCAGCTATGTGTGTGACAAGTGCAAGGGTGCACCCATCTGGGTGGCGTGTTACTGGACCGAGGTTACACCTTGTGACCATAATGACCTCAGCACTTGGGTGGTATGCATGATGTGGCACCCTGCCAGCAGGGTGTGATGGGGCCAATGGACATCCTGTGGTTGTGACAGCCTCTCAACACGGGTGACCCATGTGAGGTGGCTTTTTGCCGGGCAGGGTGTGACTGAGCTGAGGTGACATCTGGCAGCCATTACAGCCTCACCACATGGGTGACCCATGCGTGGTGGCATCCTGTTGGGCTGGATGTGCCTGGGCCTAGGTGACAGCCGGTTGCCATGAGGGCCATGCCACAAGTGTGACCCTTGTGAGATGGCACTCTGGTGGGTGGGGTGTGCATGGGCCTAGGTGCCACCTGGTGGCCGAGAGGGCCTTGCAACCCAGGTGACCCTCACGAGATGGCACCCTGCCTGATGGGATGTGCCCAATTCAAGGTGATACCTGATGGTCATGACAGCATCACCACATGCATGGCATGCGCAAGGTGGTACACTGTTGGGCTGTGTTTGATAATCCTAGGTGACACCCTGTGGCCATCATGGCCTTGCCATGTGGGTGGCATGCATGAAGTGGCTCCAGGCCGCACATGGTGTCCCTGGGCTGAGGTGAGACCTGGCAACACTGACGGCCTCACCACATGGCTTACACATGTAAGGTGGCACCCCACAGGGTGGATGTGCCTGGGCTGAGGTGAGGCCTGATATCCCTGGTGGCCTCACCACATGGGTGAATCACATGAGTTGACACCCCACCAGGCAGGGTGTGGTGGGGCTGAAGTGACACCCAGCAGCTCTAATGGCCTTGCAATGTGGGTGGAAGCTGCAAAGTGCCACCGCTCTGGGCAGGGTGTAAGGGTGCCGAGGTGACCCATGGTGCTGTGATGGCCCAGCTACATGGGTGGCAAGTGCAAGGTTGCACCCCACCAGGTGGGGTGTTACAGGGCCGAGGTGGCACCTGGTGTCTGTGATGGCCTCACCACTTGGGTGGCACACACATGGTAGCACCCTGCCAGGCAAGGTGCGATGGGGTCAATGGACACCCTGTGGCTGTGACAGCCTTGCAACCCTGGTGACCTATACTAGGTGGCTTCCTGCTGGCAGGTTGTGACCGAGCTGAGGTGACACCCGGCAGCAGTGATGGCCTTGCCACATGGGTGACCTGCAAGAGGTGGCACCATGCTGTGTGGGTTGTGACCAGGCCAAGGTGACACCTGGTGGCCATGACAGCCTCACCACAATCGTAGCAAGTGTGAGATTGCACCCTGCAGGCTGCAGTGTGACCAGGCCAAAGTGATCCACAGCAGCTGTGAGAGCCACATCACATGGGTGACCCTTGCAAAGTGGCACCCCGTTAGGTGGTGTGTGACTGGTCCAAGGTGATGCCCAGTGGCCATGAGGACCTCACCACATGGGTGACCCACATGAGCTGGCACCCTGCCTGGCAGGGTGTAACCAGGCCAAGGTGACATCTGGTGGCATAGAGGTGCTCACAACGTGAGTAACCATGCGAGGTGGCATCTCACATGGTGGGGTATGCCCGGGTTGAGGTGACACACTTTGACCGAGACAGACTTGCAGCACAGGTGGCATGCACCAGGTGACACCCCACTGTGCAGTGTGTGATCGGGCTGAGGTGACACCTGGTGGCTGTGATGGTCTCGTCCTGAGGGAAGCACATGCTAGTTGACACCCTGGCAGGTGGGTATTGACCAGGAAGAGGTGACACCCAGTGGCCGTGATGGCCTCACTACATGGGGGACACACAAGAGATGACATGGTGCCAGGTGTGGTGTCACAGGGACAAGGTGGCACCTAGTGGTGTGATTGCCTAGCTATGCGGGTGGCACATCAAGGTGGCAGCTGGCAGGGTGGGGAATGAAGGGGCTGAAGTGACACCCGGTGGCCATGATGGCCTAGCCATGTGAGTAGCATGCACTATGTAGCACCCCATGGGGCAGTGTCTGAGTGGGCTTAGGTGACACCTCGCGGCCTTGATAGCCTCACCATGCTGGTGACATGGGTGAGGTAGCACCTTGCCTGGTGGGGTGTGACGTGGCTGAGATGACACATGGTGGTCATGATCCCTTGCCTCTTAGGTGGCTCCAGCGTGGTGGCACCCTGCTGTGAAAGCTATGAAGGGGTCAAGGTGACATCCCATGGCTATGACAGCCTCACCACATGGGTGACCCAAGTGAGGTGGCTCCCCACAAGACATGGTGTGACTGAGCTAAGCTGTCACCCAGTGGCAGTGATGGCTTCTCCATGCAGGTGACCCATACGAGGTGGTACCCCACTGGGTGGTGTGTGAAGCAACCAAGGTGACACCCAGCAGCTGTGAGGGCCTCATCACGTGGGTGATCTGTGCATGGTGGCTCCCCACCAGGCAGTGTGTGCTCAGGCAGAGGAGACATCTGGCAGCCATGACAGCCTCACCATGCAGTTGACCTTTGCCAGGTGGCAACCTGCGGGATGGGGTGTGACCATGCAGACGTGACACCCAGCGGTGTGACCACCTTGCCATGCAGGTGCCATGTTGAGGTGACATTCTCCTGGGCAGAGAGTGACACGGCTGAATATTGGTGGCCGTGAGTGCTGCACCATGTGGGTGGCACATGCTAGGTGACATCCCAATGGGCAAGGTGTACCCAGGCCGAGGTGACACTCAGTGGCTGTGAAGGCCTCACAACACAGGTGACCCATGCGATTTGGAATCCTGCATGGTGTGTTGTGACTGGGTTGACATGACACAGCGACCACATTGGACTTGCAATGTGGGTGGCATGCGTGAGGTTAGCCCTGCCAGGTAGGGTGTGATTGGGCTGAGGTGACACCCGGCAGCCATGATGGGCTTGCCACATGGATGGCACACAAGAGATGACACCCCACTGGGCATGGTGTCATGGGGATGAGGTAAAACACTATGGCCGTTACTGCCTCACCATGTGGGTAGCACATGTGAGGTCGCACCCTACCAGGCCTAGAGTGATGGGGCCAAAGTGAAACATGGTGGCTGAGATGACTTGCCACGTGGGTGGCTAGCACGAGGTGGCACCCAGCTGTGCGTGTTGTGAACGGGCCAAAATGACACCTGGCAGCTGTGACAGCCTCGCCACGCTGGTTACCGCTGTGTGGTGGCATCCCACTGGGTGGTGTATGACTGGGCCAAGGTGACAACCAGCAGCCATGAAGGACTCACTACATGGGTGACATTCATGAGTTTAAACCCCACTGGGTGGGGTGTGCCCAGGCCTAGGTGAAACATGGCGGCCGTGAGGGCCTCAACACACTGGTGACCCGCATGAGGTGGTATCCTGCTGGGTGGGGTCTGCCCATGCTGAGGTGACACCTGGTTGCTATGATTGCCCTGCAACGTGGGTTACCAGTGCTGGGTGGGGTGCACCCAGGTTGAGGTGACACATGGTTTATGTGACAGATGAGCAATATGGGTGGCATGTGTAAGGTGACACTCCACTGGGGAGGGTGTGACCAGGCTGAGGTGACACCTTGTGGCTGTGATGGCCTTGCCATGTGGTTGGCATGTACGAGGTAGAACCCCACCAGGTAGGGAGTGATGGGGCTGAGGTTCCACCAGGCCACTGTAATGTCCTCAACATGCGGGTGACCAATGAGAGGTAGCATCCCACCAGGTGGGGTGTGCCCAGGCCTAGGTGACACCTGGCAGCCATGATGGAATCACATTTCAGGTGACTCATGCGAAGTGGCATTGCACACGGCGAGGTGCACCTGGGTTGAGGTGACACCTGATGACTGTGATGGACTCACCACACGGGTGGCTTGCATGAGTTGACACACTTGAGGACAGAGTGTGATTGAGCTAAGGTGACACCTGGTGGCTGTGGTGTCCTCATCACATGGGTGGCATGCAAGAGATGACACCCCACCAGGTGTGGTGTCATGGGGATGAGGTGACAGCTAGTGGCTTGACTGCATTGTCATGTGGGTGGCACATGTGAGGTAGCACCCCATCAGGTAGGCAGTTTGGGGCCGAGGTGACACATGGTGGCTGTGACGGCCTCACCACATGGGTGACCTGCATGAGGTGGCATTCCACCATGAGGCGTGTGTCTGGGCCATTTTGACACCCAGTGGCTGTGATGTCCTCACCACGTGGGTGGCTCATGCAAGGTTTCACCATGCCAGGTGGTGTGTCATGGGGCTGAGGTGACACACCATGGTCATGATGACCTTGCCATGCTGGTGACATATGTGAGGTGGTACCCGACCTGGTGGAGATTGACAGGACTGAAGTGACACCTGGCGGCCATGATGGGTTTGCCTCACAGGTGACCCGTGTGAGGTGGCCCCCTGATGGGTGGAGTGCAATGGGGCTGAGGTGACACCTGGTGGCTGTGACGGCCTTGCCATGTGAGTGACCTGTATGAGATAGCACCCCACCAGGTAGGGAGTGATGGGGCCAAGTTTCCACCAGGCCACAGTAATATCCTGAACATGCGGGTGACCAATGAGATGTAGCATCCCAACAGGTGGGGTGTGCCCAGGCCTAGGTGACACCTGGCAGTGTGTTGGCCTCACCACATGGGTGACCCTGGCAGGCTGGAACCCCACTGGGCAGGTGTTTCTGGGCCAAGGTCAAACACAGGTTCTGTGATGGCCTCACCACATGGGTGGCACCCCACCGGGTTGGGTGTGCCCAGGCCAAGGTGACACTCAGGGGCCATGACAGCCTTACCACGTGGGTGACCAGTGTGATGTGGCAACCTGTTGGGCAGCACATGACTGTGCCAAAGTGACACCTGGTGGCTTTGTTGGCCTCACCATGCAGGTGACCTGTACAATACCTCACCGCAAGGGTGGCATGCATGAGGTTGCTCTCCACTGGGCAGAGTGTCCCAAGGCCGAGGTGACACCTGCTGGCCATGATGGCCTCACCATGCAGATGGCACATGTGGAGTGGCATCCCTCTGGGTGGGATTTGCCCAGGCCGAGGTCAAACCCCACTTCCATTATGGCCTCAATACGTGGGTGACCCACATGAGGTTGCACCCAGCTGGGCAGGTTGTGCCAGTTCTGAGGTGAAACCCAGTGGGCATGAAGGCCTAGCCACACGGGAGACCCACACATGGTGGCACACAGCCAGGCAGTGTGTAACTGGGCCGAGGTGACACCCAGTGACCATTACGGCCTTGCCTCATGGGAGATATGTGTAAAATGGCACTCTGTGGCGTGGGGTGTGACCAGGCCTAAGTGACACCCTGGCCATGAGGGTCTTGCCACGTGCATCACCTGCATGATGTGGCTCCCCACTGGGCAGGGTGTGAAGTAGCCGAGGTGAAACTCGGCCTCCTGAGCACATCGCCATGCAGGTGGCATGTGCGAAGTGTCACCGTGATGGGTGGGGTGTGACCAGGTCTAGGTGACACCCAGCTGCCATGCAGGCCTCATCAGGCAGATGCACCACAGTATGTGGCACTCCTCCAGTTGGTGTGTGCCCAGGCGCAAGTGAATCCCAGCATTCATGAGGGCATCAACATGTGGGTGACCCATGCGAGGTGGCAGCCCCCAGGTGATGTGTGCCTGGGCTGAGGTGAAACCCAATGGAATGTCAGCCTCACCACATAGGTGACCCTGGTGTGGTGGCATCCCACCAGGCGGCATGTGCCCAGGCCAAGGTCAAACACAGCTTCTGTGATGGCCTTGCCACTCGGGTGACAGGTGCAAGGTGGCTCCCCATCAGGTGGCATGTGCCTGGGCTGAGGTGACAGCCAGCAGCTATGATGTACTTGCCACGTGGGTTACCTATGTGAGGTGGCACCCCACTGGGTGGATATGCCCAGGTTGATGTGACACCTGGCAGCCCTGATGTCCTCAGCACGTGGGTGACTGATGTGAGGTGGCACCCTGCTAGGTGGGGTGTGATGGATCTGAGGTGACATCTGGCAGCCATAATGGCCTTGCAACATGGGTGGCACATGCAAAGTGGCACACTGCAGGTGGGAGGTGAGGGGGTGTAGGTGACACCCAGTGGCTTTGACGGTGCAGCTATGTGTGTGACAAGTGCAAGGGTGCACCCATCTGGGTGGCGTGTTACTGGACCGAGGTTACACCTTGTGACCATAATGACCTCAGCACTTGGGTGGTATGCATGATGTGGCACCCTGCCAGCAGGGTGTGATGGGGCCAATGGACATCCTGTGGTTGTGACAGCCTCTCAACACGGGTGACCCATGTGAGGTGGCTTTTTGCCGGGCAGGGTGTGACTGAGCTGAGGTGACATCTGGCAGCCATTACAGCCTCACCACATGGGTGACCCATGCGTGGTGGCATCCTGTTGGGCTGGATGTGCCTGGGCCTAGGTGACAGCCGGTTGCCATGAGGGCCATGCCACAAGTGTGACCCTTGTGAGATGGCACTCTGGTGGGTGGGGTGTGCATGGGCCTAGGTGCCACCTGGTGGCCGAGAGGGCCTTGCAACCCAGGTGACCCTCACGAGATGGCACCCTGCCTGATGGGATGTGCCCAATTCAAGGTGATACCTGATGGTCATGACAGCATCACCACATGCATGGCATGCGCAAGGTGGTACACTGTTGGGCTGTGTTTGATAATCCTAGGTGACACCCTGTGGCCATCATGGCCTTGCCATGTGGGTGGCATGCATGAAGTGGCTCCAGGCCGCACATGGTGTCCCTGGGCTGAGGTGAGACCTGGCAACACTGACGGCCTCACCACATGGCTTACACATGTAAGGTGGCACCCCACAGGGTGGATGTGCCTGGGCTGAGGTGAGGCCTGATATCCCTGGTGGCCTCACCACATGGGTGAATCACATGAGTTGACACCCCACCAGGCAGGGTGTGGTGGGGCTGAAGTGACACCCAGCAGCTCTAATGGCCTTGCAATGTGGGTGGAAGCTGCAAAGTGCCACCGCTCTGGGCAGGGTGTAAGGGTGCCGAGGTGACCCATGGTGCTGTGATGGCCCAGCTACATGGGTGGCAAGTGCAAGGTTGCACCCCACCAGGTGGGGTGTTACAGGGCCGAGGTGGCACCTGGTGTCTGTGATGGCCTCACCACTTGGGTGGCACACACATGGTAGCACCCTGCCAGGCAAGGTGCGATGGGGTCAATGGACACCCTGTGGCTGTGACAGCCTTGCAACCCTGGTGACCTATACTAGGTGGCTTCCTGCTGGCAGGTTGTGACCGAGCTGAGGTGACACCCGGCAGCAGTGATGGCCTTGCCACATGGGTGACCTGCAAGAGGTGGCACCATGCTGTGTGGGTTGTGACCAGGCCAAGGTGACACCTGGTGGCCATGACAGCCTCACCACAATCGTAGCAAGTGTGAGATTGCACCCTGCAGGCTGCAGTGTGACCAGGCCAAAGTGATCCACAGCAGCTGTGAGAGCCACATCACATGGGTGACCCTTGCAAAGTGGCACCCCGTTAGGTGGTGTGTGACTGGTCCAAGGTGATGCCCAGTGGCCATGAGGACCTCACCACATGGGTGACCCACATGAGCTGGCACCCTGCCTGGCAGGGTGTAACCAGGCCAAGGTGACATCTGGTGGCATAGAGGTGCTCACAACGTGAGTAACCATGCGAGGTGGCATCTCACATGGTGGGGTATGCCCGGGTTGAGGTGACACACTTTGACCGAGACAGACTTGCAGCACAGGTGGCATGCACCAGGTGACACCCCACTGTGCAGTGTGTGATCGGGCTGAGGTGACACCTGGTGGCTGTGATGGTCTCGTCCTGAGGGAAGCACATGCTAGTTGACACCCTGGCAGGTGGGTATTGACCAGGAAGAGGTGACACCCAGTGGCCGTGATGGCCTCACTACATGGGGGACACACAAGAGATGACATGGTGCCAGGTGTGGTGTCACAGGGACAAGGTGGCACCTAGTGGTGTGATTGCCTAGCTATGCGGGTGGCACATCAAGGTGGCAGCTGGCAGGGTGGGGAATGACGGGGCTGAAGTGACACCCGGTGGCCATGATGGCCTAGCCATGTGAGTAGCATGCACTATGTAGCACCCCATGGGGCAGTGTCTGAGTGGGCTTAGGTGACACCTCGCGGCCTTGATAGCCTCACCATGCTGGTGACATGGGTGAGGTAGCACCTTGCCTGGTGGGGTGTGACGTGGCTGAGATGACACATGGTGGTCATGATCCCTTGCCTCTTAGGTGGCTCCAGCGTGGTGGCACCCTGCTGTGAAAGCTATGAAGGGGTCAAGGTGACATCCCATGGCTATGACAGCCTCACCACATGGGTGACCCAAGTGAGGTGGCTCCCCACAAGACATGGTGTGACTGAGCTAAGCTGTCACCCAGTGGCAGTGATGGCTTCTCCATGCAGGTGACCCATACGAGGTGGTACCCCACTGGGTGGTGTGTGAAGCAACCAAGGTGACACCCAGCAGCTGTGAGGGCCTCATCACGTGGGTGATCTGTGCATGGTGGCTCCCCACCAGGCAGTGTGTGCTCAGGCAGAGGAGACATCTGGCAGCCATGACAGCCTCACCATGCAGTTGACCTTTGCCAGGTGGCAACCTGCGGGATGGGGTGTGACCATGCAGACGTGACACCCAGCGGTGTGACCACCTTGCCATGCAGGTGCCATGTTGAGGTGACATTCTCCTGGGCAGAGAGTGACACGGCTGAATATTGGTGGCCGTGAGTGCTGCACCATGTGGGTGGCACATGCTAGGTGACATCCCAATGGGCAAGGTGTACCCAGGCCGAGGTGACACTCAGTGGCTGTGAAGGCCTCACAACACAGGTGACCCATGCGATTTGGAATCCTGCATGGTGTGTTGTGACTGGGTTGACATGACACAGCGACCACATTGGACTTGCAATGTGGGTGGCATGCGTGAGGTTAGCCCTGCCAGGTAGGGTGTGATTGGGCTGAGGTGACACCCGGCAGCCATGATGGGCTTGCCACATGGATGGCACACAAGAGATGACACCCCACTGGGCATGGTGTCATGGGGATGAGGTAAAACACTATGGCCGTTACTGCCTCACCATGTGGGTAGCACATGTGAGGTCGCACCCTACCAGGCCTAGAGTGATGGGGCCAAAGTGAAACATGGTGGCTGAGATGACTTGCCACGTGGGTGGCTAGCACGAGGTGGCACCCAGCTGTGCGTGTTGTGAACGGGCCAAAATGACACCTGGCAGCTGTGACAGCCTCGCCACGCTGGTTACCGCTGTGTGGTGGCATCCCACTGGGTGGTGTATGACTGGGCCAAGGTGACAACCAGCAGCCATGAAGGACTCACTACATGGGTGACATTCATGAGTTTAAACCCCACTGGGTGGGGTGTGCCCAGGCCTAGGTGAAACATGGCGGCCGTGAGGGCCTCAACACACTGGTGACCCGCATGAGGTGGTATCCTGCTGGGTGGGGTCTGCCCATGCTGAGGTGACACCTGGTTGCTATGATTGCCCTGCAACGTGGGTTACCAGTGCTGGGTGGGGTGCACCCAGGTTGAGGTGACACATGGTTTATGTGACAGATGAGCAATATGGGTGGCATGTGTAAGGTGACACTCCACTGGGGAGGGTGTGACCAGGCTGAGGTGACACCTTGTGGCTGTGATGGCCTTGCCATGTGGTTGGCATGTACGAGGTAGCACCCCACCAGGTAGGGAGTGATGGGGCTGAGGTTCCACCAGGCCACTGTAATGTCCTCAACATGCGGGTGACCAATGAGAGGTAGCATCCCACCAGGTGGGGTGTGCCCAGGCCTAGGTGACACCTGGCAGCCATGATGGCCTCACATTTCAGGTGACTCATGCGAAGTGGCATTGCACACGGCGAGGTGCACCTGGGTTGAGGTGACACCTGATGACTGTGATGGACTCACCACACGGGTGGCTTGCATGAGTTGACACACTTGAGGACAGAGTGTGATTGAGCTAAGGTGACACCTGGTGGCTGTGGTGTCCTCATCACATGGGTGGCATGCAAGAGATGACACCCCACCAGGTGTGGTGTCATGGGGATGAGGTGACAGCTAGTGGCTTGACTGCATTGTCATGTGGGTGGCACATGTGAGGTAGCACCCCATCAGGTAGGCAGTTTGGGGCCGAGGTGACACATGGTGGCTGTGACGGCCTCACCACATGGGTGACCTGCATGAGGTGGCATTCCACCATGAGGCGTGTGTCTGGGCCATTTTGACACCCAGTGGCTGTGATGTCCTCACCACGTGGGTGGCTCATGCAAGGTTTCACCATGCCAGGTGGTGTGTCATGGGGCTGAGGTGACACACCATGGTCATGATGACCTTGCCATGCTGGTGACATATGTGAGGTGGTACCCGACCTGGTGGAGATTGACAGGACTGAAGTGACACCTGGCGGCCATGATGGGTTTGCCACACAGGTGACCCGTGTGAGGTGGCCCCCTGATGGGTGGAGTGCAATGGGGCTGAGGTGACACCTGGTGGCTGTGACAGCCTTGCCATGTGAGTGACCTGTATGAGATAGCACCCCACCAGGTAGGGAGTGATGGGGCCAAGTTTCCACCAGGCCACAGTAATATCCTGAACATGCGGGTGACCAATGAGATGTAGCATCCCAACAGGTGGGGTGTGCCCAGGCCTAGGTGACACCTGGCAGTGTGTTGGCCTCACCACATGGGTGACCCTGGCAGGCTGGAACCCCACTGGGCAGGTGTTTGTGGGCCAAGGTCAAACACAGGTTCTGTGATGGCCTCACCACATGGGTGGCACCCCACCGGGTTGGGTGTGCCCAGGCCAAGGTGACACTCAGGGGCCATGACAGCCTTACCACGTGGGTGACCAGTGTGATGTGGCAACCTGTTGGGCAGCACATGACTGTGCCAAAGTGACACCTGGTGGCTTTGTTGGCCTCACCATGCAGGTGACCTGTACAATACCTCACCGCAAGGGTGGCATGCATGAGGTTGCTCTCCACTGGGCAGAGTGTCCCAAGGCCGAGGTGACACCTGCTGGCCATGATGGCCTCACCATGCAGATGGCACATGTGGAGTGGCATCCCTCTGGGTGGGATTTGCCCAGGCCGAGGTCAAACCCCACTTCCATTATGGCCTCAATACGTGGGTGACCCACATGAGGTTGCACCCAGCTGGGCAGGTTGTGCCAGTTCTGAGGTGAAACCCAGTGGGCATGAAGGCCTAGCCACACGGGAGACCCACACATGGTGGCACACAGCCAGGCAGTGTGTAACTGGGCCGAGGTGACACCCAGTGACCATTACGGCCTTGCCTCATGGGAGATATGTGTAAAATGGCACTCTGTGGCGTGGGGTGTGACCAGGCCTAAGTGACACCCTGGCCATGAGGGTCTTGCCACGTGCATCACCTGCATGATGTGGCTCCCCACTGGGCAGGGTGTGAAGTAGCCGAGGTGAAACTCGGCCTCCTGAGCACATCGCCATGCAGGTGGCATGTGCGAAGTGTCACCGTGATGGGTGGGGTGTGACCAGGTCTAGGTGACACCCAGCTGCCATGCAGGCCTCATCAGGCAGATGCACCACAGTATGTGGCACTCCTCCAGTTGGTGTGTGCCCAGGCGCAAGTGAATCCCAGCATTCATGAGGGCATCAACATGTGGGTGACCCATGCGAGGTGGCAGCCCCCAGGTGATGTGTGACTGGGCTGAGGTGAAACCCAATGGAATGTCAGCCTCACCACATAGGTGACCCTGGTGTGGTGGCATCCCACCAGGCGGCATGTGCCCAGGCCAAGGTCAAACACAGCTTCTGTGATGGCCTTGCCACTCGGGTGACAGGTGCAAGGTGGCTCCCCATCAGGTGGCATGTGCCTGGGCTGAGGTGACAGCCAGCAGCTATGATGTACTTGCCACGTGGGTTACCTATGTGAGGTGGCACCCCACTGGGTGGATATGCCCAGGTTGATGTGACACCTGGCAGCCCTGATGGCCTCAGCACGTGGGTGACTGATGTGAGGTGGCACCCTGCTAGGTGGGGTGTGATGGATCTGAGGTGACATCTGGCAGCCATAATGGCCTTGCAACATGGGTGGCACATGCAAAGTGGCACACTGCAGGTGGGAGGTGAGGGGGTGTAGGTGACACCCAGTGGCTTTGACGGTGCAGCTATGTGTGTGACAAGTGCAAGGGTGCACCCATCTGGGTGGCGTGTTACTGGACCGAGGTTACACCTTGTGACCATAATGACCTCAGCACTTGGGTGGTATGCATGATGTGGCACCCTGCCAGCAGAGTGTGATGGGGCCAATGGACATCCTGTGGTTGTGACAGCCTCTCAACACGGGTGACCCATGTGAGGTGGCTTTTTGCCGGGCAGGGTGTGACTGAGCTGAGGTGACATCTGGCAGCCATTACAGCCTCACCACATGGGTGACCCATGCGTGGTGGCATCCTGTTGGGCTGGATGTGCCTGGGCCTAGGTGACAGCTGGTTGCCATGAGGGCCATGCCACAAGTGTGACCCTTGTGAGATGGCACTCTGGTGGGTGGGGTGTGCATGGGCCTAGGTGCCACCTGGTGGCCGAGAGGGCCTTGCAACCCAGGTGACCCTCACGAGATGGCACCCTGCCTGATGGGATGTGCCCAATTCAAGGTGATACCTGATGGTCATGACAGCATCACCACATGCATGGCATGCGCAAGGTGGTACACTGTTGGGCTGTGTTTGATAATCCTAGGTGACACCCTGTGGCCATCATGGCCTTGCCATGTGGGTGGCATGCATGAAGTGGCTCCAGGCCGCACATGGTGTCCCTGGGCTGAGGTGAGACCTGGCAACACTGACGGCCTCACCACATGGCTTACACATGTAAGGTGGCACCCCACAGGGTGGATGTGCCTGGGCTGAGGTGAGGCCTGATATCCCTGGTGGCCTCACCACATGGGTGAATCACATGAGTTGACACCCCACCAGGCAGGGTGTGGTGGGGCTGAAGTGACACCCAGCAGCTCTAATGGCCTTGCAATGTGGGTGGAAGCTGCAAAGTGCCACCGCTCTGGGCAGGGTGTAAGGGTGCCGAGGTGACCCATGGTGCTGTGATGGCCCAGCTACATGGGTGGCAAGTGCAAGGTTGCACCCCACCAGGTGGGGTGTTACAGGGCCGAGGTGGCACCTGGTGTCTGTGATGGCCTCACCACTTGGGTGGCACACACATGGTAGCACCCTGCCAGGCAAGGTGCGATGGGGTCAATGGACACCCTGTGGCTGTGACAGCCTTGCAACCCTGGTGACCTATACTAGGTGGCTTCCTGCTGGCAGGTTGTGACCGAGCTGAGGTGACACCCGGCAGCAGTGATGGCCTTGCCACATGGGTGACCTGCAAGAGGTGGCACCATGCTGTGTGGGTTGTGACCAGGCCAAGGTGACACCTGGTGGCCATGACAGCCTCACCACAATCGTAGCAAGTGTGAGATTGCACCCTGCAGGCTGCAGTGTGACCAGGCCAAAGTGATCCACAGCAGCTGTGAGAGCCACATCACATGGGTGACCCTTGCAAAGTGGCACCCCGTTAGGTGGTGTGTGACTGGTCCAAGGTGATGCCCAGTGGCCATGAGGACCTCACCACATGGGTGACCCACATGAGCTGGCACCCTGCCTGGCAGGGTGTAACCAGGCCAAGGTGACATCTGGTGGCATAGAGGTGCTCACAACGTGAGTAACCATGCGAGGTGGCATCTCACATGGTGGGGTATGCCCGGGTTGAGGTGACACACTTTGACCGAGACAGACTTGCAGCACAGGTGGCATGCACCAGGTGACACCCCACTGTGCAGTGTGTGATCGGGCTGAGGTGACACCTGGTGGCTGTGATGGTCTCGTCCTGAGGGAAGCACATGCTAGTTGACACCCTGGCAGGTGGGTATTGACCAGGAAGAGGTGACACCCAGGGGCCGTGATGGCCTCACTACATGGGGGACACACAAGAGATGACATGGTGCCAGGTGTGGTGTCACAGGGACAAGGTGGCACCTAGTGGTGTGATTGCCTAGCTATGCGGGTGGCACATCAAGGTGGCACCTGGCAGGGTGGGGAATGACGGGGCTGAAGTGGCACCCGGTGGCCATGATGGCCTAGCCATGTGAGTAGCATGCACTATGTAGCACCCCATGGGGCAGTGTCTGAGTGGGCTTAGGTGACACCTCGCGGCCTTGATAGCCTCACCATGCTGGTGACATGGGTGAGGTAGCACCTTGCCTGGTGGGGTGTGACGTGGCTGAGATGACACATGGTGGTCATGATCCCTTGCCTCTTAGGTGGCTCCAGCGTGGTGGCACCCTGCTGTGAAAGCTATGAAGGGGTCAAGGTGACATCCCATGGCTATGACAGCCTCACCACATGGGTGACCCAAGTGAGGTGGCTCCCCACAAGACATGGTGTGACTGAGCTAAGCTGTCACCCAGTGGCAGTGATGGCTTCTCCATGCAGGTGACCCATACGAGGTGGTACCCCACTGGGTGGTGTGTGAAGCAACCAAGGTGACACCCAGCAGCTGTGAGGGCCTCATCACGTGGGTGATCTGTGCATGGTGGCTCCCCACCAGGCAGTGTGTGCTCAGGCAGAGGAGACATCTGGCAGCCATGACAGCCTCACCATGCAGTTGACCTTTGCCAGGTGGCAACCTGCGGGATGGGGTGTGACCATGCAGACGTGACACCCAGCGGTGTGACCACCTTGCCATGCAGGTGCCATGTTGAGGTGACATTCTCCTGGGCAGGGAGTGACGCAGCTGAATATTGGTGGCCGTGAGTGCTGCACCATGTGGGTGGCACATGCTAGGTGACATCCCAATGGGCAAGGTGTACCCAGGCCGAGGTGACACTCAGTGGCTGTGAAGGCCTCACAACACAGGTGACCCATGCGATTTGGAATCCTGCATGGTGTGTTGTGACTGGGTTGACATGACACAGCGACCACATTGGACTTGCAATGTGGGTGGCATGCGTGAGGTTAGCCCTGCCAGGTAGGGTGTGATTGGGCTGAGGTGACACCCGGCAGCCATGATGGGCTTGCCACATGGATGGCACACAAGAGATGACACCCCACTGGGCATGGTGTCATGGGGATGAGGTAAAACACTATGGCCGTTACTGCCTCACCATGTGGGTAGCACATGTGAGGTCGCACCCTACCAGGCCTAGAGTGATGGGGCCAAAGTGAAACATGGTGGCTGAGGAGGAAAAAGATGGTGGCGAAGTAGAGCGACGTGGAGTGCATCCCTCTCCACAGATGCTTTGGGAATGCACGGAAGCACACAGTCATTCCCACAGAGAACCAGCTGAACACCAGCAGACGGCCTCGGACACCGGAAAGGGCTGTGGAGAACCTGACATAGCCGGTAGGGAGGCATCTACGAGGGCTCAAAGAGGGTGAAGCGGCGGAGCTGTGGCAGACGGGAGGGAGTGAGAAACATACGGAGGGTCCGCAGCGCAGCTCAGCATTCCCGGACCGAGACATCGATCCGCGGCTGAACGGAGGGTCCAGGAGCGGGAGCGTGGGAACCGGAGAGCTGGTTCAGGGGGAGAAACATTGTTGCCGGTAGGGTGATGGACCGAGAGGACAGGAGGGAGGAGGTCTGCGGAGAGGAGTGCCGATCCCTGAGAGCTGTCCGGCCATGATGGCGGCTGGAGGCTGCAGGCTCCCAGGCGCGGGGGAGGAGCCGCGCGCATAGCCTCTCCCTCTCTTTCGGTGCCTCTGCAACAGGCAGCGGAGAGATGCCCTGCGGGGCCACATAAGGCACTCAGGGATAACAAGCACCCTCAGGCGCTCGGGCGGGGCTAGATTAAAACTCCTTGCAACGCCAGCAGCAGGGAGGCTGCCGAGAGAAAAAAAAAAAAAAAACCAGCATCAAAAAGAAAAAACCCCGAGAGAGGCCCAACTCTAAGACTTTCTGTGTACGCCTGAGCCACCAGCGCCCTCTGCAACAGGCACCTCCAAGCCTGACTGAAGCAACAGTGCGCCACTGCTCACTCCCTCCCAGGAGAAGGAGCCACCATTGCACCCTCTCCCTCCCCACACACCGAGGCTTACAGACGAACAATAAAGGAACCTCTGCTGGTCACAGAATAACGCAAAAAAAAAAAAAAACCCAAGGCAAGGAAAAGGACACTTACAGCTGAGACGCTAAGGAAACAGAAATAGTAGTATCAATACCTATTGAACTGGTCCATTCGGGGATCAGTTCTGGATTTTTTTTTTTTTTTCTTTCTCTTTTTTTTTTTTTTTTTTTTTGATTTATTAAATACGATCTTAGCCCTAAGGGATTTACAAGTTTTACAACATAATTTTATAAGGATATTTTTTACTCTTTTTTTTTTTTTTTGCCTTTTAAAATACTTCTATATCTAGCTAAGTTTTTGGTAGTACGGACAAAATATCTTTCATACTTTCCTTTCATCCCTTTCTTTTATACACTTCTATTCCTTTCTTTTTCTTTGCATATTTCCAACCACATTACGCTCTTCTGTTCCCCTTTCTTCCAGCCATTTTAAGTGTATTTTATCTTAACATACTTATAAGCAACACTATCGGTCTGCTCAGACTCCTTGCTCTATTCTCCAGATGATGCACTGCCTTGGTATTAATATTAGGCTTTTGTCTTTATCTTAGTTCTTAGTACAGTTGTCTAATTACATTCTGAGAATCTCCATTCTCTCTGGTGGTACTCCAGCTCATTTCTATATTTGATCCTAGCTTACAAAATCTCCCTGGATTGATGTTTGTATGTGTAGGGTGTTATTTGTTGTTTGTTTGCTTTTGCTTTTGTCTCTGATTTGTTCTGTTTCAGTTGTCAATTTCTGCTGGGTTTCTCTCTGAATATCTGATAGCACACTGGGGTTCTGTCAGGTCTTTCTAGAGCCTTATGTCCTAACGGATTCAATAATTGTGTGTCTTATACATGTATGTGTTTCCTAGACTGAATATTCGTCTAATCCAATACTTGGACATTAGTCTGAGGCTTGGACAGTCTTCTATAAACACCTCTATCACCAGGACAAGCAACCCCAAAAGCTTGGACAACCATGAGGAAACAAAAAAACACCATGCAGGCAAAGGAGCAGGAAAAAGACCCACAAGACCAAATAAATGAGGAGGAAATAGGAAAAATGCCTGAAAAAGAATTTAGAGTAATGATAGTAAAAATGATACAAAATCTCGATAACAAATTAGAGAAAGTACAAGAAACAGTTCATAAGAACTCAGAAAAACAAACAGCAATGGATAACAAAATAACTGAAATTAAAAATACTCTAGATGCTCTAACCAGCAGAATGACTGAGGCAGAAGAACGAATAAGTGAGTTGGAAGATAGAATGGAAGAAATAAACGCCACAGAGCAGGAAAAAGATAAAAAAATAAAAAGACTAGAAGACAGCCTCAGAGACCTCAGTGATAACCTTAAACGTACCAACATTCGAATTATAGGCATCCCAGAAGAAGAAGAAAACAAGAAAGGGTCTGTGAAAATATTTGAAGAGGTTCTAGTGGAAAACTTCCCCAACATGGGAAAGGAAATAATGAACCAAGTCCAAGAAGCACAGAGAGTCCCATACAGAATAAACCCAAGGAGAAATACACCAAGACACATATTAATCAAACTAACGACAATTCAACACAAAGAAAAAATATTAAAAGCAGCAAGAGAAAAGCAACAAACAACATATAAGGGAAAACCCATCAGGATAACAGCTGACCTTTCTACAGAAACTCTGCAGGCCAGAAGGGAATGGCAGGATATACTGAAAGTCCTGAAAGAGAGAAACCTACAGCCAAGAATACTTTACCCAGCAAGAATCTCATTCAGATTTGAGGGAGAAATCAAAAGCTTTCCAGACAAGCAAAAGTTAAGAGAATTCAGCACCACCAAACCAGCCTTACAACAAGTGCTAAAGGAACTTCTCTAAGTAGGAAACACAAGAAAAGGAAAACACTTACAAATACAAACCCAAAACAATTAAGAAAATGGTAATTGGAACACACATGTCAATAATCACTTTAAATGTAAATGGATTAAATGCTCCAACCAAAAGACACAGACTGGCTGAATGGATACAAAAACAAGACCCTTCTATATGCTGCCTACAAGAAACCCACTTCAGACCAAGGGATACATATAGACTGAAAGTGAAGGGATGGAAAAAGATATTCCATGCAAATGGAAGTCAAAAGAAAGCTGGAGTAGCAATACTCATATCAGACAAATTAGACTTGAAAGTAAAGACTATTAAAAGAGACAAGGAAGGGCACTACATAATGATCAAGGGATCCATCCAAGAAGAACATATCACAATGGTAAATATCTATGCCCCCAATATAGGAGCACCTCAATACATAAGGCAAATGCTAACAGCTATAAAAGGGGACATCGACAGTAACACAATTATAGTGGGAGACTTGAACACCCCACTTACATCAATGGACAGATCATCCAAACAGAAAATAAATAAAGACACACAAGCTTTAAATGACACATTAGACCATCTCGACTTAATTGATATTTATAGGACATTCCATCCAAAAACGACAGACTACACTTTCTTCTCAAGTGCACACGGAACATTTTCCAGGATAGATCACATCTTGGGTCACAAATCAAACCTCAGCAAATTCAAGAAAATTGAAATCATATCAAGCATCTTCTCAGACCACAACGCCATGAGACTAGATATCAATTACAGGAAAAAAACTGCAAAAAATACAAACACATGGAGGCTAAACAATTCACTATTAAACAACCAAGGAATCACTACAGAAATCAAAGAGGAAATCAAAAAGTATCTAGAAACAAATGACAACGAAAACACAACAACCCAAAACCTATGGGACGCAGCAAAAGCAGTTCTAAGAGGGAAGTTTATAGCAATACAGTCCTACCTTAAGAAACAAGAAAATGATCGAATAAACAACCTAACCTTACACCTCAAACAACTAGAGAAAGAAGAACAAAGAAACCCCAAAGGGAGCAGAAGGAAAGAAATCATAAAGATCAGAGCAGAAATAAATGAAAAAGAAAGGAAAGAAACCATAAGAAAAATAAATAAAACTAAAAGCTGGTTCTTTGAGAAGATTAACAAAATTGATAAACCATTAGCCAGACTCATCAAGAAAAAAAGGGAGAAGATGCAAATCAACAGAATTAGAAATGAAAAAGGAGAAGTCACAACGGACACCTCAGAAATACAAAAGATCATGAGAGACTACTACAAGCAACTATATGCCAATCAATTGGATAACCTGGATGAAATGGATATATTCTTAGAAAAATACAATCTTCCAAGACTGAACCAGGAAGAAATAGAAACCATGAACAGACCAATCACAAGTACAGAAATTGAGGCAGTGATTAAAAATCTCCCAACACACAAAAGCCCAGGACCAGATGGATTCACAGGCGAATTCTATCAAACATTTCGAGAAGAGTTAACACCTATCCTTCTCAAACTCTTCCAAAATATTGCAGAAGGCGGAGCACTCCCAAACTCATTCTATGAGGCTACCATCACCCTGATACCAAAACCAGGCAAAGATGTCACAAAAAAAGAAAACTACAGACCAATATCACTGATGAATATAGATGCAAAAATCCTCAACAAAATACTAGCTAACAGACTGCAACAGCAGATTAAAAAAATCATACACCACGATCAAGTGGGGTTTATCCCTGGGATGCAAGGATTCTTCAATATACGCAAATCAATCAACGTGATACATCATATCAACAAATTGAAGGATAAAAACCATATGATCATTTCAATAGATGCAGAAAAAGCTTTTGACAAAGTTCAACATCCATTTATGATAAAAGCTCTCCAGAAAATGGGCATAGAAGGAAATTACCTCAACATCATAAAAGCCATATATGACAAACCAAAAGCCAACATTGTTCTCAATGGAGAAAAACTGGAAGAATTCCCTCTAAGAACAGGAACAAGACAAGGGTGTCCACTCTCACCACTGTTATTCAACATAGTTTTGGAAGTGTTAGCCACAGCAATCAGAGAAGAAAAAGAAATTAAAGGAATCCAAATTGGAAAAGAAGAAGTAAAATTATCACTCTTTGCAGATGACATGATACTATATATAGAAAACCCTAAAGACTCTACCAGAAAACTGCTAGCACTCATTGATGAGTTTAGTAAAGTAGCAGGATACAAAATTAATGCACAGAAATCTCTTGCATTCCTATACACTAACAACGGAAGAGCAGAAAGAGAAATTAAGGAAACTCTCCCATTCACCATTGCAACCAAAAGAATAAAATACCTAGGAATAAACCTGCCTAAGGAGGCAAAAGATCTGTATGCAGAAAACTTTAAGACATTGATGAAAGAAATCAAAGATGACATAAACAGATGGAGGGATATACCATGTTCCTGGATTGGAAGAATCAACATCGTGAAAATGACTGTACTACCCAAAGCAATTTACAGATTTAATGCAATCCCGATCAGATTACCAATGGCATTTTTCACAGAACTAGAGCAAGAAATCTTACGATTTGTATGGAAACGCAAAAGACCCCGAATAGCCAAAGCAATCTTGAGAAGGAAAAATGGAGTTGGTGGAATCAGGCTTCCTGACTTCCAACTATACTACAAGGCCATAGTGATCAAGACAGTATGGTACTGGCACAAAAATAGAAAGGAAGATCAATGGAACAGAATAGAGAACTCAGAAGTAAGCCCAAACACATATGGGCACCTTATCTTTGACAAAGGAGGCACGAGTATACAATGGAAAAAAGACAGCCTCTTCAATAAGTGGTGCTGGGAAAATTGGACAGCAACATGTAAAAGAATGAAATTAGAACACTTCCTAACACCATCCACAAAAATCAACTCCAAATGGATTAAAGACCTACATGTAAGGCCAGACACTATCAAACTCCTAGAGGAAAACATAGGCAGAACACTCTTTGACATACATCAAAGCAACATCCTTTTTGACCCACCTCCTAGAATCATGGAAATAAAATCAAGAATAAACGAATGGGACCTCATGAAACTTAAAAGCTTTTGCACAGCAAAAGAAACCATAAACAAGACTAAAAGGCAACCCTCAGAATGGGAAAAAATAATTGCCTATGAAACAACGGACAAAGGATTAACCTCCAAAATATACAAGCAGCTCATGCAGCTTCATACCAAAAAAGCAAATAACCCAATCCACAAATGGGCAGAAGACCTAAATAGACATTTCTCCAAAGAAGACATACAGATGGCCAACAAACACATGAAAAGATGCTCAACATCACTCATCATCAGAGAAATGCAAGTCAAAGCCACAATGAGGTATCACCTCACACCAATCAGAATGGCCATCATCACAAAGTCTGGAAACAACAAATGTTGGAGAGGGTGTGGAGAAAAGGGAACTCTCCTGCACTGTTGGTGGGACTGTAAGTTGGTACAGCCACTATGGAAAACAGTTTGGAGGTTCCTTAAAAAACTACAAATAGAACTACCATATGATCCAGTAATCCCACTCCTGGGCATATACCCAAAGAAAACCATAATCCCAAAAGAAACTTGTACCATAATGTTTATTGCAGCACTGTTTACAAGAGCCAGGACATGGAAGCAACCTAAATGCCCATCAACAAATGAATGGATACAGAAGATGTGGCATATATATACAATGGAATATTACTCAGCTATAAAAAGGGATGAGATGGAGCTATATGTCATGAGGTGGATAGAACTACAATCTGTCATACAGAGTGAAGTAAGTCAGAAAGAGAAAGACAAATATTGTATGCTAACTCACATATACGGAATCTAAAAATGGTACTGATGAACTCAGTGACAAGAACAGGGAAGCAGATACAGGGAATGGACTGGAGAACTCGAGGTATGGGAGGGGGCGGGGGGCGAAGGGGAAACTGAGAAGAAGCGGGAGAGTAGTACAGACATATATATACTACCAACTGTAAAATAGTCAGTGGGAAGTTGTTGTATAACAAAGGGAGTTCAACTCGAGGATGGAAGATGCCTTAGAGGACTGGGGCAGGGAGGGTGGGGGGGAATCGAGGGGGGGGCGTCAAGGAAGGGAGGGAATATGGGGATATGTGTATAAAAACAGTTGATTGAACCTGGTGTACCCCCCAAAAAAATAAAATAAAATAATAATAAAAAAAAAAAAAAAAACATGGCGGCTGAGATGACTTGCCACGTGGGTGGATAGCACGAGGTGGCACCCAGCTGTGTGTGGTGTGAACGGGCCAAAATGACACCTGGCAGCTGTGACAGCCTCGCCACGCTGGTTACCGCTGTGTGGTGGCATCCCACTGGGTGGTGTATGACTGGGCCAAGGTGACAACCAGCAGCCATGAAGGCCTCACTACATGGGTGACATTCGTGAGTTGAAACCCCACTGGGTGGGGTGTGCCCAGGCCTAGGTGAAACATGGCGGCCGTGAGGGCCTCAACACACTGGTGACCCGCATGAGGTGGTATCCTGCTGGGTGGGGTGTGCCCATGCCGAGGTGACACCTGGTTGCTATGATTGCCCTGCAACGTGGGTTACCAGTGCTGGGTGGGGTGCACCCAGGTTGAGGTGACACATGGTTTATGTGACAGATGAGCAATATGGGTGGCATGTGTAAGGTGACACTCCACTGGGGAGGGTGTGACCAGGCTGAGGTGACACCTTGTGGCTGTGACGGCCTTGCCATGTGGTTGGCATGTATGAAGTAGCACCCCACCAGGTAGGGAGTGATGGGGCCGAGGTTCCACAGGCCACTGTAATGTCTTAAACGTGCGGGTGACCAATGAGATGTAGCATCCCACCAGGTGGGGTGTGCCCAGGCCTAGGTGACACCTGGCAGCCATGATGGCCTCACATTTCAGGTGACTCGTGCAAAGTGGCATTGCACACGGCGAGGTGCACCTGGGTTGAGGTGACACCTGATGACTGTGATGGACTCACCACACGGGTGGCTTGCATGAGGTGACACACTGGAGGACAGAGTGTGATTGAGCTAAGGTGACACCTGGTGGCTGTGGTGTCCTCATCACATGGGTGGCATGCAAGAGATGACACCCCACCAGGTGTGGTGTCATGGGGATGAGGTGACAGCTAGTGGCTGTGACTGCATTGTCATGTGGGTGGCACATGTGAGGTAGCACCCCATCAGGTAGGCAGAGTTGGGGCCAAGGTGACACATGGTGGCTGTGACGGCCTCACCACATGGGTGACCTGCATGAGGTGGCATTCCACCATGAGGTGTGTGTCTGGGCCATTTTGACACCCAGTGGATGTGAAGTCCTCACCACGTGGGTGGCTCATGCAAGGTTTCACCCTGCCAGGTGGTGTGTTATGGGGCTGAGGTGACACGCCACGGTCATGATGACCTTGCCATGCTGGTGACATATGTGAGGTTTTACCTGACCTGGTGGGGTTTGACAGGACTGATGTGACACCTGGCGGCCATGATGGGTGTGCCTCACAGGTGACCTGTGTGAGGTGGCACCCTGATGGGTGGAGTACAATGGGGCTGAGGTGACACCTGGTGGCTGTGACGGCCTTGCAATGTGGGTGGCCTGTACGAGGTAGCACCCCACCAGGTAGGGAGTGATGGGGCCGAGGTTCCACCAGGCCACAGTAATGTCCTCAACATGCAGGTGACCAATGAGATGTAGCATCCCACCAGGTGGGGTGTGCCCAGGCCTAGGTGACACCTGGCAGTGTGTTGGCCTCACCAAATGGGTGACCCTGGCTGGCTGGAACCCCACTGGGCAGGTGTTTCTGGGCCAAGGTCAAACACAGTTTCTGTGATGGCCTCACCACATGGGTGGCACCCCACCGGGTTGGGTGTGCCCAGGCCAAGGTGACACTCAGGGGCCATGACCGCCTTACCACGTGGGTGACCAGTGTGATGTGGCAACCTGTTGGGCAGCACATGACTGTGCCAAAGTGACACCTGGTGGCTGTGATGGCCTCACCATGCAGGTGACCTGTACAAGGCCTCACCACATGGGTGGCATGCATGAGGTTGCTCTCCACTGGGCAGAGTGTCCCAAGGCCGAGGTGACACCTGGTGGCCATGATGGCCTCACCATGCGGATGGCACATGTGGAGTGGCATCCCTCTGGATGGGATTTGCCCAGGCCGAGGTCAAACCCCACTTCCATTATGGCCTCAATACGTGGGTGACCCACATGAGGTTGCACCCAGCTTGGTGGGTTGTGCCAGTTCTGAGGTGAAACCCAGTGGGCATGAAGGCCTAGCCACACGGGAGACCCACACATGGTGGCACACAGCCAGGCAGTGTGTAACTGGGCCGTGGTGACCCCCAGTGACCATTACGGCCTTGCGTCATGGGTGATATGTGTGAAGTGGCACTCTGTGGGGTGGGGTGTGACCAGGCCTAAGTGACATCCTGGCCATGAGGGTCTTGCCATGTGCATCACCTGCATGAGGTGGCTCCCCACTGGGCAGGTTGTGAAGTGGCCGAGGTGAAACTCGGCATCCTGACCACATCGCCACGCAGGTGGCATGTGCGATGTGTCACCGTGATGGGTGGGGTGTGCCCAGGTCTAGGTGACACCCAGCTGCCATGCAGGCCTCATCAGGCAGAGGCACCACAGTATGTGGCACTCCTCCAGTTGGTGTGTGCCCAGGCGAAGGTGAATCCCAGCATTCATGAGGGCATCAACATGTGGGTGACCCATGCGAGGTGGCAGCCCCCAGGTGATGTGTCACTGGGCTGAGGCAACACCCAATGGCATGACAGCCTCACCAAATAGGTGACCCTGGTGTGGTGGCATCCCACCAGGCGGCGTGTGCCCAGGCCAATGTCAAACACAGATTCTGTGATGGCCTTGCCACTCGGGTGACAGGGGCAAGGTGGCTCCCCATCAGGTGGCGTGTGCCTGGGCTGAGGTGACAGCCAGCCACTATGATGTACTTGCCACGTGGGTTACCTATGTGAGGTGGCACCCCACTGGGTGGATATGCCCAGGTTGATGTGACACCTGGCAGCCCTGATGGCCACAGCACGTGGGTGACTGATGTGACGTGGCACTCTGCTAGGTGGGGTGTGATGGATCTGATGTGACATCTGGCAGCCATAATGGCCTTGCAACATGGGTGGCACATGCAAAGTGGCACACCGCAGGTGGGATGTGAGGGGGTCTAGGTGACACCCGGTGGCTTTGACAGTGCAGCTATGTGTGTGACAAGTGCAAGGGTGCACCCATCTGGGTGGGGTGTTACTGGACCGAGGTTACACCTTGTGACCATAATGGCCTCAGCACTTGGGTGGTATGCATGATGTGGCACCCTGCCAGCAGGGTGTGATGGGGCCAATGGACACCCCCTGGTTGTGACAGGCTCTCAACACGGATGACCCATGTGAGGTGGCTTTTTGCCGGGCAGGGTGTGACTGAGCTGAGGTGACATCTGGCAGCCATTACAGCCTCACCACATGGGTGACCCATGCATGGTGGCATCCTGTTGGGCTGGATGTGCCTGGGCCTAGGTGACAGCCGGTTGCCATGAGGGCCATGCCACAAGTGTGACCCTTGTGAGATGGCACTCTGGTGGGTGGGGTGTGCATGGGCCTAGGTGCCACCTGGTGGCTGAGAGGGCCTCGCAACCCAGGTGACCCTCACGAGATGGCACCCTGCCTGATGGGGTGTGCCCAATTCAAGGTGATACCTGATGGTCATGACAGCATCACCACATGCATGGCATGCGCAAGGTGGTACACTGTTGGGCTGTGTTTGATAATCCTAGGTGACACCCTGTGGCCGTCATGGCCTTGCCATGTGGGTGGCATGCACGAAGTGGCTCCTGGCTGGACATGGTGTTCCTGGGCTGAGGTGAGACCTGGCAACACTGACGGCCTCACCCCATGGCTTACACATGTAAGGTGGCACCCCACAGGGTGGATGTGCCTGGGCTGAGGTGAGGCCTGATATCCCTGATGGCCTCACCACGTGGGTGAATCACATGAGTTGACACCCCACCAGGCAGGGTGTGGTGGGGCTGAAGTGACACCCAGCAGCCGTAATGGCCTTGCAATGTGGGTGGAACCTGCAAAGTGCCACCGCTCTGGGCAGGGTGTAAGGGTGCCAAGGTGACACATGGTGCTGTGATGGCCCAGCTACATGGGTGGCAAGTGCAAGGTTGCACCCCACCAGGTGGGGTGTTACAGGGCCGAGGTGGCACCTGGTGGCTGTGATGGCCTCACCACTTGGGTGGCACACACATGGTAGCACCCTGCCAGGCAAGGTGCGATGGGGCCAATGGACACCCTGTGGCTGTGACAGCCTCGCAACCCTGGTGACCTATAGTAGGTGGCTTCCTGCTGGGCAGGTTGTGACCGAGCTGAGGTGACACCCGGCAGCAGTGATGGCCTTGCCACATAGGTGACCTGCAAGAGGTGGCACCATGCTGTGTGGGTTGTGACCAGGCCAAGGGGACACCTGGCGGCCATGACAGCCACGCCACAATCGTAGCAAGTGTGAGATTGCACCCTGCAGGCTGCAGTGTGAGCAGGCCAAAGTGATCCACAGCAGCTGTGAGAGCCACATCACATGGGTGACCCTTGCAAATTGGCACCCTGTTAGGTGGTGTGTGACTGGTCCAAGGTGATGCCCAGTGGCCATGAGGACCTCACCACATGGGTGACGCACATGAGCTGGCACCCTGCCTGGCAGGGTGTAACCAGGCCAAGGTGACATCTGGTGGCATTCAGGTGCTCACAACGTGAGTAACCATGCGAGGTGGCATCTCACATGGTGGGGTATGCCCGGATTGAGGTGACACACATTGACCAAGACAGACTTGCAGCACAGGTGGCATGCACCAGGTGACACCCCACTGTGCAGTGTGTGATCGGGCTGAGGTGACACCTGGTGGCTGTGATGGTCTCGTCCTGAGGGAAGCACATGCTAGTTGACACCCTGGTAGGTGGGTATTGACCAGGAAGAGGTGACACCCAGTGGCCGTGATGGCCTCACTACATGGGGGACACACAAGAGATGACATGGTGCCAGGTGTGGTGTCACAGGGACAAGGTGGCACCTAGTGGTGTGATTGCCTAGCTATGCGGGTGGCACATCAAGGTGGCACCTGGCAGGGTGGGGAATGACGGGGCTGAAGTGACACCCGGTGGCCATGATGGCCTAGCCATGTGAGTAGCATGCACTATGTAGCACCCCATCGGGCAGTGTCTGAGTGGGCTTAGGTGACACCTCGCGGCCTTGATAGCCTCACCATGCTGGTGACATGGGTGAGGTAGCACCTTGCCTGGTGGGGTGTGACGTGGCTGAGATGACACATGGTGGTCATGATCCCTTGCCTCTTAGGTGGCTCCAGCGTGGTGGCACCCTGCTGTGAAAGCTATGAAGGGGTCAAGGTGACATCCCATGGCTATGACAGCCTCACCACATGGGTGACCCAAGTGAGGTGGCTCCCCACAAGACATGGTGTGACTGAGCTAAGCTGTCACCCAGTGGCAGTGATGGCTTCTCCATGCAGGTGACCCATACGAGGTTGTACCCTGCTGGGTGGTGTGTGAAGCAACCAGGGTGACACCTGGTGGCTGTGAGGGCCTCATCACGTGGGTGATCTGTGCATGGTGGCTCCCCACCAGGCATTGTGTGCTCAGGCAGAGGAGACATCTGGCAGCCATGACAGCCTCACCATACAGTTGACCTTTGCCAGGTGGCAACCTGCGGGGTGGGGTGTGACCATGCAGACGTGACACCCAGTGGTGTGACCACCTTGCCATGCAGGTGCCATGTTGAGGTGACATTCTCCTGGGCAGGGAGTGACGGGGCTGTACATTGGTGGCCGTGAGTGCTGCACCATGTGGGTGGCACATGCTAGGTGACATCCCAATGGGCAAGGTGTACCCAGGTCGAGATGACACTCAGTTGCTGTGAAGGCCTCACAACACAGGTGACCCATGTGATTTGGAATCCTGCATGGTGTGTTGTGACTGGGTTGACATGACACAGCGACCAGATTGGACTTGCAATGTGGGTGGCATGCATGAGGTTAGCCCTGCCAGGTAGGGTGTGATCGGGCTGAGGTGACACCCGGCAGCCATGATGGGCTTGCCACATGGATGGCACACAAGAGATGACACCCCACTGGGCATGGTGTCATGGGGTTGAGGTAAAACACTATGGCCGTTACTGCCTCACCATGTGGGTAGCACATGTGAGGTCACACCCCACCAGGCCTAGAGTGATGGGGCCAAAGTGAAACATGGTGACTGAGATGACTTGCCACGTGGGTGGCTAGCACGAGGTGGCACCCAGCTGTGCGTGGTGTGAACGGGCCAAGATGACACCCGGCAGCCGTGACAGCCTTGCCACAGCGGTTACCCCTGTGTGGTGGCATCCCACTGGGTGCCGTATGACTGGGCCAAGGTGACAACCAGCAGCCATGAAGGCCTCACTACATGGGTGACATTCGTGAGTTGAAACCCCACTGGGTGGGGTGTGCCCAGGCCTAGGTGAAACATGGCGGCCGTGAGGGCCTCAACACACTGGTGACCCGCATGAGGTGGTATCCTGCTGGGTGGGGTGTGCCCATGCCGAGGTGACATCTGGTTGCTGTGATTGCCCTGCAACGTGGGTTACCAGTGCTGGGTGGGGTGCACCCAGGTTGAGGTGACACATGGTTGGTGTGACAGATGAGCAATATGGGTGGCATGTGAAAGGTGACACTCCACTGGGGAGGGTGTGACCAGGCTGAGGTGACACCTTGTGGCTGTGATGGCCTTGCCATGTGGGTGGCATGTACGAGGTAGCACCCCACCAGGTAGGGAGTGATGGGGCCGAGGTTCCAGCAGGCCACTGTAATGTCCTCAACATGCGGGTGACCAATGAGATGTAGCATCCCACCAGGTGGGGTGTGCCCAGGCCTAGGTGACACCTGGCAGCCATGAAGGCCTCACATTTCAGGTGACTCGTGCGAAGTGGCATTGCACACGGCAAGGTGCACCTGGGTTGAGGTGACACCTGATGACTGTGATGGACTCACAACATGTGTGGCTTGCATGAGGTGACACACTGGAGGACAGAGTGTGATTGAGCTAAGGTGACACCTGGTGGCTTTGGTGTCCTCATCACATGGGTGGCATGCAAGAGATGACACCCCACCAGGTGTGGTGTCATGGGGATGAGGTGACAGCTAGTGGCTGTGACTGCATTGTCATGTGGGTGGCACATGTGAGGTAGCACCCCATCAGGTAGGGAGAGTTGGGGCCGAGGTGACACATGGTGGCTGTGACAGCCTCACCACATGGGTGACCTGCATGAGGTGGCATTCCACCATGAGGTGTGTGTCTGGGCCATTTTGACACCCAGTGGATGTGAAGTCCTCACCACGTGGGTGGCTCATGCAAGGTTTCACCCTGCCAGGTGGTGTGTTATGGGGCTGAGGTGACACGCCACGGTCATGATGACCTTGCCATGCTGGTGACATATGTGAGGTTTTACCTGACCTGGTGGGGTTTGACAGGACTGATGTGACACCTGGCAGCCATGAAGGGTTTGCCTCACAGGTGACCCGTGTGAGGTGGCACCCTGATGGGTGGAGTACAATGGGGCTGAGGTGACACCTGGTGGCTGTGACGGCCTTGCAATGTGGGTGGCCTGTACGAGGTAGCACCCCACCAGGTAGGGAGTGATGGGGCTGAGGTTCCACCAGGCCACAGTAATGTCCTCAACATGCGAGTGACCAATGAGATGTAGCATCCCGCCAGGTGGTGTGTGCCCAGGCCTAGGTGACACCTGGCAGTGTGTGGGCCTCACCAAATGGGTGACCCTGGCTGGCTGGAACCCCACTGGGCAGGTGTTTCTGGGCCAAGGTCAAACACAGTTTCTGTGATGGCCTCACCACATGGGTGGCACTCCACTGGGTTGGGTGTGCCCAGGCCAAGGTGACACTCAGGGGCCATGACAGCCTTACCACGTGGGTGACCAGTGTGTTGTGGCAACCTGTTGGGCAGCACATGACTGTGCCAAAGTGACACCTGGTGGCTGTGATGGCCTCACCATGCAGGTGACCTGTACAAGGCCTCACCACATGGGTGGCATGCATGAGGTTGCTCTCCACTGGGCAGAGTGTCCCAAGGCCGAGGTGACACCTGGTGGCCATGATGGCCTCACCATGCAGATGGCACATGTGGAGTGGCATCCCTCTGGATGGGATTTGCCCAGGCCGAGGTCAAACCCCACTTCCATTATGGCCTCAATACGTGGGTGACCCACATGAGGTTGCACCCAGCTTGGTGGGTTGTGCCAGTTCTGAGGTGAAACCTAGTGGGCATGAAGGCCTAGCCACACGGGAGACCCACACATGGTGGCACACAGCCAGGCAGTGTGTAACTGGGCCGAGGTGACACCCAGTGACCATTACTGCCTTGCCTCTTGGGTGATATGTGTGAAGTGGCACTCTGTGGGGTGGGGTGTGACCAGGCCTAAGTGACACCCTGGCCATGAGGGTCTTGCCATGTGCATCACCTGCATGAGGTGGCTCCCCACTGGGCAGGTTGTGAAGTGGCCGAGGTGAAACTCGGCATCCTGACCACATCGCCACGCAGGTGGCATGTGCGATGTGTCACCGTGATGGGTGGGGTTTGCCCAGGTCTAGGTGACACCCAGCTGCCATGCAGGCCTCATCAGGCAGATGCACCACAGTATGTGGCACTCCTCCAGTTGGTGTGTGCCCAGGCGAAGGTGAATCCCAGCATTCATGAGGGCAACAACATGTGGGTGACCCATGCGAGGTGGCAGCCCCCAGGTGATGTGTGACTGGGCTGAGGCAACACCCAATGGCATGACAGCCTCACCAAATAGGTGACCCTGGTGTGGTGGCATCCCACCAGGCGGCATGTGCCCAGGCCAATGTCAAACACAGCTTCTGTGATGGCCTTGCCACTCGGGTGACAGGGGCAAGGTGGCTCCCCATCAGGTGGCGTGTGCCTGGGCTGAGGTGACAGCCAGCTGCTATGATGTACTTGCCACGTGGGTTACCTATGTGAGGTGGCACCCCACTGGGTGGATATGCCCAGGTTGATGTGACACCTGGCAGCCCTGATGGCCACAGCACGTGGGTGACTGATGTGAGGTGGCACTCTGCTAGGTGGGGTGTGATGGATCTGATGTGACATCAGGCAGCCATAATGGCCTTGCAACATGGGTGGCACATGCAAAGTGGCACACCGCAGGTGGGATGTGAGGGGGTCTAGGTGACACCCGGTGGCTTTGACGGTGCAGCTATGTGTGTGACAAGTGCAAGGGTGCACCCATCTGGGTGGGGTGTTACTGGACCGAGGTTACACCTTGTGACCATAATGGCCTCAGCACTTGGGTGGTATGCATGATGTGGCACCCTGCCAGCAGGGTGTGATGGGGCCAATGGACATCCCGTGGTTGTGACAGGCTCTCAACACAGATGACCCATGTGAGGTGGCTTTTTGCCGGGCAGGGTGTGACTGAGCTGAGGTGACATCTGGCAGCCATTACAGCCTCACCACATGGGTGACCCATGCATGGTGGCATCCTGTTGGGCTGGATGTGCCTGGGCCTAGGTGACAGCCGGTTGCCATGAGGGCCATGCCACAAGTGTGACCCTTGTGAGATGGCACTCTGGTGGGTGGGGTGTGCATGGGCCTAGGTGCCACCTGGTGGCTGAGAGGGCCTTGCAACCCAGGTGACCCTCATGAGATGGCACCCTGCCTGATGGGGTGTGCCCAATTCAAGGTGATACCTGATGGTCATGACAGCATCACCACATGCATGGCATGCCCAAGGTGGTACACTGTTGGGCTGTGTTTGATAATCCTAGGTGACACCCTGTGGCCGTCATGGCCTTGCCATGTGGGTGGCATGCACGAAGTGGCTCCTGGCCGGACATGGTGTCCCTGGGCTGAGGTGAGACCTGGCAACACTGACGGCCTCACCACATGGCTTACACATGTAAGGTGGCACCCCACAGGGTGGATGTGCCTGGGCTGAGGTGAGGCCTGATATCCCTGATGGCCTCACCACGTGGGTGAATCACATGAGTTGACACCCCACCAGGCAGGGTGTGGTGGGGCTGAAGTGACACCCAGCAGCCGTAATGGCCTTGCAATGTGGGTGGAACCTGCAAAGTGCCACCGCTCTGGGCAGGGTGTAAGGGTGCCAAGGTGACACATGGTGCTGTGATGGCCCAGCTACATGGGTGGCAAGTGCAAGGTTGCACCCCACCAGGTGGGGTGTTACAGGGCCGAGGTGGCACCTGGTGGCTGTGATGGCCTCACCACTTGGGTGGCACACACATGGTAGCACCCTGCCAGGCAAGGTGCGATGGGGCCAATGGACACCCTGTGGCTGTGACAGCCTCGCAACCCTGGTGACCTATAGTAGGTGGCTTCCTGCTGGGCAGGTTGTGACCGAGCTGAGGTGACACCCGGCAGCAGTGATGGCCTTGCCACATGGGTGACCTGCAAGAGGCGGCACCATGCTGTGGGGGTTGTGACCAGGCCAAGGGGACACCTGGCGGCCATGACAGCCATGCCACAATCGTAGCAAGTGTGAGATTGCACCCTGCAGGCTGCAGTGTGAGCAGGCCAAAGTGATCCACAGCAGCTGTGAGAGCCACATCACATGGGTGACCCTTGCAAATTGGCACCCTGTTAGGTGGTGTGTGACTGGTCCAAGGTGATGCCCAGTGGCCATGAGGACCTCACCACATGGGTGACGCACATGAGCTGGCACCCTGCCTGGCAGGGGGTAACCAGGCCAAGGTGACATCTGGTGGCATTCAGGTGCTCACAACGTGAGTAACCATGCGAGGTGGCATCTCACATGGTGGGGTATGCCCGGATTGAGGTGACACACATTGACCAAGACAGACTTGCAGCACAGGTGGCATGCACCAGGTGACACCCCACTGTGCAGTGTGTGATCGGGCTGAGGTGACACCTGGTGGCTGTGATGGTCTCGTCCTGAGGGAAGCACATGCTAGTTGACACACTGGTAGGTGGGTATTGACCAGGAAGTGGTGACACCCAGTCGCCGTGATGGCCTCACTACATGGGGGACACACAAGAGATGACATGGTGCCAGGTGTGGTGTCACAGGGACAAGGTGGCACCTACTGGTGTGATTGCCTAGCTATGCGGGTGGCACATCAAGGTGGCACCTGGCAGGGTGGGGAATGACGGGGCTGAAGTGACACCCGGTGGCCATGATGGACTAGCCATGTGAGTAGCATGAACTACGTAGCACCCCATCGGGCAGTGTCTGAGTGGGCTTAGGTGACACCTCGCGGCCTTGATAGCCTCACCATGCTGGTGACATGGGTGAGGTAGCACCTTGCCTGGTGGGGTGTGACGTGGCTGAGATGACACATGGTGGTCATGATCCCTTGCCTCTTAGGTGGCTCTAGCATGGTGGCACCCTGCTGTGAATGCTATGAAGGGGTCAAGGTGACATCCCATGGCTATGACAGCCTCACCACATGGGTGACCCAAGTGAGGTGGCTCCCCACAAGACATGGTGTGACTGAGCTAAGCTGTCACCCAGTGGCAGTGATGGCTTCTCCATGCAGGTGACCCATACGAGGTTGTACCCTGCTGGGTGGTGTGTGAAGCAACCAGGGTGACACCTGGTGGCTGTGAGGGCCTCATCACGTGGGTGATCTGTGCATGGTGGCTCCCCACCAGGCATTGTGTGCTCAGGCAGAGGAGACATCTGGCAGCCATGACAGCCTCACCATACAGTTGACCTTTGCCAGGTGGCAACCTGCGGGGTGGGGTGTGACCATGCAGACGTGACACCCAGTGGTGTGACCACCTTGCCATGCAGGTGCCATGTTGAGGTGACATTCTCCTGGGCAGGGAGTGACGGGGCTGAACATTGGTGGCCGTGAGTGCTGCACCATGTGGGTGGCACATGCTAGGTGACATCCCAATGGGCAAGGTGTACCCAGGTCGAGATGACACTCAGTGGCTGTGAAGGCCTCACAACACAGGTGACCCATGCAATGTGGCATCCCTCAGGTCAGGGTGTGCCCTGGTTGAGATGATACACAGTGACCATGATGGACTCACAATGTGGGTGGCTTGCTCAAGGTGACACCCCACAGGGCAGGGTGTGATCGGGCTGAGGTGACACCCGGCAGCCATGATGGGCTTGCCACATGGATGGCACACAAGAGATGACACCCCACTGGGCATGGTGTCATGGGGATGAGGTAAAACACTATGGCCGTTACTGCCTCACCATGTGGGTAGCACATGTGAGGTCACACCCCACCAGGCCTAGAGTGATGGGGCCAAAGTGAAACATGGTGGCTGAGATGACTTGCCATGTGGGTGGCTAGCACGAGGTGGCACCCAGCTGTGCGTGGTGTGAACGGGCCAAGATGACACCCGGCAGCCGTGACAGCCTTGCCACGCTGGTTACCCCTGTGTGGTGGCATCCTACTGGGTGGCGTATGACTGGGCCAAGGTGACAACCAGCAGCCATGAAGGCCTCACTACATGGGTGACATTCGTGAGTTGAAACCCCACTGGGTGGGGTGTGCCCAGGCCTAGGTGACACATGGCGGCCGTGAGGGCCGCAACACACTGGTGACCTGCATGAGGTGGTATCCTGCTGGGTGGGGTGTGCCCATGCCGAGGTGACAACTGGTTGCTGTGATTGCCCTGCAACGTGGGTTACCAGTGCTGGGTGGGGTGCACCCAGGTTGAGGTGACACATGGTTGGTGTGACAGATGAGCAATATGGGTGGCATGCGAAAGGTGACACTCCACTGGGGAGGGTGTGACCAGGCTGAGGTGACACCTTGTGGCTGTGATGGCCTTGCCATGTGGGTGGCATGTACGAGGTAGCACCCCACCAGGTAGGGAGTGATAGGGCCGAGGTTCCACCAGGCCACTGTAATGTCCTCAACATGCGGGTGACCAATGAGATGTAGCATCCCACCAGGTGGGGTGTGCCCAGGCCTAGGTGACACCTGGCAGCCATGAAGGCCTCACATTTCAGGTGACTCGTGCGAAGTGGCATTGCACACGGCAAGGTGCACCTGGGTTGAGGTGACACCTGATGACTGTGATGGACTCACAACACGTGTGGCTTGCATGAGGTGACACACTGGAGGACAGAGTGTGATTGAGCTAAGGTGACACCTGGTGGCTTTGGGGTCCTCATCACATGGGTGGCATGCAAGAGATGACACCCCACCAGGTGTGGTGTCATGGGGATGAGGTGACAGCTAGTGTCTGTGACTGCATTGTCATGTGGGTGGCACATGTGAGGTAGCACCCCATCAGGTAGGGAGAGTTGGGGCCGAGGTGACACATGGTGGCTGTGACAGCCTCACCACATGGGTGACCTGCATGAGGTGGCATTCCACCATGAGGTGTGTGTCTGGGCCATTTTGACACCCAGTGGATGTGAAGTCCTCACCACGTGGGTGGCTCATGCAAGGTTTCACCCTGCCAGGTGGTGTGTTATGGGGCTGAGGTGACACGCCACGGTCATGATGACCTTGCCATGCTGGTGACATATGTGAGGTTTTACCTGACCTGGTGGGGTTTGACAGGACTGATGTGACACCTGGCAGCCATGAAGGGTTTGCCTCACAGGTGACCCGTGTGAGGTGGCACCCTGATGGGTGGAGTACAATGGGGCTGAGGTGACACCTGGTGGCTGTGACGGCCTTGCCATGTGGGTGGCCTGTACGAGGTAGCACCCCACCAGGTAGGGAGTGATGGGGCTGAGGTTCCACCAGGCCACAGTAATGTCCTCAACATGCGGGTGACCAATGAGATGTAGCATCCCACCAGGTGGGGTGTGCCCAGGCCTAGGTGACACCTGGCAGTGTGTGGGCCTCACCAAATGGGTGACCCTGGCTGGCTGGAACCCCACTGGGCAGGTGTTTCTGGGCCAAGGTCAAACACAGTTTCTGTGATGGCCTCACCACATGGGTGGCACCCCACCGGGTTGGGTGTGCCCAGGCCAAGGTGACACTCAGGGGCCATGACCGCCTTAACACGTGGGTGACCAGTGTGATGTGGCAACCTGTTGGGCAGCACATGACTGTGCCAAAGTGACACCTGGTGGCTGTGATGGCCTCACCATGCAGGTGACCTGTACAAGGCCTCACCACATGGGTGGCATGCATGAGGTTGCTCTCCACTGGGCAGAGTGTCCCAAGGCCGAGGTGACACCTGCTGGCCATGATGGCCTCACCATGCGGATGGCACATGTGGAGTGGCATCCCTCTGGTTGGGATTTGCCCAGGCCGATGTCAAACCCCACTTCCATTATGGCCTCAATACGTGGGTGACCCACATGAGGTTGCACCCAGCTTGGTGGGTTGTGCCAGTTCTGAGGTGAAACCCAGTGGGCATGAAGGCCTAGCCACACGGGAGACCCACACATGGTGGCACACAGCCAGGCAGTGTGTAACTGGGCCGTGGTGACCCCCAGTGACCATTACGGCCTTGCGTCATGGGTGATATGTGTGAAGTGGCACTCTGTGGGGTGGGGTGTGACCAGGCCTAAGTGACACCCTGGCCATGAGGGTCTTGCCATGTGCATCACCTGCATGAGGTGGCTCCCCACTGGGCAGGTTGTGAAGTGGCCGAGGTGAAACTCGGCATCCTGACCACATCGCCACGCAGGTGGCATGTGCGATGTGTCACCGTGATGGGTGGGGTGTGCCCAGGTCTAGGTGACACCCAGCTGCCATGCAGGCCTCATCAGGCAGAGGCACCACAGTATGTGGCACTCCTCCAGTTGGTGTGTGCCCAGGCGAAGGTGAATCCCAGCATTCATGAGGGCATCAACATGTGGGTGACCCATGCGAGATGGCAGCCCCCAGGTGATGTGTGACTGGGCTGAGGCAACACCCAATGGCATGACAGCCTCACCAAATAGGTGACCCTGGTGTGGTGGCATCCCACCAGGTGGCGTGTGCCCAGGCCAATGTCAAACACAGCTTCTGTGATGGCCTTGCCACTCGGGTGACAGGGGCAAGGTGGCTCCCCATCAGGTGGCGTGTGCCTGGGCTGAGGTGACAGCCAGCCGCTATGATGTACTTGCCACGTGGGTTACCTAGGTGAGGTGGCACCCCACTGGGTGGATATGCCCAGGTTGATGTGACACCTGGCAGCCCTGATGGCCACAGCACGTGGGTGACTGATGTGACATGGCACTCTGCTAGGTGGGGTGTGATGGATCTGATGTGACATCTGGCAGCCATAATGGCCTTGCAACATGGGTGGCACATGCAAAGTGGCACACCGCAGGTGGGATGTGAGGGGGTCTAGGTGACACCCGGTGGCTTTGACGGTGCAGCTATGTGTGTGACAAGTGCAAGGGTGCACCCATCTGGGTGGGGTGTTACTGGACCGAGGTTACACCTTGTGACCATAATGGCCTCAGCACTTGGGTGGTATGCATGATGTGGCACCCTGCCAGCAGGGTGTGATGGGGCCAATGGACACCCCGTGGTTGTGACAGGCTCTCAACACGGATGACCCATGTGAGGTGGCTTTTTGCCGGGCAGGGTGTGACTGAGCTGAGGTGACATCTGGCAGCCATTACAGCCTCACCACATGGGTGACCCATGCATGGTGGCATCCTGTTGGGCTGGATGTGCCTGGGCCTAGGTGACAGCCGGTTGCCATGAGGGCCATGCCACAAGTGTGACCCTTGTGAGATGGCACTCTGGTGGGTGGGGTGTGCATGGGCCTAGGTGCCACCTGGTGGCTGAGAGGGCCTCGCAACCCAGGTGACCCTCACGAGATGGCACCCTGCCTGATGGGGTGTGCCCAATTCAAGGTGATACCTGATGGTCATGACAGCATCACCACATGCATGGCATGCCCAAGGTGGTACACTGTTGGGCTGTGTTTGATAATCCTAGGTGACACCCTGTGGCCGTCATGGCCTTGCCATGTGGGTGGCATGCACGAAGTGGCTCCTGGCTGGACATGGTGTTCCTGGGCTGAGGTGAGACCTGGCAACACTGACGGCCTCACCACATGGCTTACACATGTAAGGTGGCACCCCACAGGGTGGATGTGCCTGGGCTGAGGTGAGGCCTGATATCCCTGATGGCCTCACCACGTGGGTGAATCACATGAGTTGACACCCCACCAGGCAGGGTGTGGTGGGGCTGAAGTGACACCCAGCAGCCGTAATGGCCTTGCAATGTGGGTGGAACCTGCAAAGTGCCACCGCTCTGGGCAGGGTGTAAGGGTGCCAAGGTGACCCATGGTGCTGTGATGGCCCAGCTACATGGGTGGCAAGTGCAAGGTTGCACCCCACCAGGTGGGGTGTTACAGGGCCGAGGTGGCACCTGGTGGCTGTGATGGCCTCACCACTTGGGTGGCACACACATGGTAGCACCCTGCCAGGCAAGGTGCGATGGGGCCAATGGACACCCTGTGGCTGTGACAGCCTCGCAACCCTGGTGACCTATAGTAGGTGGCTTCCTGCTGGGCAGGTTGTGACCGAGCTGAGGTGACACCCGGCAGCAGTGATGGCCTTGCCACATGGGTGACCTGCAAGAGGCGGCACCATGCTGTGGGGGTTGTGACCAGGCCAAGGGGACACCTGGCGGCCATGACAGCCATGCCACAATCGTAGCAAGTGTGAGATTGCACCCTGCAGGCTGCAGTGTGAGCAGGCCAAAGTGATCCACAGCAGCTGTGAGAGCCACATCACATGGGTGACCCTTGCAAATTGGCACCCTGTTAGGTGGTGTGTGACTGGTCCAAGGTGATGCCCAGTGGCCATGAGGACCTCACCACATGGGTGACGCACATGAGCTGGCACCCTGCCTGGCAGGGGGTAACCAGGCCAAGGTGACATCTGGTGGCATTCAGGTGCTCACAACGTGAGTAACCATGCGAGGTGGCATCTCACATCGTGGGGTATGCCCGGATTGAGGTGACACACATTGACCAAGACAGACTTGCAGCACAGGTGGCATGCACCAGGTGACACCCCACTGTGCAGTGTGTGATCGGGCTGAGGTGACACCTGGTGGCTGTGATGGTCTCGTCCTGAGGGAAGCACATGCTAGTTGACACACTGGTAGGTGGGTATTGACCAGGAAGTGGTGACACCCAGTCGCCGTGATGGCCTCACTACATGGGGGACACACAAGAGATGACATGGTGCCAGGTGTGGTGTCACAGGGACAAGGTGGCACCTACTGGTGTGATTGCCTAGCTATGCGGGTGGCACATCAAGGTGGCACCTGGCAGGGTGGGGAATGACGGGGCTGAAGTGACACCCGGTGGCCATGATGGACTAGCCATGTGAGTAGCATGAACTACGTAGCACCCCATGGGGCAGTGTCTGAGTGGGCTTAGGTGACACCTCGCGGCCTTGATAGCCTCACCATGCTGGTGACATGGGTGAGGTAGCACCTTGCCTGGTGGGGTGTGACGTGGCTGAGATGACACATGGTGGTCATGATCCCTTGCCTCTTAGGTGGCTCTAGCATGGTGGCACCCTGCTGTGAATGCTATGAAGGGGTCAAGGTGACATCCCATGGCTATGACAGCCTCACCACATGGGTGACCCAAGTGAGGTGGCTCCCCACAAGACATGGTGTGACTGAGCTAAGCTGTCACCCAGTGGCAGTGATGGCTTCTCCATGCAGGTGACCCATACGAGGTTGTACCCTGCTGGGTGGTGTGTGAAGCAACCAGGGTGACACCTGGTGGCTGTGAGGGCCTCATCACGTGGGTGATCTGTGCATGGTGGCTCCCCACCAGGCATTGTGTGCTCAGGCAGAGGAGACATCTGGCAGCCATGACAGCCTCACCATACAGTTGACCTTTGCCAGGTGGCAACCTGCGGGGTGGGGTGTGACCATGCAGACGTGACACCCAGTGGTGTGACCACCTTGCCATGCAGGTGCCATGTTGAGGTGACATTCTCCTGGGCAGGGAGTGACGGGGCTGAACATTGGTGGCCGTGAGTGCTGCACCATGTGGGTGGCACATGCTAGGTGACATCCCAATGGGCAAGGTGTACCCAGGTCGAGATGACACTCAGTGGCTGTGAAGGCCTCACAACACAGGTGACCCATGCAATGTGGCATCCCTCAGGTCAGGGTGTGCCCTGGTTGAGATGATACACAGTGACCATGATGGACTCACAATGTGGGTGGCTTGCTCAAGGTGACACCCCACAGGGCAGGGTGTGATCGGGCTGAGGTGACACCCGGCAGCCATGATGGGCTTGCCACATGGATGGCACACAAGAGATGACACCCAACTGGGCATGGTGTCATGGGGATGAGGTAAAACACTATGGCCTTTACTGCCTCACCATGTGGGTAGCACATGTGAGGTCACACCCCACCAGGCCTAGAGTGATGGGGCCAAAGTGAAACATGGTGGCTGAGATGACTTGCCATGTGGGTGGCTAGCACGAGGTGGCACCCAGCTGTGCGTGGTGTGAACGGGCCAAGATGACACCCGGCAGCCGTGACAGCCTTGCCACGCTGGTTACCCCTGTGTGGTGGCATCCTACTGGGTGGCGTATGACTGGGCCAAGGTGACAACCAGCAGCCATGAAGGCCTCACTACATGGGTGACATTCGTGAGTTGAAACCCCACTGGGTGGGGTGTGCCCAGGCCTAGGTGACACATGGCGGCCGTGAGGGCCGCAACACACTGGTGACCTGCATGAGGTGGTATCCTGCTGGGTGGGGTGTGCCCATGCCGAGGTGACAACTGGTTGCTGTGATTGCCCTGCAACGTGGGTTACCAGTGCTGGGTGGGGTGCACCCAGGTTGAGGTGACACATGGTTGGTGTGACAGATGAGCAATATGGGTGGCATGCGAAAGGTGACACTCCACTGGGGAGGGTGTGACCAGGCTGAGGTGACACCTTGTGGCTGTGATGGCCTTGCCATGTGGGTGGCATGTACGAGGTAGCACCCCACCAGGTAGGGAGTGATAGGGCCGAGGTTCCACCAGGCCACTGTAATGTCCTCAACATGCGGGTGACCAATGAGATGTAGCATCCCACCAGGTGGGGTGTGCCCAGGCCTAGGTGACACCTGGCAGCCATGAAGGCCTCACATTTCAGGTGACTCGTGCGAAGTGGCATTGCACACGGCAAGGTGCACCTGGGTTGAGGTGACACCTGATGACTGTGATGGACTCACAACACGTGTGGCTTGCATGAGGTGACACACTGGAGGACAGAGTGTGATTGAGCTAAGGTGACACCTGGTGGCTTTGGGGTCCTCATCACATGGGTGGCATGCAAGAGATGACACCCCACCAGGTGTGGTGTCATGGGGATGAGGTGACAGCTAGTGTCTGTGACTGCATTGTCATGTGGGTGGCACATGTGAGGTAGCACCCCATCAGGTAGGGAGAGTTGGGGCCGAGGTGACACATGGTGGCTGTGACAGCCTCACCACATGGGTGACCTGCATGAGGTGGCATTCCACCATGAGGTGTGTGTCTGGGCCATTTTGACACCCAGTGGATGTGAAGTCCTCACCACGTGGGTGGCTCATGCAAGGTTTCACCCTGCCAGGTGGTGTGTTATGGGGCTGAGGTGACACGCCACGGTCATGATGACCTTGCCATGCTGGTGACATATGTGAGGTTTTACCTGACCTGGTGGGGTTTGACAGGACTGATGTGACACCTGGCAGCCATGAAGGGTTTGCCTCACAGGTGACCCGTGTGAGGTGGCACCCTGATGGGTGGAGTACAATGGGGCTGAGGTGACACCTGGTGGCTGTGACGGCCTTGCCATGTGGGTGGCCTGTACGAGGTAGCACCCCACCAGGTAGGGAGTGATGGGGCTGAGGTTCCACCAGGCCACAGTAATGTCCTCAACATGCGGGTGACCAATGAGATGTAGCATCCCACCAGGTGGGGTGTGCCCAGGCCTAGGTGACACCTGGCAGTGTGTGGGCCTCACCAAATGGGTGACCCTGGCTGGCTGGAACCCCACTGGGCAGGTGTTTCTGGGCCAAGGTCAAACACAGTTTCTGTGATGGCCTCACCACATGGGTGGCACCCCACCGGGTTGGGTGTGCCCAGGCCAAGGTGACACTCAGGGGCCATGACCGCCTTAACACGTGGGTGACCAGTGTGATGTGGCAACCTGTTGGGCAGCACATGACTGTGCCAAAGTGACACCTGGTGGCTGTGATGGCCTCACCATGCAGGTGACCTGTACAAGGCCTCACCACATGGGTGGCATGCATGAGGTTGCTCTCCACTGGGCAGAGTGTCCCAAGGCCGAGGTGACACCTGCTGGCCATGATGGCCTCACCATGCGGATGGCACATGTGGAGTGGCATCCCTCTGGTTGGGATTTGCCCAGGCCGATGTCAAACCCCACTTCCATTATGGCCTCAATACGTGGGTGACCCACATGAGGTTGCACCCAGCTTGGTGGGTTGTGCCAGTTCTGAGGTGAAACCCAGTGGGCATGAAGGCCTAGCCACACGGGAGACCCACACATGGTGGCACACAGCCAGGCAGTGTGTAACTGGGCCGTGGTGACCCCCAGTGACCATTACGGCCTTGCGTCATGGGTGATATGTGTGAAGTGGCACTCTGTGGGGTGGGGTGTGACCAGGCCTAAGTGACACCCTGGCCATGAGGGTCTTGCCATGTGCATCACCTGCATGAGGTGGCTCCCCACTGGGCAGGTTGTGAAGTGGCCGAGGTGAAACTCGGCATCCTGACCACATCGCCACGCAGGTGGCATGTGCGATGTGTCACCGTGATGGGTGGGGTGTGCCCAGGTCTAGGTGACACCCAGCTGCCATGCAGGCCTCATCAGGCAGAGGCACCACAGTATGTGGCACTCCTCCAGTTGGTGTGTGCCCAGGCGAAGGTGAATCCCAGCATTCATGAGGGCATCAACATGTGGGTGACCCATGCGAGATGGCAGCCCCCAGGTGATGTGTGACTGGGCTGAGGCAACACCCAATGGCATGACAGCCTCACCAAATAGGTGACCCTGGTGTGGTGGCATCCCACCAGGTGGCGTGTGCCCAGGCCAATGTCAAACACAGCTTCTGTGATGGCCTTGCCACTCGGGTGACAGGGGCAAGGTGGCTCCCCATCAGGTGGCGTGTGCCTGGGCTGAGGTGACAGCCAGCCGCTATGATGTACTTGCCACGTGGGTTACCTAGGTGAGGTGGCACCCCACTGGGTGGATATGCCCAGGTTGATGTGACACCTGGCAGCCCTGATGGCCACAGCACGTGGGTGACTGATGTGACATGGCACTCTGCTAGGTGGGGTGTGATGGATCTGATGTGACATCTGGCAGCCATAATGGCCTTGCAACATGGGTGGCACATGCAAAGTGGCACACCGCAGGTGGGATGTGAGGGGGTCTAGGTGACACCCGGTGGCTTTGACGGTGCAGCTATGTGTGTGACAAGTGCAAGGGTGCACCCATCTGGGTGGGGTGTTACTGGACCGAGGTTACACCTTGTGACCATAATGGCCTCAGCACTTGGGTGGTATGCATGATGTGGCACCCTGCCAGCAGGGTGTGATGGGGCCAATGGACACCCCGTGGTTGTGACAGGCTCTCAACACGGATGACCCATGTGAGGTGGCTTTTTGCCGGGCAGGGTGTGACTGAGCTGAGGTGACATCTGGCAGCCATTACAGCCTCACCACATGGGTGACCCATGCATGGTGGCATCCTGTTGGGCTGGATGTGCCTGGGCCTAGGTGACAGCCGGTTGCCATGAGGGCCATGCCACAAGTGTGACCCTTGTGAGATGGCACTCTGGTGGGTGGGGTGTGCATGGGCCTAGGTGCCACCTGGTGGCTGAGAGGGCCTCGCAACCCAGGTGACCCTCACGAGATGGCACCCTGCCTGATGGGGTGTGCCCAATTCAAGGTGATACCTGATGGTCATGACAGCATCACCACATGCATGGCATGCCCAAGGTGGTACACTGTTGGGCTGTGTTTGATAATCCTAGGTGACACCCTGTGGCCGTCATGGCCTTGCCATGTGGGTGGCATGCACGAAGTGGCTCCTGGCTGGACATGGTGTTCCTGGGCTGAGGTGAGACCTGGCAACACTGACGGCCTCACCACATGGCTTACACATGTAAGGTGGCACCCCACAGGGTGGATGTGCCTGGGCTGAGGTGAGGCCTGATATCCCTGATGGCCTCACCACGTGGGTGAATCACATGAGTTGACACCCCACCAGGCAGGGTGTGGTGGGGCTGAAGTGACACCCAGCAGCCGTAATGGCCTTGCAATGTGGGTGGAACCTGCAAAGTGCCACCGCTCTGGGCAGGGTGTAAGGGTGCCAAGGTGACCCATGGTGCTGTGATGGCCCAGCTACATGGGTGGCAAGTGCAAGGTTGCACCCCACCAGGTGGGGTGTTACAGGGCCGAGGTGGCACCTGGTGGCTGTGATGGCCTCACCACTTGGGTGGCACACACATGGTAGCACCCTGCCAGGCAAGGTGCGATGGGGCCAATGGACACCCTGTGGCTGTGACAGCCTCGCAACCCTGGTGACCTATAGTAGGTGGCTTCCTGCTGGGCAGGTTGTGACCGAGCTGAGGTGACACCCGGCAGCAGTGATGGCCTTGCCACATGGGTGACCTGCAAGAGGCGGCACCATGCTGTGGGGGTTGTGACCAGGCCAAGGGGACACCTGGCGGCCATGACAGCCATGCCACAATCGTAGCAAGTGTGAGATTGCACCCTGCAGGCTGCAGTGTGAGCAGGCCAAAGTGATCCACAGCAGCTGTGAGAGCCACATCACATGGGTGACCCTTGCAAATTGGCACCCTGTTAGGTGGTGTGTGACTGGTCCAAGGTGATGCCCAGTGGCCATGAGGACCTCACCACATGGGTGACGCACATGAGCTGGCACCCTGCCTGGCAGGGGGTAACCAGGCCAAGGTGACATCTGGTGGCATTCAGGTGCTCACAACGTGAGTAACCATGCGAGGTGGCATCTCACATCGTGGGGTATGCCCGGATTGAGGTGACACACATTGACCAAGACAGACTTGCAGCACAGGTGGCATGCACCAGGTGACACCCCACTGTGCAGTGTGTGATCGGGCTGAGGTGACACCTGGTGGCTGTGATGGTCTCGTCCTGAGGGAAGCACATGCTAGTTGACACACTGGTAGGTGGGTATTGACCAGGAAGTGGTGACACCCAGTCGCCGTGATGGCCTCACTACATGGGGGACACACAAGAGATGACATGGTGCCAGGTGTGGTGTCACAGGGACAAGGTGGCACCTACTGGTGTGATTGCCTAGCTATGCGGGTGGCACATCAAGGTGGCACCTGGCAGGGTGGGGAATGACGGGGCTGAAGTGACACCCGGTGGCCATGATGGACTAGCCATGTGAGTAGCATGAACTACGTAGCACCCCATCGGGCAGTGTCTGAGTGGGCTTAGGTGACACCTCGCGGCCTTGATAGCCTCACCATGCTGGTGACATGGGTGAGGTAGCACCTTGCCTGGTGGGGTGTGACGTGGCTGAGATGACACATGGTGGTCATGATCCCTTGCCTCTTAGGTGGCTCTAGCATGGTGGCACCCTGCTGTGAATGCTATGAAGGGGTCAAGGTGACATCCCATGGCTATGACAGCCTCACCACATGGGTGACCCAAGTGAGGTGGCTCCCCACAAGACATGGTGTGACTGAGCTAAGCTGTCACCCAGTGGCAGTGATGGCTTCTCCATGCAGGTGACCCATACGAGGTTGTACCCTGCTGGGTGGTGTGTGAAGCAACCAGGGTGACACCTGGTGGCTGTGAGGGCCTCATCACGTGGGTGATCTGTGCATGGTGGCTCCCCACCAGGCATTGTGTGCTCAGGCAGAGGAGACATCTGGCAGCCATGACAGCCTCACCATACAGTTGACCTTTGCCAGGTGGCAACCTGCGGGGTGGGGTGTGACCATGCAGACGTGACACCCAGTGGTGTGACCACCTTGCCATGCAGGTGCCATGTTGAGGTGACATTCTCCTGGGCAGGGAGTGACGGGGCTGAACATTGGTGGCCGTGAGTGCTGCACCATGTGGGTGGCACATGCTAGGTGACATCCCAATGGGCAAGGTGTACCCAGGTCGAGATGACACTCAGTGGCTGTGAAGGCCTCACAACACAGGTGACCCATGCAATGTGGCATCCCTCAGGTCAGGGTGTGCCCTGGTTGAGATGATACACAGTGACCATGATGGACTCACAATGTGGGTGGCTTGCTCAAGGTGACACCCCACAGGGCAGGGTGTGATCGGGCTGAGGTGACACCCGGCAGCCATGATGGGCTTGCCACATGGATGGCACACAAGAGATGACACCCAACTGGGCATGGTGTCATGGGGATGAGGTAAAACACTATGGCCTTTACTGCCTCACCATGTGGGTAGCACATGTGAGGTCACACCCCACCAGGCCTAGAGTGATGGGGCCAAAGTGAAACATGGTGGCTGAGATGACTTGCCACGTGGGTGGCTAGCACGAGGTGGCACCCAGCTGTGCGTGGTGTGAACGGGCCAAGATGACACCCGGCAGCCGTGACAGCCTTGCCACGCTGGTTACCCCTGTGTGGTGGCATCCTACTGGGTGGCATATGACTGGGCCAAGGTGACAACCAGCAGCCATGAAGGCCTCACTACATGGGTGACATTACTGAGTTGAAACCCCACTGGGTGGGGTGTGCCCAGGCCTAGGTGAAACATGGCGGCCGTGAGGGCCTCAACACACTGGTGACCCGCATGAGGTGGTATCCTGCTGGGTGGGGTGTGCCCATGCTGAGGTGACATCTGGTTGCTGTGATTGCCCTGCAACGTGGGTTACCAGTGCTGGGTGGGGTGCACCCAGGTTGAGGTGACACATGGTTGGTGTGACAGATGAGCAATATGGGTGGCATGCGAAAGGTGACACTCCACTGGGGAGGGTGTAACCAGGCTGAGGTGACACCTTGTGGCTGTGATGGCCTTGCCATGTGGGTGGCATGTACGAGGTAGCACCCCACCAGGTAGGGAGTGATAGGGCCGAGGTTCCACCAGGCCACTGTAATGTCCTCAACATGCGGGTGACCAATGAGATGTAGCATCCCACCAGGTGGGGTGTGCCCAGGCCTAGGTGACACCTGGCAGCCATGAAGGCCTCACATTTCAGGTGACTCGTGTGAAGTGGCATTGCACACGGCAAGGTGCACCTGGGTTGAGGTGACACCTGATGACTGTGATGGACTCACAACACGTTTGGCTTGCATGAGGTGACACACTGGAGGACAGAGTGTGATTGAGCTAAGGTGACACCTGGTGGCTTTGGTGTCCTCATCACATGGGTGGCATGCAAGAGATGACACCCCACCAGGTGTGGTGTCATGGGGATGAGGTGACAGCTAGGGGCTGTGACTGCATTGTCATGTGGGTGGCACATGTGAGGTAGCACCCCATCAGATAGGGAGAGTTGGGGCCGAGGTGACACATGGTGGCTGTGACAGCCTCACCACATGGGTGACCTGCATGAGGTGGCATTCCACCATGAGGTGTGTGACTGGGCCATTTTGACACCCAGTGGATGTGAAGTCCTCACCACGTGGGTGGCTCATGCAAGGTTTCACCCTGCCAGGTGGTGTGTTATGGGGCTGAGGTGACATGCCACGGTCATGATGACCTTGCCATGCTGGTGACATATGTGAGGTTTTACCTGACCTGGTGGGGTTTGACAGGACTGATGTGACACCTGGCGGCCATGATGGGTGTGCCTCACAGGTGACCCGTGTGAGGTGGCACCCTGATGGGTGGAGTACAATGGGGCTGAGGTGACACCTGGTGGCTGTGACGGCCTTGCAATGTGGGTGGCCTGTACGAGGTAGCACCCCACCAGGTAGGGAGTGATGGGGCCGAGGTTCCACCAGGCCACAGTAATGTCCTCAACATGCAGGTGACCAATGAGATGTAGCATCCCACCAGGTGGGCTGTGCCCAGGCCTAGGTGACACCTGGCAGTGTGTGGGCCTCACCAAATGGGTGACCCTGGCTGGCTGGAACCCCACTGGGCAGGTGTTTCTGGGCCAAGGTCAAACACAGTTTCTGTGATGGCCTCACCACATGGGTGGCACTCCACTGGGTTGGGTGTGCCCAGGCCAAGGTGACACTCAGGGGCCATGACAGCCTTACCACGTGGGTGACCAGTGTGTTGTGGCAACCTGTTGGGCAGCACATGACTGTGCCAAAGTGACACCTGGTGGCTGTGATGGCCTCACCATGCAGGTGACCTGTACAAGGCCTCACCACATGGGTGGCATGCATGAGGTTGCTCTCCACTGGGCAGAGTGTCCCAAGGCCGAGGTGACACCTGGTGGCCATGATGGCCTCACCATGCAGATGGCACATGTGGAGTGGCATCCCTCTGGATGGGATTTGCCCAGGCCGAGGTCAAACCCCACTTCCATTATGGCCTCAATACGTGGGTGACCCACATGAGGTTGCACCCAGCTTGGTGGGTTGTGCCAGTTCTGAGGTGAAACCCAGTGGGCATGAAGGCCTAGCCACACGGGAGACCCACACATGGTGGCACACAGCCAGGCAGTGTGTAACTGGGCCGAGGTGACACCCAGTGACCATTACTGCCTTGCCTCTTGGGTGATATGTGTGAAGTGGCACTCTGTGGGGTGGGGTGTGACCAGGCCTAAGTGACACCCTGGCCATGAGGGTCTTGCCATGTGCATCACCTGCATGAGGTGGCTCCCCACTGGGCAGGTTGTGAAGTGGCCGAGGTGAAACTCGGCATCCTGACCACATCGCCACGCAGGTGGCATGTGCGATGTGTCACCGTGATGGGTGGGGTTTGCCCAGGTCTAGGTGACACCCAGCTGCCATGCAGGCCTCATCAGGCAGATGCACCACAGTATGTGGCACTCCTCCAGTTGGTGTGTGCCCAGGCGAAGGTGAATCCCAGCATTCATGAGGGCAACAACATGTGGGTGACCCATGCGAGGTGGCAGCCCCCAGGTGATGTGTGACTGGGCTGAGGCAACACCCAATGGCATGACAGCCTCACCAAATAGGTGACCCTGGTGTGGTGGCATCCCACCAGGCGGCATGTGCCCAGGCCAATGTCAAACACAGCTTCTGTGATGGCCTTGCCACTCGGGTGACAGGGGCAAGGTGGCTCCCCATCAGGTGGCGTGTGCCTGGGCTGAGGTGACAGCCAGCCGCTATGATGTACTTGCCACGTGGGTTACCTATGTGAGGTGGCACCCCACTGGGTGGATATGCCCAGGTTGATGTGACACCTGGCAGCCCTGATGGCCACAGCACGTGGGTGACTGATGTGAGGTGGCACTCTGCTAGTTGGGGTGTGATGGATCTGATGTGACATCTGGCAGCCATAATGGCCTTGCAACATGGGTGGCACATGCAAAGTGGCACACCGCAGGTGGGATGTGAGGGGGTCTAGGTGACACCCGGTGGCTTTGACGGTGCAGCTATGTGTGTGACAAGTGCAAGGGTGCACCCATCTGGGTGGGGTGTTACTGGACCGAGGTTACACCTTGTGACCATAATGGCCTCAGCACTTGGGTGGTATGCATGATGTGGCACCCTGCCAGCAGGGTGTGATGGGGCCAATGGACACCCCGTGGTTGTGACAGGCTCTCAACACAGATGACCCATGTGAGGTGGCTTTTTGCCGGGGAGGGTGTGACTGAGCTGAGGTGACATCTGGCAGCCATTACAGCCTCACCACATGGGTGACCCATGCATGGTGGCATCCTGTTGGGCTGGATGTGCCTGGGCCTAGGTGACAGCCGGTTGCCATGAGGGCCATGCCACAAGTGTGACCCTTGTGAGATGGCACTCTGGTGGGTGGGGTGTGCATGGGCCTAGGTGCCACCTGGTGGCTGAGAGGGCCTCGCAACCCAGGTGACCCTCACGAGATGGCACCCTGCCTGATGGGGTGTGCCCAATTCAAGGTGATACCTGATGGTCATGACAGCATCACCACATGCATGGCATGCCCAAGGTGGTACACTGTTGGGCTGTGTTTGATAATCCTAGGTGACACCCTGTGGCCGTCATGGCCTTGCCATGTGGGTGGCATGCATGAAGTGGCTCCTGGCCGGACATGGTGTCCCTGGGCTGAGGTGAGACCTGGCAACACTGACGGCCTCACCACATGGCTTACACATGTAAGGTGGCACCCCACAGGGTGGATGTGCCTGGGCTGAGGTGAGGCCTGATATCCCTGATGGCCTCACCACGTGGGTGAATCACATGAGTTGACACCCCACCAGGCAGGGTGTGGTGGGGCTGAAGTGACACCCAGCAGCCGTAATGGCCTTGCAATGTGGGTGGAACCTGCAAAGTGCCACCGCTCTGGGCAGGGTGTAAGGGTGCCAAGGTGACACATGGTGCTGTGATGGCCCAGCTACATGGGTGGCAAGTGCAAGGTTGCACCCCACCAGGTGGGGTGTTACAGGGCCGAGGTGGCACCTGGTGGCTGTGATGGCCTCACCACTTGGGTGGCACACACATGGTAGCACCCTGCCAGGCAAGGTGTGATGGGGCCAAAGGACACCCTGTGGCTGTGACAGCCTCGCAACCCTGGTGACCTATAGTAGGTGGCTTCCTGCTGGGCAGGTTGTGACCGAGCTGAGGTGACACCCGGCAGCAGTGATGGCCTTGCCACATAGGTGACCTGCAAGAGGTGGCACCATGCTGTGTGGGTTGTGACCAGGCCAAGGGGACACCTGGTGGCCATGACAGCCATGCCACAATCGTAGCAAGTGTGAGATTGCACCCTGCAGGCTGCCGTGTGAGCAGGCCAAAGTGATCCACAGCAGCTGTGAGAGCCACATCACATGGGTGACCCTTGCAAATTGGCACCCTGTTAGGTGGTGTGTGACTGGTCCAAGGTGATGCCCAGTGGCCATGAGGGCCTCACCACATGGGTGATGCACATGAGCTGGCACCCTGCCTGGCAGGGGGTAACCAGGCCAAGGTGACATCTGGTGGCATTCAGGTGCTCACAACGTGAGTAACCATGCAAGGTGGCATCTCACGTGGTGGGGTATGCCCGGATTGAGGTGACACACATTGACCAAGACAGACTTGCAGCACAGGTGGCATGCACCAGGTGACACCCCACTGTGCAGTGTGTGATCGGGCTGAGGTGACACCTGGTGGCTGTGATGGTCTCGTCCTGAGGGAAGCACATGCTAGTTGACACCCTGGCAGGTGGGTATTGACCAGGAAGAGGTGACACCCAGTGGCCGTGATGGCCTCACTACATGGGGGACACACAAGAGATGACATGGTGCCAGGTGTGGTGTCACAGGGACAAGGTGGCACCTAGTTGTGTGATTGCCTAGCTATGCGGGTGGCACATCAAGGTGGCACCTGGCAGGGTGGGGAATGACGGGGCTGAAGTGACACCCGGTGGCCATGATGGCCTAGCCATGTGAGTAGCATGAACTACGTAGCACCCCATCGGGCAGTGTCTGAGTGGGCTTAGGTGACACCTCGCGGCCTTGATAGCCTCACCATGCTGGTGACATGGGTGAGGTAGCACCTTGCCTGGTGGGGTGTGACGTGGCTGAGATGACACATGGTGGTCATGATCCCTTGCCTCTTAGGTGGCTCTAGCATGGTGGCACCCTGCTGTGAATGCTATGAAGGGGTCAAGGTGACATCCCATGGCTATGACAGCCTCACCACATGGGTGACCCAAGTGAGGTGGCTCCCCACAAGACATGGTGTGACTGAGCTAAGCTGTCACCCAGTGGCAGTGACGGCTTCTCCATGCAGGTGATCCATACGAGGTTGTACCCTGCTGGGTGGTGTGTGAAGCAACCAGGGTGACACCTGGTGGCTGTGAGGGCCTCATCACGTGGGTGATCTGTGCATGGTGGCTCCCCACCAGGCATTGTGTGCTCACGCAGAGGAGACATCTGGCAGCCATGACAGCCTCAACATACAGTTGACCTTTGCCAGGTGGCAACCTGCGGGGTGGGGTGTGACCATGCAGACGTGACACCCAGTGGTGTGACCAGCTTGCCATGCAGGTGCCATGTTGAGGTGACATTCTCCTGGGCAGGGAGTGACGGGGCTGAACATTGGTGGCCGTGAGTGCTGCACCATGTGGGTGGCACATGCTAGGTGACATCCCAATGGGCAAGGTGTACCCAGGTCGAGATGACACTCAGTGGCTGTGAAGGCCTCACAACACAGGTGACCCATGCAATGTGGCATCCCTCAGGTCAGGGTGTGCCCTGGTTGAGATGATACACAGTGACCATGATGGACTCACAATGTGGGTGGCTTGCTCAAGGTGACACCCCACAGGGCAGGGTGTGATCGGGCTGAGGTGACACCCGGCAGCCATGATGGGCTTGCCACATGGATGGCACACAAGAGATGACACCCAACTGGGCATGGTGTCATGGGGATGAGGTAAAACACTATGGCCTTTACTGCCTCACCATGTGGGTAGCACATGTGAGGTCACACCCCACCAGGCCTAGAGTGATGGGGCCAAAGTGAAACATGGTGGCTGAGATGACTTGCCACGTGGGTGGCTAGCACGAGGTGGCACCCAGCTGTGCGTGGTGTGAACGGGCCAAGATGACACCCGGCAGCCGTGACAGCCTTGCCACGCTGGTTACCCCTGTGTGGTGGCATCCTACTGGGTGGCATATGACTGGGCCAAGGTGACAACCAGCAGCCATGAAGGCCTCACTACATGGGTGACATTACTGAGTTGAAACCCCACTGGGTGGGGTGTGCCCAGGCCTAGGTGAAACATGGCGGCCGTGAGGGCCTCAACACACTGGTGACCCGCATGAGGTGGTATCCTGCTGGGTGGGGTGTGCCCATGCTGAGGTGACATCTGGTTGCTGTGATTGCCCTGCAACGTGGGTTACCAGTGCTGGGTGGGGTGCACCCAGGTTGAGGTGACACATGGTTGGTGTGACAGATGAGCAATATGGGTGGCATGCGAAAGGTGACACTCCACTGGGGAGGGTGTAACCAGGCTGAGGTGACACCTTGTGGCTGTGATGGCCTTGCCATGTGGGTGGCATGTACGAGGTAGCACCCCACCAGGTAGGGAGTGATAGGGCCGAGGTTCCACCAGGCCACTGTAATGTCCTCAACATGCGGGTGACCAATGAGATGTAGCATCCCACCAGGTGGGGTGTGCCCAGGCCTAGGTGACACCTGGCAGCCATGAAGGCCTCACATTTCAGGTGACTCGTGTGAAGTGGCATTGCACACGGCAAGGTGCACCTGGGTTGAGGTGACACCTGATGACTGTGATGGACTCACAACACGTTTGGCTTGCATGAGGTGACACACTGGAGGACAGAGTGTGATTGAGCTAAGGTGACACCTGGTGGCTTTGGTGTCCTCATCACATGGGTGGCATGCAAGAGATGACACCCCACCAGGTGTGGTGTCATGGGGATGAGGTGACAGCTAGGGGCTGTGACTGCATTGTCATGTGGGTGGCACATGTGAGGTAGCACCCCATCAGATAGGGAGAGTTGGGGCCGAGGTGACACATGGTGGCTGTGACAGCCTCACCACATGGGTGACCTGCATGAGGTGGCATTCCACCATGAGGTGTGTGACTGGGCCATTTTGACACCCAGTGGATGTGAAGTCCTCACCACGTGGGTGGCTCATGCAAGGTTTCACCCTGCCAGGTGGTGTGTTATGGGGCTGAGGTGACATGCCACGGTCATGATGACCTTGCCATGCTGGTGACATATGTGAGGTTTTACCTGACCTGGTGGGGTTTGACAGGACTGATGTGACACCTGGCGGCCATGATGGGTGTGCCTCACAGGTGACCCGTGTGAGGTGGCACCCTGATGGGTGGAGTACAATGGGGCTGAGGTGACACCTGGTGGCTGTGACGGCCTTGCAATGTGGGTGGCCTGTACGAGGTAGCACCCCACCAGGTAGGGAGTGATGGGGCCGAGGTTCCACCAGGCCACAGTAATGTCCTCAACATGCAGGTGACCAATGAGATGTAGCATCCCACCAGGTGGGCTGTGCCCAGGCCTAGGTGACACCTGGCAGTGTGTGGGCCTCACCAAATGGGTGACCCTGGCTGGCTGGAACCCCACTGGGCAGGTGTTTCTGGGCCAAGGTCAAACACAGTTTCTGTGATGGCCTCACCACATGGGTGGCACTCCACTGGGTTGGGTGTGCCCAGGCCAAGGTGACACTCAGGGGCCATGACAGCCTTACCACGTGGGTGACCAGTGTGTTGTGGCAACCTGTTGGGCAGCACATGACTGTGCCAAAGTGACACCTGGTGGCTGTGATGGCCTCACCATGCAGGTGACCTGTACAAGGCCTCACCACATGGGTGGCATGCATGAGGTTGCTCTCCACTGGGCAGAGTGTCCCAAGGCCGAGGTGACACCTGGTGGCCATGATGGCCTCACCATGCAGATGGCACATGTGGAGTGGCATCCCTCTGGATGGGATTTGCCCAGGCCGAGGTCAAACCCCACTTCCATTATGGCCTCAATACGTGGGTGACCCACATGAGGTTGCACCCAGCTTGGTGGGTTGTGCCAGTTCTGAGGTGAAACCCAGTGGGCATGAAGGCCTAGCCACACGGGAGACCCACACATGGTGGCACACAGCCAGGCAGTGTGTAACTGGGCCGAGGTGACACCCAGTGACCATTACTGCCTTGCCTCTTGGGTGATATGTGTGAAGTGGCACTCTGTGGGGTGGGGTGTGACCAGGCCTAAGTGACACCCTGGCCATGAGGGTCTTGCCATGTGCATCACCTGCATGAGGTGGCTCCCCACTGGGCAGGTTGTGAAGTGGCCGAGGTGAAACTCGGCATCCTGACCACATCGCCATGCAGGTGGCATGTGCGATGTGTCACCGTGATGGGTGGGGTTTGCCCAGGTCTAGGTGACACCCAGCTGCCATGCAGGCCTCATCAGGCAGATGCACCACAGTATGTGGCACTCCTCCAGTTGGTGTGTGCCCAGGCGAAGGTGAATCCCAGCATTCATGAGGGCAACAACATGTGGGTGACCCATGCGAGGTGGCAGCCCCCAGGTGATGTGTGACTGGGCTGAGGCAACACCCAATGGCATGACAGCCTCACCAAATAGGTGACCCTGGTGTGGTGGCATCCCACCAGGCGGCATGTGCCCAGGCCAATGTCAAACACAGCTTCTGTGATGGCCTTGCCACTCGGGTGACAGGGGCAAGGTGGCTCCCCATCAGGTGGCGTGTGCCTGGGCTGAGGTGACAGCCAGCCGCTATGATGTACTTGCCACGTGGGTTACCTATGTGAGGTGGCACCCCACTGGGTGGATATGCCCAGGTTGATGTGACACCTGGCAGCCCTGATGGCCACAGCACGTGGGTGACTGATGTGAGGTGGCACTCTGCTAGTTGGGGTGTGATGGATCTGATGTGACATCTGGCAGCCATAATGGCCTTGCAACATGGGTGGCACATGCAAAGTGGCACACCGCAGGTGGGATGTGAGGGGGTCTAGGTGACACCCGGTGGCTTTGACGGTGCAGCTATGTGTGTGACAAGTGCAAGGGTGCACCCATCTGGGTGGGGTGTTACTGGACCGAGGTTACACCTTGTGACCATAATGGCCTCAGCACTTGGGTGGTATGCATGATGTGGCACCCTGCCAGCAGGGTGTGATGGGGCCAATGGACACCCCGTGGTTGTGACAGGCTCTCAACACAGATGACCCATGTGAGGTGGCTTTTTGCCGGGGAGGGTGTGACTGAGCTGAGGTGACATCTGGCAGCCATTACAGCCTCACCACATGGGTGACCCATGCATGGTGGCATCCTGTTGGGCTGGATGTGCCTGGGCCTAGGTGACAGCCTGTTGCCATGAGGGCCATGCCACAAGTGTGACCCTTGTGAGATGGCACTCTGGTGGGTGGGGTGTGCATGGGCCTAGGTGCCACCTGGTGGCTGAGAGGGCCTCGCAACCCAGGTGACCCTCACGAGATGGCACCCTGCCTGATGGGGTGTGCCCAATTCAAGGTGATACCTGATGGTCATGACAGCATCACCACATGCATGGCATGCCCAAGGTGGTACACTGTTGGGCTGTGTTTGATAATCCTAGGTGACACCCTGTGGCCGTCATGGCCTTGCCATGTGGGTGGCATGCATGAAGTGGCTCCTGGCCGGACATGGTGTCCCTGGGCTGAGGTGAGACCTGGCAACACTGACGGCCTCACCACATGGCTTACACATGTAAGGTGGCACCCCACAGGGTGGATGTGCCTGGGCTGAGGTGAGGCCTGATATCCCTGATGGCCTCACCACGTGGGTGAATCACATGAGTTGACACCCCACCAGGCAGGGTGTGGTGGGGCTGAAGTGACACCCAGCAGCCGTAATGGCCTTGCAATGTGGGTGGAACCTGCAAAGTGCCACCGCTCTGGGCAGGGTGTAAGGGTGCCAAGGTGACACATGGTGCTGTGATGGCCCAGCTACATGGGTGGCAAGTGCAAGGTTGCACCCCACCAGGTGGGGTGTTACAGGGCCGAGGTGGCACCTGGTGGCTGTGATGGCCTCACCACTTGGGTGGCACACACATGGTAGCACCCTGCCAGGCAAGGTGTGATGGGGCCAAAGGACACCCTGTGGCTGTGACAGCCTCGCAACCCTGGTGACCTATAGTAGGTGGCTTCCTGCTGGGCAGGTTGTGACCGAGCTGAGGTGACACCCGGCAGCAGTGATGGCCTTGCCACATAGGTGACCTGCAAGAGGTGGCACCATGCTGTGTGGGTTGTGACCAGGCCAAGGGGACACCTGGTGGCCATGACAGCCATGCCACAATCGTAGCAAGTGTGAGATTGCACCCTGCAGGCTGCCGTGTGAGCAGGCCAAAGTGATCCACAGCAGCTGTGAGAGCCACATCACATGGGTGACCCTTGCAAATTGGCACCCTGTTAGGTGGTGTGTGACTGGTCCAAGGTGATGCCCAGTGGCCATGAGGGCCTCACCACATGGGTGATGCACATGAGCTGGCACCCTGCCTGGCAGGGGGTAACCAGGCCAAGGTGACATCTGGTGGCATTCAGGTGCTCACAACGTGAGTAACCATGCAAGGTGGCATCTCACGTGGTGGGGTATGCCCGGATTGAGGTGACACACATTGACCAAGACAGACTTGCAGCACAGGTGGCATGCACCAGGTGACACCCCACTGTGCAGTGTGTGATCGGGCTGAGGTGACACCTGGTGGCTGTGATGGTCTCGTCCTGAGGGAAGCACATGCTAGTTGACACCCTGGCAGGTGGGTATTGACCAGGAAGAGGTGACACCCAGTGGCCGTGATGGCCTCACTACATGGGGGACACACAAGAGATGACATGGTGCCAGGTGTGGTGTCACAGGGACAAGGTGGCACCTAGTTGTGTGATTGCCTAGCTATGCGGGTGGCACATCAAGGTGGCACCTGGCAGGGTGGGGAATGACGGGGCTGAAGTGACACCCGGTGGCCATGATGGACTAGCCATGTGAGTAGCATGAACTACGTAGCACCCCATCGGGCAGTGTCTGAGTGGGCTTAGGTGACACCTCGCGGCCTTGATAGCCTCACCATGCTGGTGACATGGGTGAGGTAGCACCTTGCCTGGTGGGGTGTGACGTGGCTGAGATGACACATGGTGGTCATGATCCCTTGCCTCTTAGGTGGCTCTAGCATGGTGGCACCCTGCTGTGAATGCTATGAAGGGGTCAAGGTGACATCCCATGGCTATGACAGCCTCACCACATGGGTGACCCAAGTGAGGTGGCTCCCCACAAGACATGGTGTGACTGAGCTAAGCTGTCACCCAGTGGCAGTGACGGCTTCTCCATGCAGGTGATCCATACGAGGTTGTACCCTGCTGGGTGGTGTGTGAAGCAACCAGGGTGACACCTGGTGGCTGTGAGGGCCTCATCACGTGGGTGATCTGTGCATGGTGGCTCCCCACCAGGCATTGTGTGCTCAGGCAGAGGAGACATCTGGCAGCCATGACAGCCTCAACATACAGTTGACCTTTGCCAGGTGGCAACCTGCGGGGTGGGGTGTGACCATGCAGACGTGACACCCAGTGGTGTGACCAGCTTGCCATGCAGGTGCCATGTTGAGGTGACATTCTCCTGGGCAGGGAGTGACGGGGCTGAACATTGGTGGCCGTGAGTGCTGCACCATGTGGGTGGCACATGCTAGGTGACATCCCAATGGGCAAGGTGTACCCAGGTCGAGATGACACTCAGTGGCTGTGAAGGCCTCACAACACAGGTGACCCATGCAATGTGGCATCCCTCAGGTCAGGGTGTGCCCTGGTTGAGATGATACACAGTGACCATGATGGACTCACAATGTGGGTGGCTTGCTCAAGGTGACACCCCACAGGGCAGGGTGTGATCGGGCTGAGGTGACACCCGGCAGCCATGATGGGCTTGCCACATGGATGGCACACAAGAGATGACACCCCACTGGGCATGGTGTCATGGGGATGAGGTAAAACACTATGGCCGTTACTGCCTCACCATGTGGGTAGCACATGTGAGGTCACACCCCACCAGGCCTAGAGTGATGGGGCCAAAGTGAAACATGGTGGCTGAGATGACTTGCCATGTGGGTGGCTAGCACGAGGTGGCACCCAGCTGTGCGTGGTGTGAACGGGCCAAGATGACACCCGGCAGCCGTGACAGCCTTGCCACGCTGGTTACCCCTGTGTGGTGGCATCCTACTGGGTGGCGTATGACTGGGCCAAGGTGACAACCAGCAGCCATGAAGGCCTCACTACATGGGTGACATTCGTGAGTTGAAACCCCACTGGGTGGGGTGTGCCCAGGCCTAGGTGACACATGGCGGCCGTGAGGGCCGCAACACACTGGTGACCTGCATGAGGTGGTATCCTGCTGGGTGGGGTGTGCCCATGCCGAGGTGACAACTGGTTGCTGTGATTGCCCTGCAACGTGGGTTACCAGTGCTGGGTGGGGTGCACCCAGGTTGAGGTGACACATGGTTGGTGTGACAGATGAGCAATATGGGTGGCATGCGAAAGGTGACACTCCACTGGGGAGGGTGTGACCAGGCTGAGGTGACACCTTGTGGCTGTGATGGCCTTGCCATGTGGGTGGCATGTACGAGGTAGCACCCCACCAGGTAGGGAGTGATAGGGCCGAGGTTCCACCAGGCCACTGTAATGTCCTCAACATGCGGGTGACCAATGAGATGTAGCATCCCAACAGGTGGGGTGTGCCCAGGCCTAGGTGACACCTGGCAGCCATGAAGGCCTCACATTTCAGGTGACTCGTGCGAAGTGACATTGCACACGGCAAGGTGCACCTGGGTTGAGGTGACACCTGATGACTGTGATGGACTCACAACACGTGTGGCTTGCATGAGGTGACACACTGGAGGACAGAGTGTGATTGAGCTAAGGTGACACCTGGTGGCTTTGGGGTCCTCATCACATGGGTGGCATGCAAGAGATGACACCCCACCAGGTGTGGTGTCATGGGGATGAGGTGACAGCTAGTGTCTGTGACTGCATTGTCATGTGGGTGGCACATGTGAGGTAGCACCCCATCAGGTAGGGAGAGTTGGGGCCGAGGTGACACATGGTGGCTGTGACAGCCTCACCACATGGGTGACCTGCATGAGGTGGCATTCCACCATGAGGTGTGTGTCTGGGCCATTTTGACACCCAGTGGATGTGAAGTCCTCACCACGTGGGTGGCTCATGCAAGGTTTCACCCTGCCAGGTGGTGTGTTATGGGGCTGAGGTGACACGCCACGGTCATGATGACCTTGCCATGCTGGTGACATATGTGAGGTTTTACCTGACCTGGTGGGGTTTGACAGGACTGATGTGACACCTGGCAGCCATGAAGGGTTTGCCTCACAGGTGACCCGTGTGAGGTGGCACCCTGATGGGTGGAGTACAATGGGGCTGAGGTGACACCTGGTGGCTGTGACGGCCTTGCCATGTGGGTGGCCTGTACGAGGTAGCACCCCACCAGGTAGGGAGTGATGGGGCTGAGGTTCCACCAGGCCACAGTAATGTCCTCAACATGCGGGTGACCAATGAGATGTAGCATCCCACCAGGTGGGGTGTGCCCAGGCCTAGGTGACACCTGGCAGTGTGTGGGCCTCACCAAATGGGTGACCCTGGCTGGCTGGAACCCCACTGGGCAGGTGTTTCTGGGCCAAGGTCAAACACAGTTTCTGTGATGGCCTCACCACATGGGTGGCACCCCACCGGGTTGGGTGTGCCCAGGCCAAGGTGACACTCAGGGGCCATGACCGCCTTAACACGTGGGTGACCAGTGTGATGTGGCAACCTGTTGGGCAGCACATGACTGTGCCAAAGTGACACCTGGTGGCTGTGATGGCCTCACCATGCAGGTGACCTGTACAAGGCCTCACCACATGGGTGGCATGCATGAGGTTGCTCTCCACTGGGCAGAGTGTCCCAAGGCCGAGGTGACACCTGCTGGCCATGATGGCCTCACCATGCGGATGGCACATGTGGAGTGGCATCCCTCTGGTTGGGATTTGCCCAGGCCGATGTCAAACCCCACTTCCATTATGGCCTCAATACGTGGGTGACCCACATGAGGTTGCACCCAGCTTGGTGGGTTGTGCCAGTTCTGAGGTGAAACCCAGTGGGCATGAAGGCCTAGCCACACGGGAGACCCACACATGGTGGCACACAGCCAGGCAGTGTGTAACTGGGCCGTGGTGACCCCCAGTGACCATTACGGCCTTGCGTCATGGGTGATATGTGTGAAGTGGCACTCTGTGGGGTGGGGTGTGACCAGGCCTAAGTGACACCCTGGCCATGAGGGTCTTGCCATGTGCATCACCTGCATGAGGTGGCTCCCCACTGGGCAGGTTGTGAAGTGGCCGAGGTGAAACTCGGCATCCTGACCACATCGCCACGCAGGTGGCATGTGCGATGTGTCACCGTGATGGGTGGGGTGTGCCCAGGTCTAGGTGACACCCAGCTGCCATGCAGGCCTCATCAGGCAGAGGCACCACAGTATGTGGCACTCCTCCAGTTGGTGTGTGCCCAGGCGAAGGTGAATCCCAGCATTCATGAGGGCATCAACATGTGGGTGACCCATGCGAGATGGCAGCCCCCAGGTGATGTGTGACTGGGCTGAGGCAACACCCAATGGCATGACAGCCTCACCAAATAGGTGACCCTGGTGTGGTGGCATCCCACCAGGTGGCGTGTGCCCAGGCCAATGTCAAACACAGCTTCTGTGATGGCCTTGCCACTCGGGTGACAGGGGCAAGGTGGCTCCCCATCAGGTGGCGTGTGCCTGGGCTGAGGTGACAGCCAGCCGCTATGATGTACTTGCCACGTGGGTTACCTAGGTGAGGTGGCACCCCACTGGGTGGATATGCCCAGGTTGATGTGACACCTGGCAGCCCTGATGGCCACAGCACGTGGGTGACTGATGTGACATGGCACTCTGCTAGGTGGGGTGTGATGGATCTGATGTGACATCTGGCAGCCATAATGGCCTTGCAACATGGGTGGCACATGCAAAGTGGCACACCGCAGGTGGGATGTGAGGGGGTCTAGGTGACACCCGGTGGCTTTGACGGTGCAGCTATGTGTGTGACAAGTGCAAGGGTGCACCCATCTGGGTGGGGTGTTACTGGACCGAGGTTACACCTTGTGACCATAATGGCCTCAGCACTTGGGTGGTATGCATGATGTGGCACCCTGCCAGCAGGGTGTGATGGGGCCAATGGACACCCCGTGGTTGTGACAGGCTCTCAACACGGATGACCCATGTGAGGTGGCTTTTTGCCGGGCAGGGTGTGACTGAGCTGAGGTGACATCTGGCAGCCATTACAGCCTCACCACATGGGTGACCCATGCATGGTGGCATCCTGTTGGGCTGGATGTGCCTGGGCCTAGGTGACAGCCGGTTGCCATGAGGGCCATGCCACAAGTGTGACCCTTGTGAGATGGCACTCTGGTGGGTGGGGTGTGCATGGGCCTAGGTGCCACCTGGTGGCTGAGAGGGCCTCGCAACCCAGGTGACCCTCACGAGATGGCACCCTGCCTGATGGGGTGTGCCCAATTCAAGGTGATACCTGATGGTCATGACAGCATCACCACATGCATGGCATGCCCAAGGTGGTACACTGTTGGGCTGTGTTTGATAATCCTAGGTGACACCCTGTGGCCGTCATGGCCTTGCCATGTGGGTGGCATGCACGAAGTGGCTCCTGGCTGGACATGGTGTTCCTGGGCTGAGGTGAGACCTGGCAACACTGACGGCCTCACCACATGGCTTACACATGTAAGGTGGCACCCCACAGGGTGGATGTGCCTGGGCTGAGGTGAGGCCTGATATCCCTGATGGCCTCACCACGTGGGTGAATCACATGAGTTGACACCCCACCAGGCAGGGTGTGGTGGGGCTGAAGTGACACCCAGCAGCCGTAATGGCCTTGCAATGTGGGTGGAACCTGCAAAGTGCCACCGCTCTGGGCAGGGTGTAAGGGTGCCAAGGTGACACATGGTGCTGTGATGGCCCAGCTACATGGGTGGCAAGTGCAAGGTTGCACCCCACCAGGTGGGGTGTTACAGGGCCGAGGTGGCACCTGGTGGCTGTGATGGCCTCACCACTTGGGTGGCACACACATGGTAGCACCCTGCCAGGCAAGGTGTGATGGGGCCAAAGGACACCCTGTGGCTGTGACAGCCTCGCAACCCTGGTGACCTATAGTAGGTGGCTTCCTGCTGGGCAGGTTGTGACCGAGCTGAGGTGACACCCGGCAGCAGTGATGGCCTTGCCACATAGGTGACCTGCAAGAGGTGGCACCATGCTGTGTGGGTTGTGACCAGGCCAAGGGGACACCTGGCGGCCATGACAGCCATGCCACAATCGTAGCAAGTGTGAGATTGCACCCTGCAGGCTGCCGTGTGAGCAGGCCAAAGTGATCCACAGCAGCTGTGAGAGCCACATCACATGGGTGACCCTTGCAAATTGGCACCCTGTTAGGTGGTGTGTGACTGGTCCAAGGTGATGCCCAGTGGCCATGAGGACCTCACCACATGGGTGACGCACATGAGCTGGCACCCTGCCTGGCAGGGTTTAACCAGGCCAAGGTGACATCTGGTGGCATTCAGGTGCTCACAACGTGAGTAACCATGCAAGGTGGCATCTCACATGGTGGGGTATGCCCGGATTGAGGTGACACACATTGACCAAGACAGACTTGCAGCACAGGTGGCATGCACCAGGTGACACCCCACTGTGCAGTGTGTGATTGGGCTGAGTTGACACCTGGTGGCTGTGATGGTCTCGTCCTGAGGGAAGCACATGCTAGTTGACACCCTGGCAGGTGGGTATTGACCAGGAAGAGGTGACACCCAGTGGCCATGATGGCCTCACTACATGGGGGACACACAAGAGATGACATGGTGCCAGGTGTGGTGTCACAGGGACAAGGTGGCACCTAGTGGTGTGATTGCCTAGCTATGCGGGTGGCACATCAAGGTGGCACCTGGCAGGGTGGGGAATGACGGGGCTGAAGTGACACCCGGTGGCCATGATGGACTAGCCATGTGAGTAGCGTGAACTACGTAGCACCCCATCGGGCAGCGTCTGAGTGGGCTTAGGTGACACCTCGCGGCCTTGATAGCCTCACCATGCTGGTGACATGGGTGAGGTAGCACCTTGCCTGGTGGGGTGTGACGTGGCTGAGATGACACATGGTGGTCATGATCCCTTGCCTCTTAGGTGGCTCTAGCATGGTGGCACCCTGCTGTGAATGCTATGAAGGGGTCAAGGTGACATCCCATGGCTATGACAGCCTCACCACATGGGTGACCCAAGTGAGGTGGCACCCCACAACACATGGTGTGACTGAGCTAAGCTGTCACCCAGTGGCAGTGATGGCTTCTCCATGCAGGTGACCCATACGAGGTTGTACCCTGCTGGGTGGTGTGTGAAGCAACCAGGGTGACACCTGGTGGCTGTGAGGGCCTCATCACGTGGGTGATCTGTGCATGGTGGCTCCACACCAGGCATTGTGTGCTCAGGCAGAGGAGACATCTGGCAGCCATGACAGCCTCACCATACAGTTGACCTTTGCCAGGTGGCAACCTGCGGGGTGGGGTGTGACCATGCAGACGTGACACCCAGTGGTGTGACCAGCTTGCCATGCAGGTGCCATGTTGAGGTGACATTCTCCTGGGCAGGGAGTGACGGGGCTGAACATTGGTGGCCGTGAGTGCTGCACCATGTGGGTGGCACATGCTAGGTGACATCCCAATGGGCAAGGTGTACCCAGGTCGAGATGACACTCAGTGGCTGTGAAGGCCTCACAACACAGGTGACCCATGCAATGTGGCATCCCTCAGGTCAGGGTGTGCCCTGGTTGAGATGATACACAGTGACCATGATGGACTCACAATGTGGGTGGCTTGCTCAAGGTGACACCCCACAGGGCAGGGTGTGATCGGGCTGAGGTGACACCCGGCAGCCATGATGGGCTTGCCACATGGATGGCACACAAGAGATGACACCCCACTGGGCATGGTGTCATGGGGATGAGGTAAAACACTATGGCCGTTACTGCCTCACCATGTGGGTAGCACATGTGAGGTCACACCCCACCAGGCCTAGAGTGATGGGGCCAAAGTGAAACATGGTGGCTGAGATGACTTGCCACGTGGGTGGCTAGCACGAGGTGGCACCCAGCTGTGCGTGGTGTGAACGGGCCAAGATGACACCCGGCAGCCGTGACAGCCTTGCCACGCTGGTTACCCCTGTGTGGTGGCATCCTACTGGGTGGCATATGACTGGGCCAAGGTGACAACCAGCAGCCATGAAGGCCTCACTACATGGGTGACATTACTGAGTTGAAACCCCACTGGGTGGGGTGTGCCCAGGCCTAGGTGAAACATGGCGGCCGTGAGGGCCTCAACACACTGGTGACCCGCATGAGGTGGTATCCTGCTGGGTGGGGTGTGCCCATGCTGAGGTGACATCTGGTTGCTGTGATTGCCCTGCAACGTGGGTTACCAGTGCTGGGTGGGGTGCACCCAGGTTGAGGTGACACATGGTTGGTGTGACAGATGAGCAATATGGGTGGCATGCGAAAGGTGACACTCCACTGGGGAGGGTGTAACCAGGCTGAGGTGACACCTTGTGGCTGTGATGGCCTTGCCATGTGGGTGGCATGTACGAGGTAGCACCCCACCAGGTAGGGAGTGATAGGGCCGAGGTTCCACCAGGCCACTGTAATGTCCTCAACATGCGGGTGACCAATGAGATGTAGCATCCCACCAGGTGGGGTGTGCCCAGGCCTAGGTGACACCTGGCAGCCATGAAGGCCTCACATTTCAGGTGACTCGTGTGAAGTGGCATTGCACACGGCAAGGTGCACCTGGGTTGAGGTGACACCTGATGACTGTGATGGACTCACAACACGTTTGGCTTGCATGAGGTGACACACTGGAGGACAGAGTGTGATTGAGCTAAGGTGACACCTGGTGGCTTTGGTGTCCTCATCACATGGGTGGCATGCAAGAGATGACACCCCACCAGGTGTGGTGTCATGGGGATGAGGTGACAGCTAGGGGCTGTGACTGCATTGTCATGTGGGTGGCACATGTGAGGTAGCACCCCATCAGATAGGGAGAGTTGGGGCCGAGGTGACACATGGTGGCTGTGACAGCCTCACCACATGGGTGACCTGCATGAGGTGGCATTCCACCATGAGGTGTGTGTCTGGGCCATTTTGACACCCAGTGGATGTGAAGTCCTCACCACGTGGGTGGCTCATGCAAGGTTTCACCCTGCCAGGTGGTGTGTTATGGGGCTGAGGTGACACGCCACGGTCATGATGACCTTGCCATGCTGGTGACATATGTGAGGTTTTACCTGACCTGGTGGGGTTTGACAGGACTGATGTGACACCTGGTGGCCATGATGGGTGTGCCTCACAGGTGACCCGTGTGAGGTGGCACCCTGATGGGTGGAGTACAATGGGGCTGAGGTGACACCTGGTGGCTGTGACGGCCTTGCAATGTGGGTGGCCTGTACGAGGTAGCACCCCACCAGGTAGGGAGTGATGGGGCCGAGGTTCCACCAGGCCACAGTAATGTCCTCAACATGCGGGTGACCAATGAGATGTAGCATCCCACCAGGTGGGCTGTGCCCAGGCCTAGGTGACACCTGGCAGTGTGTGGGCCTCACCAAATGGGTGACCCTGGCTGGCTGGAACCCCACTGGGCAGGTGTTTCTGGGCCAAGGTCAAACACAGTTTCTGTGATGGCCTCACCACATGGGTGGCACTCCACTGGGTTGGGTGTGCCCAGGCCAAGGTGACACTCAGGGGCCATGACAGCCTTACCACGTGGGTGACCAGTGTGTTGTGGCAACCTGTTGGGCAGCACATGACTGTGCCAAAGTGACACCTGGTGGCTGTGATGGCCTCACCATGCAGGTGACCTGTACAAGGCCTCACCACATGGGTGGCATGCATGAGGTTGCTCTCCACTGGGCAGAGTGTCCCAAGGCCGAGGTGACACCTGGTGGCCATGATGGCCTCACCATGCAGATGGCACATGTGGAGTGGCATCCCTCTGGATGGGATTTGCCCAGGCCGAGGTCAAACCCCACTTCCATTATGGCCTCAATACGTGGGTGACCCACATGAGGTTGCACCCAGCTTGGTGGGTTGTGCCAGTTCTGAGGTGAAACCCAGTGGGCATGAAGGCCTAGCCACACGGGAGACCCACACATGGTGGCACACAGCCAGGCAGTGTGTAACTTGGCCGAGGTGACACCCAGTGACCATTACTGCCTTGCCTCTTGGGTGATATGTGTGAAGTGGCACTCTGTGGGGTGGGGTGTGACCAGGCCTAAGTGACACCCTGGCCATGAGGGTCTTGCCATGTGCATCACCTGCATGAGGTGGCTCCCCACTGGGCAGGTTGTGAAGTGGCCGAGGTGAAACTCGGCATCCTGACCACATCGCCACGCAGGTGGCATGTGCGATGTGTCACCGTGATGGGTGGGGTTTGCCCAGGTCTAGGTGACACCCAGCTGCCATGCAGGCCTCATCAGGCAGATGCACCACAGTATGTGGCACTCCTCCAGTTGGTGTGTGCCCAGGCGAAGGTGAATCCCAGCATTCATGAGGGCAACAACATGTGGGTGACCCATGCGAGGTGGCAGCCCCCAGGTGATGTGTGACTGGGCTGAGGCAACACCCAATGGCATGACAGCCTCACCAAATAGGTGACCCTGGTGTGGTGGCATCCCACCAGGCGGCATGTGCCCAGGCCAATGTCAAACACAGCTTCTGTGATGGCCTTGCCACTCGGGTGACAGGGGCAAGGTGGCTCCCCATCAGGTGGCGTGTGCCTGGGCTGAGGTGACAGCCAGCCGCTATGATGTACTTGCCACGTGGGTTACCTATGTGAGGTGGCACCCCACTGGGTGGATATGCCCAGGTTGATGTGACACCTGGCAGCCCTGATGGCCACAGCACGTGGGTGACTGATGTGAGGTGGCACTCTGCTAGTTGGGGTGTGATGGATCTGATGTGACATCTGGCAGCCATAATGGCCTTGCAACATGGGTGGCACATGCAAAGTGGCACACCGCAGGTGGGATGTGAGGGGGTCTAGGTGACACCCGGTGGCTTTGACGGTGCAGCTATGTGTGTGACAAGTGCAAGGGTGCACCCATCTGGGTGGGGTGTTACTGGACCGAGGTTACACCTTGTGACCATAATGGCCTCAGCACTTGGGTGGTATGCATGATGTGGCACCCTGCCAGCAGGGTGTGATGGGGCCAATGGACACCCCGTGGTTGTGACAGGCTCTCAACACAGATGACCCATGTGAGGTGGCTTTTTGCCGGGGAGGGTGTGACTGAGCTGAGGTGACATCTGGCAGCCATTACAGCCTCACCACATGGGTGACCCATGCATGGTGGCATCCTGTTGGGCTGGATGTGCCTGGGCCTAGGTGACAGCCGGTTGCCATGAGGGCCATGCCACAAGTGTGACCCTTGTGAGATGGCACTCTGGTGGGTGGGGTGTGCATGGGCCTAGGTGCCACCTGGTGGCTGAGAGGGCCTCGCAACCCAGGTGACCCTCACGAGATGGCACCCTGCCTGATGGGGTGTGCCCAATTCAAGGTGATACCTGATGGTCATGACAGCATCACCACATGCATGGCATGCCCAAGGTGGTACACTGTTGGGCTGTGTTTGATAATCCTAGGTGACACCCTGTGGCCGTCATGGCCTTGCCATGTGGGTGGCATGCACGAAGTGGCTCCTGGCCGGACATGGTGTCCCTGGGCTGAGGTGAGACCTGGCAACACTGACGGCCTCACCACATGGCTTACACATGTAAGGTGGCACCCCACAGGGTGGATGTGCCTGGGCTGAGGTGAGGCCTGATATCCCTGATGGCCTCACCACGTGGGTGAATCACATGAGTTGACACCCCACCAGGCAGGGTGTGGTGGGGCTGAAGTGACACCCAGCAGCCGTAATGGCCTTGCAATGTGGGTGGAACCTGCAAAGTGCCACCGCTCTGGGCAGGGTGTAAGGGTGCCAAGGTGACACATGGTGCTGTGATGGCCCAGCTACATGGGTGGCAAGTGCAAGGTTGCACCCCACCAGGTGGGGTGTTACAGGGCCGAGGTGGCACCTGGTGGCTGTGATGGCCTCACCACTTGGGTGGCACACACATGGTAGCACCCTGCCAGGCAAGGTGTGATGGGGCCAAAGGACACCCTGTGGCTGTGACAGCCTCGCAACCCTGGTGACCTATAGTAGGTGGCTTCCTGCTGGGCAGGTTGTGACCGAGCTGAGGTGACACCCGGCAGCAGTGATGGCCTTGCCACATAGGTGACCTCCAAGAGGTGGCACCATGCTGTGTGGGTTGTGACCAGGCCAAGGGGACACCTGGCGGCCATGACAGCCATGCCACAATCGTAGCAAGTGTGAGATTGCACCCTGCAGGCTGCCGTGTGAGCAGGCCAAAGTGATCCACAGCAGCTGTGAGAGCCACATCACATGGGTGACCCTTGCAAATTGGCACCCTGTTAGGTGGTGTGTGACTGGTCCAAGGTGATGCCCAGTGGCCATGAGGGCCTCACCACATGGGTGATGCACATGAGCTGGCACCCTGCCTGGCAGGGGGTAACCAGGCCAAGGTGACATCTGGTGGCATTCAGGTGCTCACAACGTGAGTAACCATGCAAGGTGGCATCTCACGTGGTGGGGTATGCCCGGATTGAGGTGACACACATTGACCAAGACAGACTTGCAGCACAGGTGGCATGCACCAGGTGACACCCCACTGTGCAGTGTGTGATCGGGCTGAGGTGACACCTGGTGGCTGTGATGGTCTCGTCCTGAGGGAAGCACATGCTAGTTGACACCCTGGCAGGTGGGTATTGACCAGGAAGAGGTGACACCCAGTGGCCGTGATGGCCTCACTACATGGGGGACACACAAGAGATGACATGGTGCCAGGTGTGGTGTCACAGGGACAAGGTGGCACCTAGTTGTGTGATTGCCTAGCTATGCGGGTGGCACATCAAGGTGGCACCTGGCAGGGTGGGGAATGACGGGGCTGAAGTGACACCCGGTGGCCATGATGGACTAGCCATGTGAGTAGCATGAACTACGTAGCACCCCATCGGGCAGTGTCTGAGTGGGCTTAGGTGACACCTCGCGGCCTTGATAGCCTCACCATCCTGGTGACATGGGTGAGGTAGCACCTTGCCTGGTGGGGTGTGACGTGGCTGAGATGACACATGGTGGTCATGATCCCTTGCCTCTTAGGTGGCTCTAGCATGGTGGCACCCTGCTGTGAATGCTATGAAGGGGTCAAGGTGACATCCCATGGCTATGACAGCCTCACCACATGGGTGACCCAAGTGAGGTGGCTCCCCACAAGACATGGTGTGACTGAGCTAAGCTGTCACCCAGTGGCAGTGATGGCTTCTCCATGCAGGTGACCCATACGAGGTTGTACCCTGCTGGGTGGTGTGTGAAGCAACCAGGGTGACACCTGGTGGCTGTGAGGGCCTCATCACGTGGGTGATCTGTGCATGGTGGCTCCCCACCAGGCATTGTGTGCTCAGGCAGAGGAGACATCTGGCAGCCATGACAGCCTCACCATACAGTTGACCTTTGCCAGGTGGCAACCTGCGGGGTGGGGTGTGACCATGCAGACGTGACACCCAGCGGTGTGACCACCTTGCCATGCAGGTGCCATGTTGAGGTGACATTCTCCTGGGCAGGGAGTGATGGGGCTGAACATTGGTGGCCGTGAGTGCTGCACCATGTGGGTGGCACATGCTAGGTGACATCCCAATGGGCAAGGTGTACCCAGGTCGAGATGACACTCAGTGGCTGTGAAGGCCTCACAACACAGGTGACCCATGCAATGTGGCATCCCTCAGGTCAGGGTGTGCCCTGGTTGAGATGATACACAGTGACCATGATGGACTCACAATGTGGGTGGCTTGCTCAAGGTGACACCCCACAGGGCAGGGTGTGATCGGGCTGAGGTGACACCCGGCAGCCATGATGGGCTTGCCACATGGATGGCACACAAGAGATGACACCCCACTGGGCATGGTGTCATGGGGATGAGGTAAAACACTATGGCCGTTACTGCCTCACCATGTGGGTAGCACATGTGAGGTCACACCCCACCAGGCCTAGAGTGATGGGGCCAAAGTGAAACATGGTGGCTGAGATGACTTGCCACGTGGGTGGCTAGCACGAGGTGGCACCCAGCTGTGCGTGGTGTGAACGGGCCAAGATGACACCCGGCAGCCGTGACAGCCTTGCCACGCTGGTTACCCCTGTGTGGTGGCATCCTACTGGGTGGCATATGACTGGGCCAAGGTGACAACCAGCAGCCATGAAGGCCTCACTACATGGGTGACACTACTGAGTTGAAACCCCACTGGGTGGGGTGTGCCCAGGCCTAGGTGAAACATGGCGGCCGTGAGGGCCTCAACACACTGGTGACCCGCATGAGGTGGTATCCTGCTGGGTGGGGTGTGCCCATGCTGAGGTGACATCTGGTTGCTGTGATTGCCCTGCAACGTGGGTTACCAGTGCTGGGTGGGGTGCACCCAGGTTGAGGTGACACATGGTTGGTGTGACAGATGAGCAATATGGGTGGCATGCGAAAGGTGACACTCCACTGGGGAGGGTGTAACCAGGCTGAGGTGACACCTTGTGGCTGTGATGGCCTTGCCATGTGGGTGGCATGTACGAGGTAGCACCCCACCAGGTAGGGAGTGATAGGGCCGAGGTTCCACCAGGCCACTGTAATGTCCTCAACATGCGGGTGACCAATGAGATGTAGCATCCCACCAGGTGGGGTGTGCCCAGGCCTAGGTGACACCTGGCAGCCATGAAGGCCTCACATTTCAGGTGACTCGTGTGAAGTGGCATTGCACACGGCAAGGTGCACCTGGGTTGAGGTGACACCTGATGACTGTGATGGACTCACAACACGTTTGGCTTGCATGAGGTGACACACTGGAGGACAGAGTGTGATTGAGCTAAGGTGACACCTGGTGGCTTTGGTGTCCTCATCACATGGGTGGCATGCAAGAGATGACACCCCACCAGGTGTGGTGTCATGGGGATGAGGTGACAGCTAGGGGCTGTGACTGCATTGTCATGTGGGTGGCACATGTGAGGTAGCACCCCATCAGATAGGGAGAGTTGGGGCCGAGGTGACACATGGTGGCTGTGACAGCCTCACCACATGGGTGACCTGCATGAGGTGGCATTCCACCATGAGGTGTGTGTCTGGGCCATTTTGACACCCAGTGGATGTGAAGTCCTCACCACGTGGGTGGCTCATGCAAGGTTTCACCCTGCCAGGTGGTGTGTTATGGGGCTGAGGTGACACGCCACGGTCATGATGACCTTGCCATGCTGGTGACATATGTGAGGTTTTACCTGACCTGGTGGGGTTTGACAGGACTGATGTGACACCTGGCGGCCATGATGGGTGTGCCTCACAGGTGACCCGTGTGAGGTGGCACCCTGATGGGTGGAGTACAATGGGGCTGAGGTGACACCTGGTGGCTGTGACGGCCTTGCAATGTGGGTGGCCTGTACGAGGTAGCACCCCACCAGGTAGGGAGTGATGGGGCCGAGGTTCCACCAGGCCACAGTAATGTCCTCAACATGCAGGTGACCAATGAGATGTAGCATCCCACCAGGTGGAGTGTGCCCAGGCCTCGGTGACACCTGGCAGTGTGTGGGCCTCACCAAATGGGTGACCCTGGATGGCTGGAACCCCACTGGGCAGGTGTTTCTGGGCCAAGGTCAAACACAGTTTCTGTGATGGCCTCACCACATGGGTGGCACTCCACTGGGTTGGGTGTGCCCAGGCCAAGGTGACACTCAGGGGCCATGACAGCCTTACCACGTGGGTGACCAGTGTGTTGTGGCAACCTGTTGGGCAGCACATGACTGTGCCAAAGTGACACCTGGTGGCTGTGATGGCCTCACCATGCAGGTGACCTGTACAAGGCCTCACCACATGGGTGGCATGCATGAGGTTGCTCTCCACTGGGCAGAGTGTCCCAAGGCCGAGGTGACACCTGGTGGCCATGATGGCCTCACCATGCAGATGGCACATATGGAGTGGCATCCCTCTGGATGGGATTTGCCCAGGCCGAGGTCAAACCCCACTTCCATTATGGCCTCAATACGTGGGTGACCCACATGAGGTTGCACCCAGCTTGGTGGGTTGTGCCAGTTCTGAGGTGAAACCCAGTGGGCATGAAGGCCTAGCCACACGGGAGACCCACACATGGTGGCACACAGCCAGGCAGTGTGTAACTGGGCCGAGGTGACACCCAGTGACCATTACTGCCTTGCCTCTTGGGTGATATGTGTGAAGTGGCACTCTGTGGGGTGGGGTGTGACCAGGCCTAAGTGACATCCTGGCCATGAGGGTCTTGCCATGTGCATCACCTGCATGAGGTGGCTCCCCACTGGGCAGGTTGTGAAGTGGCCGAGGTGAAACTCGGCATCCTGACCACATCGCCACGCAGGTGGCATGTGCGATGTGTCACCGTGATGGGTGGGGTGTGCCCAGGTCTAGGTGACACCCAGCTGCCATGCAGGCCTCATCAGGCAGATGCACCACAGTATGTGGCACTCCTCCAGTTGGTGTGTGCCCAGGCGAAGGTGAATCCCAGCATTCATGAGGGCAACAACATGTGGGTGACCCATGCGAGGTGGCAGCCCCCAGGTGATGTGTGACTGGGCTGAGGCAACACCCAATGGCATGACAGCCTCACCAAATAGGTGACCCTGGTGTGGTGGCATCCCACCAGGCGGCGTGTGCCCAGGCCAATGTCAAACACAGCTTCTGTGATGGCCTTGCCACTGGGTGACAGGGGCAAGGTGGCTCCCCATCAGGTGGCGTGTGCCTGGGCTGAGGTGACAGCCAGCCGCTATGATGTACTTGCCACATGGGTTACCTATGTGAGGTGGCACCCCACTGGGTGGATATGCCCAGGTTGATGTGACACCTGGCAGCCCTGATGGCCACAGCACGTGGGTGACTGATGTGAGGTGGCACTCTGCTAGTTGGGGTGTGATGGATCTGATGTGACATCTGGCAGCCATAATGGCCTTGCAACATGGGTGGCACATGCAAAGTGGCACACCGCAGGTGGGATGTGAGGGGGTCTAGGTGACACCCGGTGGCTTTGCCGGTGCAGCTATGTGTGTGACAAGTGCAAGGGTGCACCCATCTGGGTGGGGTGTTACTGGACCGAGGTTACACCTTGTGACCATAATGGCCTCAGCACTTGGGTGGTATGCATGATGTGGCACCCTGCCAGCAGGGTGTGATGGGGCCAATGGACACCCCGTGGTTGTGACAGGCTCTCAACACAGATGACCCATGTGAGGTGGCTTTTTCCCGGGCAGGGTGTGACTGAGCTGAGGTGACATCTGGCAGCCATTACAGCCTCACCACATGGGTGACCCATGCATGGTGGCATCCTGTTGGGCTGGATGTGCCTGGGCCTAGGTGACAGCCGGTTGCCATGAGGGCCATGCCACAAGTGTGACCCTTGTGAGATGGCACTCTGGTGGGTGGGGTGTGCATGGGCCTAGGTGCCACCTGGTGGCTGAGAGGGCCTCGCAACCCAGGTGACCCTCATGAGATGGCACCCTGCCTGATGGGGTGTGCCCAATTCAAGGTGATACCTGATGGTCATGACAGCATCACCACATGCATGGCATGCCCAAGGTGGTACACTGTTGGGCTGTGTTTGATAATCCTAGGTGACACCCTGTGGCCGTCATGGCCTTGCCATGTGGGTGGCATGCACGAAGTGGCTCCTGGCCGGACATGGTGTCCCTGGGCTGAGGTGAGACCTGGCAACACTGACGGCCTCACCACATGGCTTACACATGTAAGGTGGCACCCCACAGGGTGGATGTGCCTGGGCTGAGGTGAGGCCTGATATCCCTGATGGCCTCACCACGTGGGTGAATCACATGAGTTGACACCCCACCAGGCAGGGTGTGGTGGGGCTGAAGTGACACCCAGCAGCCGTAATGGCCTTGCAATGTGGGTGGAACCTGCAAAGTGCCACCGCTCTGGGCAGGGTGTAAGGGTGCCAAGGTGACGCATGGTGCTGTGATGGCCCAGCTACATGGGTGGCAAGTGCAAGGTTGCACCCCACCAGGTGTGGTGTTACAGGGCCGAGGTGGCACCTGGTGTCTGTGATGGCCTCACCACTTGGGTGGCACACACATGGTAGCACCCTGCCAGGCAAGGTGCGATGGGGCCAATGGACACCCTGTGGCTGTGACAGCCTCGCAACCCTGGTGACCTATAGTAGGTGGCTTCCTGCTGGGCAGGTTGTGACCGAGCTGAGGTGACACCCGGCAGCAGTGATGGCCTTGCCACATGGGTGACCTGCAAGAGGCGGCACCATGCTGTGGGGGTTGTGACCAGGCCAAGGGGACACCTGGCGGCCATGACAGCCATGCCACAATCGTAGCAAGTGTGAGATTGCACCCTGCAGGCTGCCGTGTGAGCAGGCCAAAGTGATCCACAGCAGCTGTGAGAGCCACATCACATGGGTGACCCTTGCAAATTGGCACCCTGTTAGGTGGTGTGTGACTGGTCCAAGGTGATGCCCAGTGGCCATGAGGACCTCACCACATGGGTGACGCACATGAGCTGGCACCCTGCCTGGCAGGGTGTAACCAGGCCAAGGTGACATCTGGTGGCATTCAGGTGCTCACAACGTGAGTATCCATGCGAGGTGGCATCTCACATGGTGGGGTATGCCCGGATTGAGGTGACACACATTGACCAAGACAGACTTGCAGCACAGGTGGCATGCACCAGGTGGCACCCCACTGTGCAGTGTGTGATCGGGCTGAGGTGACACCTGGTGGCTGTGATGGTCTCGTCCTGAGGGAAGCACATGCTAGTTGACACCCTGGTAGGTGGGTATTGACCAGGAAGTGGTGACACCCAGTCGCCGTGATGGCCTCACTACATGGAGGACACACAAGAGATGACATGGTGCCAGGTGTGGTGTCACAGGGACAAGGTGGCACCTACTGGTGTGATTGCCTAGCTATGCGGGTGGCACATCAAGGTGGCACCTGGCAGGGTGGGGAATGACGGGGCTGAAGTGACACCTGGTGGCCATGATGGCCTAGCCATGTGAGTAGCATGCACTATGTAGCACCCCATTGGGCAGTGTCTGAGTGGGCTTAGGTGACACCTCGCGGCCTTGATAGCCTCACCATGCTGGTGACATGGGTGAGGTAGCACCTTGCCTGGTGGGGTGTGACGTGGCTGAGATGACACATGGTGGTCATGATCCCTTGCCTCTTAGGTGGCTCTAGCATGGTGGCACCCTGCTGTGAATGCTATGAAGGGGTCAAGGTGACATCCCATGGCTATGATAGCCTCACCACATGGGTGACCCAAGTGAGGTGGCTCCCCACAAGACATGGTGTGACTGAGCTAAGCTGTCACCCAGTGGCAGTGACGGCTTCTCCATGCAGGTGATCCATACGAGGTTGTACCCCGCTGGGTGGTGTGTGAAGCAACCAGGGTGACACCTGGTGGCTGTGAGGGCCTCATCACGTGGGTGATCTGTGCATGGTGGCTCCCCACCAGGCATTGTGTGCTCAGGCAGAGGAGACATCTGGCAGCCATGACAGCCTCACCATACAGTTGACCTTTGCCAGGTGGCAACCTGCGGGGTGGGGTGTGACCATGCAGACGTGACACCCAGTGGTGTGACCAGCTTGCCATGCAGGTGCCATGTTGAGGTGACATTCTCCTGGGCAGGGAGTGACGGGGCTGAACATTGGTGGCCGTGAGTGCTGCACCATGTGGGTGGCACATGCTAGGTGACATCCCAATGGGCAAGGTGTACCCAGGTCGAGATGACACTCAGTGGCTGTGAAGGCCTCACAACACAGGTGACCCATGCAATGTGGCATCCCTCAGGTCAGGGTGTGCCCTGGTTGAGATGATACACAGTGACCATGATGGACTCACAATGTGGGTGGCTTGCTCAAGGTGACACCCCACAGGGCAGGGTGTGATCGGGCTGAGGTGACACCCGGCAGCCATGATGGGCTTGCCACATGGATGGCACACAAGAGATGACACCCCACTGGGCATGGTGTCATGGGGATGAGGTAAAACACTATGGCCGTTACTGCCTCACCATGTGGGTAGCACATGTGAGGTCACACCCCACCAGGCCTAGAGTGATGGGGCCAAAGTGAAACATGGTGGCTGAGATGACTTGCCACGTGGGTGGCTAGCACGAGGTGGCACCCAGCTGTGCGTGGTGTGAACGGGCCAAGATGACACCCGGCAGCCATGACAGCCTTGCCACGCTGGTTACCCCTGTGTGGTGGCATCCTACTGGGTGGCGTATGACTGGGCCAAGGTGACAACCAGCAGCCATGAAGGCCTCACTACATGGGTGACATTCGTGAGTTGAAACCCCACTGGGTGGGGTGTGCCCAGGCCTAGGTGACACATGGCGGCCGTGAGGGCCTCAACACACTGGTGACCTGCATGAGGTGGTATCCTGCTGGGTGGGGTGTGCCCATGCCGAGGTGACATCTGGTTGCTGTGATTGCCCTGCAACGTGGGTTACCAGTGCTGGGTGGGGTGCACCCAGGTTGAGGTGACACATGGTTGGTGTGACAGATGAGCAATATGGGTGGCATGCGAAAGGTGACACTCCACTGGGGAGGGTGTGACCAGGCTGAGGTGACACCTTGTGGCTGTGATGGCCTTGCCATGTGGGTGGCATGTACGAGGTAGCACCCCACCAGGTAGGGAGTGATGGGGCCGAGGTTCCACCAGGCCACTGTAATATCCTCAACATGCGGGTGACCAATGAGATGTAGCATCCCACCAGGTGGGGTGTGCCCAGGCCTAGGTGACACCTGGCAGCCATGAAGGCCTCACATTTCAGGTGACTCGTGTGAAGTGGCATTGCACACGGCAAGGTGCACCTGGGTTGAGGTGACACCTGATGACTGTGATGGACTCACAACACGTGTGGCTTGCATGAGGTGACACACTGGAGGACAGAGTGTGATTGAGCTAAGGTGACACCTGGTGGCTTTGGTGTCCTCATCACATGGGTGGCATGCAAGAGATGACACCCCACCAGGTGTGGTGTCATGGGGATGAGGTGACAGCTAGTGTCTGTGACTGCATTGTCATGTGGGTGGCACATGTGAGGTAGCACCCCATCAGGTAGGGAGAGTTGGGGCCGAGGTGACACATGGTGGCTGTGACAGCCTCACCACATGGGTGACCTGCATGAGGTGGCATTCCACCATGAGGTGTGTGTCTGGGCCATTTTGACACCCAGTGGATGTGAAGTCCTCACCACGTGGGTGGCTCATGCAAGGTTTCACCCTGCCAGGTGGTGTGTTATGGGGCTGAGGTGACACGCCACGGTCATGATGACCTTGCCATGCTGGTGACATATGTGAGGTTTTACCTGACCTGGTGGGGTTTGACAGGACTGATGTGACACCTGGCGGCCATGATGGGTGTGCCTCACAGGTGACCCGTGTGAGGTGGCACCCTGATGGGTGGAGTACAATGGGGCTGAGGTGACACCTGGTGGCTGTGACGGCCTTGCAATGTGTGTGGCCTGTACGAGGTAGCACCCCACCAGGTAGGGAGTGATGGGGCCGAGGTTCCACCAGGCCACAGTAATGTCCTCAACATGCAGGTGACCAATGAGATGTAGCATCCCACCAGGTGGGGTGTGCCCAGGCCTCGGTGACACCTGGCAGTGTGTGGGCCTCACCAAATGGGTGACCCTGGATGGCTGGAACCCCACTGGGCAGGTGTTTCTGGGCCAAGGTCAAACACAGTTTCTGTGATGGCCTCACCACATGGGTGGCACTCCACTGGGTTTGGTGTGCCCAGGCCAAGGTGACACTCAGGGGCCATGACAGCCTTACCACGTGGGTGACCAGTGTGTTGTGGCAACCTGTTGGGCAGCACATGACTGTGCCAAAGTGACACCTGGTGGCTGTGATGGCCTCACCATGCAGGTGACCTGTACAAGGCCTCACCACATGGGTGGCATGCATGAGGTTGCTCTCCACTGGGCAGAGTGTCCCAAGGCCGAGGTGACACCTGGTGGCCATGATGGCCTCACCATGCAGATGGCACATGTGGAGTGGCATCCCTCTGGATGGGATTTGCCCAGGCCGAGGTCAAACCCCACTTCCATTATGGCCTCAATACGTGGGTGACCCACATGAGGTTGCACCCAGCTTGGTGGGTTGTGCCAGTTCTGAGGTGAAACCCAGTGGGCATGAAGGCCTAGCCACACGGGAGACCCACACATGGTGGCACACAGCCAGGCAGTGTGTAACTGGGCCGAGGTGACACCCAGTGACCATTACTGCCTTGCCTCTTGGGTGATATGTGTGAAGTGGCACTCTGTGGGGTGGGGTGTGACCAGGCCTAAGTGACACCCTGGCCATGAGGGTCTTGCCATGTGCATCACCTGCATGAGGTGGCTCCCCACTGGGCAGGTTGTGAAGTGGCCGAGGTGAAACTCGGCATCCTGACCACATCGCCACGCAGGTGGCATGTGCGATGTGTCACCGTGATGGGTGGGGTTTGCCCAGGTCTAGGTGACACCCAGCTGCCATGCAGGCCTCATCAGGCAGATGCACCACAGTATGTGGCACTCCTCCAGTTGGTGTGTGCCCAGGCGAAGGTGAATCCCAGCATTCATGAGGGCAACAACATGTGGGTGACCCATGCGAGGTGGCAGCCCCCAGGTGATGTGTGACTGGGCTGAGGCAACACCCAATGGCATGACAGCCTCACCAAATAGGTGACCCTGGTGTGGTGGCATCCCACCAGGCGGCGTGTGCCCAGGCCAATGTCAAACACAGCTTCTGTGATGGCCTTGCCACTGGGTGACAGGGGCAAGGTGGCTCCCCATCAGGTGGCGTGTGCCTGGGCTGAGGTGACATCCAGCCGCTATGATGTACTTGCCACATGGGTTACCTATGTGAGGTGGCACCCCACTGGGTGGATATGCCCAGGTTGATGTGACACCTGGCAGCCCTGATGGCCACAGCACGTGGGTGACTGATGTGAGGTGGCACTCTGCTAGTTGGGGTGTGATGGATCTGATGTGACATCTGGCAGCCATAATGGCCTTGCAACATGGGTGGCACATGCAAAGTGGCACACCGCAGGTGGGATGTGAGGGGGTCTAGGTGACACCCGGTGGCTTTGCCGGTGCAGCTATGTGTGTGACAAGTGCAAGGGTGCACCCATCTGGGTGGGGTGTTACTGGACCGAGGTTACACCTTGTGACCATAATGGCCTCAGCACTTGGGTGGTATGCATGATGTGGCACCCTGCCAGCAGGGTGTGATGGGGCCAATGGACACCCCGTGGTTGTGACAGGCTCTCAACACAGATGACCCATGTGAGGTGGCTTTTTGCCGGGCAGGGTGTGACTGAGCTGAGGTGACATCTGGCAGCCATTACAGCCTCACCACATGGGTGACCCATGCATGGTGGCATCCTGTTGGGCTGGATGTGCCTGGGCCTAGGTGACAGCCGGTTGCCATGAGGGCCATGCCACAAGTGTGACCCTTGTGAGATGGCACTCTGGTGGGTGGGGTGTGCATGGGCCTAGGTGCCACCTGGTGGCTGAGAGGGCCTCGCAACCCAGGTGACCCTCATGAGATGGCACCCTGCCTGATGGGGTGTGCCCAATTCAAGGTGATACCTGATGGTCATGACAGCATCACCACATGCATGGCATGCCCAAGGTGGTACACTGTTGGGCTGTGTTTGATAATCCTAGGTGACACCCTGTGGCCGTCATGGCCTTGCCATGTGGGTGGCATGCACGAAGTGGCTCCTGGCCGGACATGGTGTCCCTGGGCTGAGGTGAGACCTGGCAACACTGACGGCCTCACCACATGGCTTACACATGTAAGGTGGCACCCCACAGGGTGGATGTGCCTGGGCTGAGGTGAGGCCTGATATCCCTGATGGCCTCACCACGTGGGTGAATCACATGAGTTGACACCCCACCAGGCAGGGTGTGGTGGGGCTGAAGTGACACCCAGCAGCCGTAATGGCCTTGCAATGTGGGTGGAACCTGCAAAGTGCCACCGCTCTGGGCAGGGTGTAAGGGTGCCAAGGTGACGCATGGTGCTGTGATGGCCCAGCTACATGGGTGGCAAGTGCAAGGTTGCACCCCACCAGGTGGGGTGTTACAGGGCCGAGGTGGCACCTGGTGTCTGTGATGGCCTCACCACTTGGGTGGCACACACATGGTAGCACCCTGCCAGGCAAGGTGCGATGGCGCCAATGGACACCCTGTGGCTGTGACAGCCTCGCAACCCTGGTGACCTATAGTAGGTGGCTTCCTGCTGGGCAGGTTGTGACCGAGCTGAGGTGACACCCGGCAGCAGTGATGGCCTTGCCACATGGGTGACCTGCAAGAGGCGGCACCATGCTGTGGGGGTTGTGACCAGGCCAAGGGGACACCTGGCGGCCATGACAGCCATGCCACAATCGTAGCAAGTGTGAGATTGCACCCTGCAGGCTGCCGTGTGAGCAGGCCAAAGTGATCCACAGCAGCTGTGAGAGCCACATCACATGGGTGACCCTTGCAAATTGGCACCCTGTTAGGTGGTGTGTGACTGGTCCAAGGTGATGCCCAGTGGCCATGAGGACCTCACCACATGGGTGACGCACATGAGCTGGCACCCTGCCTGGCAGGGTGTAACCAGGCCAAGGTGACATCTGGTGGCATTCAGGTGCTCACAACGTGAGTATCCATGCGAGGTGGCATCTCACATGGTGGGGTATGCCCGGATTGAGGTGACACACATTGACCAAGACAGACTTGCAGCACAGGTGGCATGCACCAGGTGACACCCCACTGTGCAGTGTGTGATCGGGCTGAGGTGACACCTGGTGGCTGTGATGGTCTCGTCCTGAGGGAAGCACATTCTAGTTGACACCCTGGTAGGTGGGTATTGACCAGGAAGTGGTGACACCCAGTCGCCGTGATGGCCTCACTACATGGAGGACACACAAGAGATGACATGGTGCCAGGTGTGGTGTCACAGGGACAAGGTGGCACCTACTGGTGTGATTGCCTAGCTATGCGGGTGGCACATCAAGGTGGCACCTGGCAGGGTGGGGAATGACGGGGCTGAAGTGACACCTGGTGGCCATGATGGCCTAGCCATGTGAGTAGCATGCACTATGTAGCACCCCATCGGGCAGTGTCTGAGTGGGCTTAGGTGACACCTCGCGGCCTTGATAGCCTCACCATGCTGGTGACATGGGTGAGGTAGCACCTTGCCTGGTGGGGTGTGACGTGGCTGAGATGACACATGGTGGTCATGATCCCTTGCCTCTTAGGTGGCTCTAGCATGGTGGCACCCTGCTGTGAATGCTATGAAGGGGTCAAGGTGACATCCCATGGCTATGATAGCCTCACCACATGGGTGACCCAAGTGAGGTGGCTCCCCACAAGACATGGTGTGACTGAGCTAAGCTGTCACCCAGTGGCAGTGACGGCTTCTCCATGCAGGTGATCCATACGAGGTTGTACCCCGCTGGGTGGTGTGTGAAGCAACCAGGGTGACACCTGGTGGCTGTGAGGGCCTCATCACGTGGGTGATCTGTGCATGGTGGCTCCCCACCAGGCATTGTGTGCTCAGGCAGAGGAGACATCTGGCAGCCATGACAGCCTCACCATACAGTTGACCTTTGCCAGGTGGCAACCTGCGGGGTGGGGTGTGACCATGCAGACGTGACACCCAGTGGTGTGACCAGCTTGCCATGCAGGTGCCATGTTGAGGTGACATTCTCCTGGGCAGGGAGTGACGGGGCTGAACATTGGTGGCCGTGAGTGCTGCACCATGTGGGTGGCACATGCTAGGTGACATCCCAATGGGCAAGGTGTACCCAGGTCGAGATGACACTCAGTGGCTGTGAAGGCCTCACAACACAGGTGACCCATGCAATGTGGCATCCCTCAGGTCAGGGTGTGCCCTGGTTGAGATGATACACAGTGACCATGATGGACTCACAATGTGGGTGGCTTGCTCAAGGTGACACCCCACAGGGCAGGGTGTGATCGGGCTGAGGTGACACCCGGCAGCCATGATGGGCTTGCCACATGGATGGCACACAAGAGATGACACCCCACTGGGCATGGTGTCATGGGGATGAGGTAAAACACTATGGCCGTTACTGCCTCACCATGTGGGTAGCACATGTGAGGTCACACCCCACCAGGCCTAGAGTGATGGGGCCAAAGTGAAACATGGTGGCTGAGATGACTTGCCACGTGGGTGGCTAGCACGAGGTGGCACCCAGCTGTGCGTGGTGTGAACGGGCCAAGATGACACCCGGCAGCCATGACAGCCTTGCCACGCTGGTTACCCCTGTGTGGTGGCATCCTACTGGGTGGCGTATGACTGGGCCAAGGTGACAACCAGCAGCCATGAAGGCCTCACTACATGGGTGACATTCGTGAGTTGAAACCCCACTGGGTGGGGTGTGCCCAGGCCTAGGTGACACATGGCGGCCGTGAGGGCCTCAACACACTGGTGACCTGCATGAGGTGGTATCCTGCTGGGTGGGGTGTGCCCATGCCGAGGTGACATCTGGTTGCTGTGATTGCCCTGCAACGTGGGTTACCAGTGCTGGGTGGGGTGCACCCAGGTTGAGGTGACACATGGTTGGTGTGACAGATGAGCAATATGGGTGGCATGCGAAAGGTGACACTCCACTGGGGAGGGTGTGACCAGGCTGAGGTGACACCTTGTGGCTGTGATGGCCTTGCCATGTGGGTGGCATGTACGAGGTAGCACCCCACCAGGTAGGGAGTGATGGGGCCGAGGTTCCACCAGGCCACTGTAATATCCTCAACATGCGGGTGACCAATGAGATGTAGCATCCCACCAGGTGGGGTGTGCCCAGGCCTAGGTGACACCTGGCAGCCATGAAGGCCTCACATTTCAGGTGACTCGTGTGAAGTGGCATTGCACACGGCAAGGTGCACCTGGGTTGAGGTGACACCTGATGACTGTGATGGACTCACAACACGTGTGGCTTGCATGAGGTGACACACTGGAGGACAGAGTGTGATTGAGCTAAGGTGACACCTGGTGGCTTTGGTGTCCTCATCACATGGGTGGCATGCAAGAGATGACACCCCACCAGGTGTGGTGTCATGGGGATGAGGTGACAGCTAGTGTCTGTGACTGCATTGTCATGTGGGTGGCACATGTGAGGTAGCACCCCATCAGGTAGGGAGAGTTGGGGCCGAGGTGACACATGGTGGCTGTGACAGCCTCACCACATGGGTGACCTGCATGAGGTGGCATTCCACCATGAGGTGTGTATCTGGGCCATTTTGACACCCAGTGGATGTGAAGTGTTCACCACGTGGGTGGCTCATGCAAGGTTTCACCCTGCCAGGTGGTGTGTTATGGGGCTGAGGTGACACGCCACGGTCATGATGACCTTGCCATGCTGGTGACATATGTGAGGTTTTACCTGACCTGGTGGGGTTTGACAGGACTGATGTGACACCTGGCAGCCATGAAGGGTTTGCCTCACAGGTGACCCGTGTGAGGTGGCACCCTGATGGGTGGAGTACAATGGGGCTGAGGTGACACCTGGTGGCTGTGACGGCCTTGCAATGTGTGTGGCCTGTACGAGGTAGCACCCCACCAGGTAGGGAGTGATGGGGCTGAGGTTCCACCAAGCCACAGTAATGTCCTCAACATGCGGGTGACCAATGAGATGTAGCATCCCACCAGGTGGGGTGTGCCCAGGCCTAGGTGACACCTGGCAGTGTGTGGGCCTCACCAAATGGGTGACCCTGGCTGGCTGGAACCCCACTGGGCAGGTGTTTCTGGGCCAAGGTCAAACACAGTTTCTGTGATGGCCTCACCACATGGGTGGCACCCCACCGGGTTGGGTGTGCCCAGGCCAAGGTGACACTCAGGGGCCATGACCGCCTTACCACGTGGGTGACCAGTGTGATGTGGCAACCTGTTGGGCAGCACATGACTGTGCCAAAGTGACACCTGGTGGATGTGATGGCCTCACCATGCAGGTGACCTGTACAAGGCCTCACCACATGGGTGGCATGCATGAGGTTGCTCTCCACTGGGCAGAGTGTCCCAAGGCCGAGGTGACACCTGGTGGCCATGATGGCCTCACCATGCAGATGGCACATGTAGAGTGGCATCCCTCTGGATGGGATTTGCCCAGGCCGAGGTCAAACCCCACTTCCATTATGGCCTCAATACGTGGGTGACCCACATGAGGTTGCACCCAGCTTGGTGGGTTGTGCCAGTTCTGAGGTGAAACCCAGTGGGCATGAAGGCCTAGCCACACGGGAGACCCACACATGGTGGCACACAGCCAGGCAGTGTGTAACTTGGCCGAGGTGACACCCAGTGACCATTACTGCCTTGCCTCTTGGGTGATATGTGTGAAGTGGCACTCTGTGGGGTGGGGTGTGACCAGGCCTAAGTGACACCCTGGCCATGAGGGTCTTGCCATGTGCATCACCTGCATGAGGTGGCTCCCCACTGGGCAGGTTGTGAAGTGGCCAAGGTGAAACTCGGCATCCTGACCACATCGCCACGCAGGTGGCATGTGCGATGTGTCACCGTGATGGGTGGGGTTTGCCCAGGTCTAGGTGACACCCAGCTGCCATGCAGGCCTCATCAGGCAGATGCACCACAGTATGTGGCACTCCTCCAGTTGGTGTGTGCCCAGGCGAAGGTGAATCCCAGCATTCATGAGGGCAACAACATGTGGGTGACCCATGCGAGGTGGCAGCCCCCAGGTGATGTGTGACTGGGCTGAGGCAACACCCAATGGCATGACAGCCTCACCAAATAGGTGACCCTGGTGTGGTGGCATCCCACCAGGCGGCATGTGCCCAGGCCAATGTCAAACACAGCTTCTGTGATGGCCTTGCCACTCGGGTGACAGGGGCAAGGTGGCTCCCCATCAGGTGGCGTGTGCCTGGGCTGAGGTGACAGCCAGCCGCTATGATGTACTTGCCACGTGGGTTACCTATGTGAGGTGGCACCCCACTGGGTGGATATGCCCAGGTTGATGTGACACCTGGCAGCCCTGATGGCCACAGCACGTGGGTGACTGATGTGAGGTGGCACTCTGCTAGTTGGGGTGTGATGGATCTGATGTGACATCTGGCAGCCATAATGGCCTTGCAACATGGGTGGCACATGCAAAGTGGCACACCGCAGGTGGGATGTGAGGGGGTCTAGGTGACACCCGGTGGCTTTGCCGGTGCAGCTATGTGTGTGACAAGTGCAAGGGTGCACCCATCTGGGTGGGGTGTTACTGGACCGAGGTTACACCTTGTGACCATAATGGCCTCAGCACTTGGGTGGTATGCATGATGTGGCACCCTGCCAGCAGGGTGTGATGGGGCCAATGGACACCCCGTGGTTGTGACAGGCTCTCAACACAGATGACCCATGTGAGGTGGCTTTTTGCCGGGCAGCATGTGACTGAGCTGAGGTGACATCTGGCAGCCATTACAGCCTCACCACATGGGTGACCCATGCATGGTGGCATCCTGTTGGGCTGGATGTGCCTGGGCCTAGGTGACAGCCGGTTGCCATGAGGGCCATGCCACAAGTGTGACCCTTGTGAGATGGCACTCTGGTGGGTGGGGTGTGCATGGGCCTAGGTGCCACCTGGTGGCTGAGAGGGCCTCGCAACCCAGGTGACCCTCACGAGATGGCACCCTGCCTGATGGGGTGTGCCCAATTCAAGGTGATACCTGATGGTCATGACAGCATCACCACATGCATGGCATGCCCAAGGTGGTACACTGTTGGGCTGTGTTTGATAATCCTAGGTGACACCCTGTGGCCGTCATGGCCTTGCAATGTGGGTGGCATGCACGAAGTGGCTCCTGGCCGGACATGGTGTCCCTGGGCTGAGGTGAGACCTGGCAACACTGACGGCCTCACCACATGGCTTACACATGTAAGGTGGCACCCCACAGGGTGGATGTGCCTGGGCTGAGGTGAGGCCTGATATCCCTGATGGCCTCACCACGTGGGTGAATCACATGAGTTGACACCCCACCAGGCAGGGTGTGGTGGGGCTGAAGTGACACCCAGCAGCCGTGATGGCCTTGCAATGTGGGTGGAACCTGCAAAGTGCCACCGCTCTGGGCAGGGTGTAAGGGTGCCAAGGTGACACATGGTGCTGTGATGGCCCAGCTACATGGGTGGCAAGTGCAAGGTTGCACCCCACCAGGTGGGGTGTTACAGGGCCGAGGTGGCACCTGGTGTCTGTGATGGCCTCACCACTTGGGTGGCACACACATGGTAGCACCCTGCCAGGCAAGGTGTGATGGGGCCAAAGGACACCCTGTGGCTGTGACAGCCTCGCAACCCTGGTGACCTATAGTAGGTGGCTTCCTGCTGGGCAGGTTGTGACTGAGCTGAGGTGACACCCGGCAGCAGTGATGGCCTTGCCACATAGGTTACCTGCAAGAGGTGGCACCATGCTGTGTGGGTTGTGACCAGGCCAAGGGGACACCTGGCGGCCATGACAGCCATGCCACAATCGTAGCAAGTGTGAGATTGCACCCTGCAGGCTGCCGTGTGAGCAGGCCAAAGTGATCCACAGCAGCTGTGAGAGCCACATCACATGGGTGACCCTTGCAAATTGGCACCCTGTTAGGTGGTGTGTGACTGGTCCAAGGTGATGCCCAGTGGCCATGAGGACCTCACCACATGGGTGACGCACATGAGCTGGCACCCTGCCTGGCAGGGTGTAACCAGGCCAAGGTGACATCTGGTGGCATTCAGGTGCTCACAACGTGAGTAACCATGCAAGGTGGCATCTCACGTGGTGGGGTATGCCCGGATTGAGGTGACACACATTGACCAAGACAGACTTGCAGCACAGGTGGCATGCACCAGGTGACACCCCACTGTGCAGTGTGTGATCGGGCTGAGGTGACACCTGGTGGCTGTGATGGTCTCGTCCTGAGGGAAGCACATGCTAGTTGACACCCTGGCAGGTGGGTATTGACCAGGAAGAGGTGACACCCAGTGGCCGTGATGGCCTCACTACATGGGGGACACACAAGAGATGACATGGTGCCAGGTGTGGTGTCACAGGGACAAGGTGGCACCTAGTTGTGTGATTGCCTAGCTATGCGGGTGGCACATCAAGGTGGCACCTGGCAGGGTGGGGAATGACGGGGCTGAAGTGACACCTGGTGGCCATGATGGACTAGCCATGTGAGTAGCATGAACTACGTAGCACCCCATCGGGCAGTGTCTGAGTGGGCTTAGGTGACACCTCGCGGCCTTGATAGCCTCACCATCCTGGTGACATGGGTGAGGTAGCACCTTGCCTGGTGGGGTGTGACGTGGCTGAGATGACACATGGTGGTCATGATCCCTTGCCTCTTAGGTGGCTCTAGCATGGTGGCACCCTGCTGTGAATGCTATGAAGGGGTCAAGGTGACATCCCATGGCTATGACAGCCTCACCACATGGGTGACCCAAGTGAGGTGGCTCCCCACAAGACATGGTGTGACTGAGCTAAGCTGTCACCCAGGGGCAGTGATGGCTTCTCCATGCAGGTGACCCATACGAGGTTGTACCCCGCTGGGTGGTGTGTGAAGCAACCAGGGTGACACCTGGTGGCTGTGAGGGCCTCATCACGTGGGTGATCTGTGCATGGTGGCTCCCCACCAGGCATTGTGTGCTCAGGCAGAGGAGACATCTGGCAGCCATGACAGCCTCACCATACAGTTGACCTTTGCCAGGTGGCAACCTGCGGGGTGGGGTGTGACCATGCAGACGTGACACCCAGTGGTGTGACCAGCTTGCCATGCAGGTGCCATGTTGAGGTGACATTCTCCTGGGCAGGGAGTGACGGGGCTGAACATTGGTGGCCGTGAGTGCTGCACCATGTGGGTGGCACATGCTAGGTGACATCCCAATGGGCAAGGTGTACCCAGGTCGAGATGACACTCAGTGGCTGTGAAGGCCTCACAACACAGGTGACCCATGCAATGTGGCATCCCTCAGGTCAGGGTGTGCCCTGGTTGAGATGATACACAGTGACCATGATGGACTCACAATGTGGGTGGCTTGCTCAAGGTGACACCCCACAGGGCAGGGTGTGATCGGGCTGAGGTGACACCCGGCAGCCATGATGGGCTTGCCACATGGATGGCACACAAGAGATGACACCCCACTGGGCATGGTGTCATGGGGATGAGGTAAAACACTATGGCCGTTACTGCCTCACCATGTGGGTAGCACATGTGAGGTCACACCCCACCAGGCCTAGAGTGATGGGGCCAAAGTGAAACATGGTGGCTGAGATGACTTGCCATGTGGGTGGCTAGCACGAGGTGGCACCCAGCTGTGCGTGGTGTGAACGGGCCAAGATGACACCCGGCAGCCGTGACAGCCTTGCCACGCTGGTTACCCCTGTGTGGTGGCATCCTACTGGGTGGCGTATGACTGGGCCAAGGTGACAACCAGCAGCCATGAAGGCCTCACTACATGGGTGACATTCGTGAGTTGAAACCCCACTGGGTGGGGTGTGCCCAGGCCTAGGTGACACATGGCGGCCGTGAGGGCCGCAACACACTGGTGACCTGCATGAGGTGGTATCCTGCTGGGTGGGGTGTGCCCATGCCGAGGTGACAACTGGTTGCTGTGATTGCCCTGCAACGTGGGTTACCAGTGCTGGGTGGGGTGCACCCAGGTTGAGGTGACACATGGTTGGTGTGACAGATGAGCAATATGGGTGGCATGCGAAAGGTGACACTCCACTGGGGAGGGTGTGACCAGGCTGAGGTGACACCTTGTGGCTGTGATGGCCTTGCCATGTGGGTGGCATGTACGAGGTAGCACCCCACCAGGTAGGGAGTGATAGGGCCGAGGTTCCACCAGGCCACTGTAATGTCCTCAACATGCGGGTGACCAATGAGATGTAGCATCCCACCAGGTGGGGTGTGCCCAGGCCTAGGTGACACCTGGCAGCCATGAAGGCCTCACATTTCAGGTGACTCGTGCGAAGTGGCATTGCACACGGCAAGGTGCACCTGGGTTGAGGTGACACCTGATGACTGTGATGGACTCACAACACGTGTGGCTTGCATGAGGTGACACACTGGAGGACAGAGTGTGATTGAGCTAAGGTGACACCTGGTGGCTTTGGGGTCCTCATCACATGGGTGGCATGCAAGAGATGACACCCCACCAGGTGTGGTGTCATGGGGATGAGGTGACAGCTAGTGTCTGTGACTGCATTGTCATGTGGGTGGCACATGTGAGGTAGCACCCCATCAGGTAGGGAGAGTTGGGGCCGAGGTGACACATGGTGGCTGTGACAGCCTCACCACATGGGTGACCTGCATGAGGTGGCATTCCACCATGAGGTGTGTGTCTGGGCCATTTTGACACCCAGTGGATGTGAAGTCCTCACCACGTGGGTGGCTCATGCAAGGTTTCACCCTGCCAGGTGGTGTGTTATGGGGCTGAGGTGACACGCCACGGTCATGATGACCTTGCCATGCTGGTGACATATGTGAGGTTTTACCTGACCTGGTGGGGTTTGACAGGACTGATGTGACACCTGGCAGCCATGAAGGGTTTGCCTCACAGGTGACCCGTGTGAGGTGGCACCCTGATGGGTGGAGTACAATGGGGCTGAGGTGACACCTGGTGGCTGTGACGGCCTTGCCATGTGGGTGGCCTGTACGAGGTAGCACCCCACCAGGTAGGGAGTGATGGGGCTGAGGTTCCACCAGGCCACAGTAATGTCCTCAACATGCGGGTGACCAATGAGATGTAGCATCCCACCAGGTGGGGTGTGCCCAGGCCTAGGTGACACCTGGCAGTGTGTGGGCCTCACCAAATGGGTGACCCTGGCTGGCTGGAACCCCACTGGGCAGGTGTTTCTGGGCCAAGGTCAAACACAGTTTCTGTGATGGCCTCACCACATGGGTGGCACCCCACCGGGTTGGGTGTGCCCAGGCCAAGGTGACACTCAGGGGCCATGACCGCCTTAACACGTGGGTGACCAGTGTGATGTGGCAACCTGTTGGGCAGCACATGACTGTGCCAAAGTGACACCTGGTGGCTGTGATGGCCTCACCATGCAGGTGACCTGTACAAGGCCTCACCACATGGGTGGCATGCATGAGGTTGCTCTCCACTGGGCAGAGTGTCCCAAGGCCGAGGTGACACCTGCTGGCCATGATGGCCTCACCATGCGGATGGCACATGTGGAGTGGCATCCCTCTGGTTGGGATTTGCCCAGGCCGATGTCAAACCCCACTTCCATTATGGCCTCAATACGTGGGTGACCCACATGAGGTTGCACCCAGCTTGGTGGGTTGTGCCAGTTCTGAGGTGAAACCCAGTGGGCATGAAGGCCTAGCCACACGGGAGACCCACACATGGTGGCACACAGCCAGGCAGTGTGTAACTGGGCCGTGGTGACCCCCAGTGACCATTACGGCCTTGCGTCATGGGTGATATGTGTGAAGTGGCACTCTGTGGGGTGGGGTGTGACCAGGCCTAAGTGACACCCTGGCCATGAGGGTCTTGCCATGTGCATCACCTGCATGAGGTGGCTCCCCACTGGGCAGGTTGTGAAGTGGCCGAGGTGAAACTCGGCATCCTGACCACATCGCCACGCAGGTGGCATGTGCGATGTGTCACCGTGATGGGTGGGGTGTGCCCAGGTCTAGGTGACACCCAGCTGCCATGCAGGCCTCATCAGGCAGAGGCACCACAGTATGTGGCACTCCTCCAGTTGGTGTGTGCCCAGGCGAAGGTGAATCCCAGCATTCATGAGGGCATCAACATGTGGGTGACCCATGCGAGATGGCAGCCCCCAGGTGATGTGTGACTGGGCTGAGGCAACACCCAATGGCATGACAGCCTCACCAAATAGGTGACCCTGGTGTGGTGGCATCCCACCAGGTGGCGTGTGCCCAGGCCAATGTCAAACACAGCTTCTGTGATGGCCTTGCCACTCGGGTGACAGGGGCAAGGTGGCTCCCCATCAGGTGGCGTGTGCCTGGGCTGAGGTGACAGCCAGCCGCTATGATGTACTTGCCACGTGGGTTACCTAGGTGAGGTGGCACCCCACTGGGTGGATATGCCCAGGTTGATGTGACACCTGGCAGCCCTGATGGCCACAGCACGTGGGTGACTGATGTGACATGGCACTCTGCTAGGTGGGGTGTGATGGATCTGATGTGACATCTGGCAGCCATAATGGCCTTGCAACATGGGTGGCACATGCAAAGTGGCACACCGCAGGTGGGATGTGAGGGGGTCTAGGTGACACCCGGTGGCTTTGACGGTGCAGCTATGTGTGTGACAAGTGCAAGGGTGCACCCATCTGGGTGGGGTGTTACTGGACCGAGGTTACACCTTGTGACCATAATGGCCTCAGCACTTGGGTGGTATGCATGATGTGGCACCCTGCCAGCAGGGTGTGATGGGGCCAATGGACACCCCGTGGTTGTGACAGGCTCTCAACACGGATGACCCATGTGAGGTGGCTTTTTGCCGGGCAGGGTGTGACTGAGCTGAGGTGACATCTGGCAGCCATTACAGCCTCACCACATGGGTGACCCATGCATGGTGGCATCCTGTTGGGCTGGATGTGCCTGGGCCTAGGTGACAGCCGGTTGCCATGAGGGCCATGCCACAAGTGTGACCCTTGTGAGATGGCACTCTGGTGGGTGGGGTGTGCATGGGCCTAGGTGCCACCTGGTGGCTGAGAGGGCCTCGCAACCCAGGTGACCCTCACGAGATGGCACCCTGCCTGATGGGGTGTGCCCAATTCAAGGTGATACCTGATGGTCATGACAGCATCACCACATGCATGGCATGCCCAAGGTGGTACACTGTTGGGCTGTGTTTGATAATCCTAGGTGACACCCTGTGGCCGTCATGGCCTTGCCATGTGGGTGGCATGCACGAAGTGGCTCCTGGCTGGACATGGTGTTCCTGGGCTGAGGTGAGACCTGGCAACACTGACGGCCTCACCACATGGCTTACACATGTAAGGTGGCACCCCACAGGGTGGATGTGCCTGGGCTGAGGTGAGGCCTGATATCCCTGATGGCCTCACCACGTGGGTGAATCACATGAGTTGACACCCCACCAGGCAGGGTGTGGTGGGGCTGAAGTGACACCCAGCAGCCGTAATGGCCTTGCAATGTGGGTGGAACCTGCAAAGTGCCACCGCTCTGGGCAGGGTGTAAGGGTGCCAAGGTGACACATGGTGCTGTGATGGCCCAGCTACATGGGTGGCAAGTGCAAGGTTGCACCCCACCAGGTGGGGTGTTACAGGGCCGAGGTGGCACCTGGTGGCTGTGATGGCCTCACCACTTGGGTGGCACACACATGGTAGCACCCTGCCAGGCAAGGTGTGATGGGGCCAAAGGACACCCTGTGGCTGTGACAGCCTCGCAACCCTGGTGACCTATAGTAGGTGGCTTCCTGCTGGGCAGGTTGTGACCGAGCTGAGGTGACACCCGGCAGCAGTGATGGCCTTGCCACATAGGTGACCTGCAAGAGGTGGCACCATGCTGTGTGGGTTGTGACCAGGCCAAGGGGACACCTGGCGGCCATGACAGCCATGCCACAATCGTAGCAAGTGTGAGATTGCACCATGCAGGCTGCCGTGTGAGCAGGCCAAAGTGATCCACAGCAGCTGTGAGAGCCACATCACATGGGTGACCCTTGCAAATTGGCACCCTGTTAGGTGGTGTGTGACTGGTCCAAGGTGATGCCCAGTGGCCATGAGGACCTCACCACATGGGTGACGCACATGAGCTGGCACCCTGCCTGGCAGGGTGTAACCAGGCCAAGGTGACATCTGGTGGCATTCAGGTGCTCACAACGTGAGTAACCATGCAAGGTGGCATCTCACATGGTGGGGTATGCCCGGATTGAGGTGACACACATTGACCAAGACAGACTTGCAGCACAGGTGGCATGCACCAGGTGACACCCCACTGTGCAGTGTGTGATTGGGCTGAGTTGACACCTGGTGGCTGTGATGGTCTCGTCCTGAGGGAAGCACATGCTAGTTGACACCCTGGCAGGTGGGTATTGACCAGGAAGAGGTGACACCCAGTGGCCATGATGGCCTCACTACATGGGGGACACACAAGAGATGACATGGTGCCAGGTGTGGTGTCACAGGGACAAGGTGGCACCTAGTGGTGTGATTGCCTAGCTATGCGGGTGGCACATCAAGGTGGCACCTGGCAGGGTGGGGAATGACGGGGCTGAAGTGACACCCGGTGGCCATGATGGACTAGCCATGTGAGTAGCGTGAACTACGTAGCACCCCATCGGGCAGCGTCTGAGTGGGCTTAGGTGACACCTCGCGGCCTTGATAGCCTCACCATGCTGGTGACATGGGTGAGGTAGCACCTTGCCTGGTGGGGTGTGACGTGGCTGAGATGACACATGGTGGTCATGATCCCTTGCCTCTTAGGTGGCTCTAGCATGGTGGCACCCTGCTGTGAATGCTATGAAGGGGTCAAGGTGACATCCCATGGCTATGACAGCCTCACCACATGGGTGACCCAAGTGAGGTGGCACCCCACAACACATGGTGTGACTGAGCTAAGCTGTCACCCAGTGGCAGTGATGGCTTCTCCATGCAGGTGACCCATACGAGGTTGTACCCTGCTGGGTGGTGTGTGAAGCAACCAGGGTGACACCTGGTGGCTGTGAGGGCCTCATCACGTGGGTGATCTGTGCATGGTGGCTCCACACCAGGCATTGTGTGCTCAGGCAGAGGAGACATCTGGCAGCCATGACAGCCTCACCATACAGTTGACCTTTGCCAGGTGGCAACCTGCGGGGTGGGGTGTGACCATGCAGACGTGACACCCAGTGGTGTGACCAGCTTGCCATGCAGGTGCCATGTTGAGGTGACATTCTCCTGGGCAGGGAGTGACGGGGCTGAACATTGGTGGCCGTGAGTGCTGCACCATGTGGGTGGCACATGCTAGGTGACATCCCAATGGGCAAGGTGTACCCAGGTCGAGATGACACTCAGTGGCTGTGAAGGCCTCACAACACAGGTGACCCATGCAATGTGGCATCCCTCAGGTCAGGGTGTGCCCTGGTTGAGATGATACACAGTGACCATGATGGACTCACAATGTGGGTGGCTTGCTCAAGGTGACACCCCACAGGGCAGGGTGTGATCGGGCTGAGGTGACACCCGGCAGCCATGATGGGCTTGCCACATGGATGGCACACAAGAGATGACACCCCACTGGGCATGGTGTCATGGGGATGAGGTAAAACACTATGGCCGTTACTGCCTCACCATGTGGGTAGCACATGTGAGGTCACACCCCACCAGGCCTAGAGTGATGGGGCCAAAGTGAAACATGGTGGCTGAGATGACTTGCCACGTGGGTGGCTAGCACGAGGTGGCACCCAGCTGTGCGTGGTGTGAACGGGCCAAGATGACACCCGGCAGCCGTGACAGCCTTGCCACGCTGGTTACCCCTGTGTGGTGGCATCCTACTGGGTGGCATATGACTGGGCCAAGGTGACAACCAGCAGCCATGAAGGCCTCACTACATGGGTGACATTACTGAGTTGAAACCCCACTGGGTGGGGTGTGCCCAGGCCTAGGTGAAACATGGCGGCCGTGAGGGCCTCAACACACTGGTGACCCGCATGAGGTGGTATCCTGCTGGGTGGGGTGTGCCCATGCTGAGGTGACATCTGGTTGCTGTGATTGCCCTGCAACGTGGGTTACCAGTGCTGGGTGGGGTGCACCCAGGTTGAGGTGACACATGGTTGGTGTGACAGATGAGCAATATGGGTGGCATGCGAAAGGTGACACTCCACTGGGGAGGGTGTAACCAGGCTGAGGTGACACCTTGTGGCTGTGATGGCCTTGCCATGTGGGTGGCATGTACGAGGTAGCACCCCACCAGGTAGGGAGTGATAGGGCCGAGGTTCCACCAGGCCACTGTAATGTCCTCAACATGCGGGTGACCAATGAGATGTAGCATCCCACCAGGTGGGGTGTGCCCAGGCCTAGGTGACACCTGGCAGCCATGAAGGCCTCACATTTCAGGTGACTCGTGTGAAGTGGCATTGCACACGGCAAGGTGCACCTGGGTTGAGGTGACACCTGATGACTGTGATGGACTCACAACACGTTTGGCTTGCATGAGGTGACACACTGGAGGACAGAGTGTGATTGAGCTAAGGTGACACCTGGTGGCTTTGGTGTCCTCATCACATGGGTGGCATGCAAGAGATGACACCCCACCAGGTGTGGTGTCATGGGGATGAGGTGACAGCTAGGGGCTGTGACTGCATTGTCATGTGGGTGGCACATGTGAGGTAGCACCCCATCAGATAGGGAGAGTTGGGGCCGAGGTGACACATGGTGGCTGTGACAGCCTCACCACATGGGTGACCTGCATGAGGTGGCATTCCACCATGAGGTGTGTGTCTGGGCCATTTTGACACCCAGTGGATGTGAAGTCCTCACCACGTGGGTGGCTCATGCAAGGTTTCACCCTGCCAGGTGGTGTGTTATGGGGCTGAGGTGACACGCCACGGTCATGATGACCTTGCCATGCTGGTGACATATGTGAGGTTTTACCTGACCTGGTGGGGTTTGACAGGACTGATGTGACACCTGGTGGCCATGATGGGTGTGCCTCACAGGTGACCCGTGTGAGGTGGCACCCTGATGGGTGGAGTACAATGGGGCTGAGGTGACACCTGGTGGCTGTGACGGCCTTGCAATGTGGGTGGCCTGTACGAGGTAGCACCCCACCAGGTAGGGAGTGATGGGGCCGAGGTTCCACCAGGCCACAGTAATGTCCTCAACATGCGGGTGACCAATGAGATGTAGCATCCCACCAGGTGGGCTGTGCCCAGGCCTAGGTGACACCTGGCAGTGTGTGGGCCTCACCAAATGGGTGACCCTGGCTGGCTGGAACCCCACTGGGCAGGTGTTTCTGGGCCAAGGTCAAACACAGTTTCTGTGATGGCCTCACCACATGGGTGGCACTCCACTGGGTTGGGTGTGCCCAGGCCAAGGTGACACTCAGGGGCCATGACAGCCTTACCACGTGGGTGACCAGTGTGTTGTGGCAACCTGTTGGGCAGCACATGACTGTGCCAAAGTGACACCTGGTGGCTGTGATGGCCTCACCATGCAGGTGACCTGTACAAGGCCTCACCACATGGGTGGCATGCATGAGGTTGCTCTCCACTGGGCAGAGTGTCCCAAGGCCGAGGTGACACCTGGTGGCCATGATGGCCTCACCATGCAGATGGCACATGTGGAGTGGCATCCCTCTGGATGGGATTTGCCCAGGCCGAGGTCAAACCCCACTTCCATTATGGCCTCAATACGTGGGTGACCCACATGAGGTTGCACCCAGCTTGGTGGGTTGTGCCAGTTCTGAGGTGAAACCCAGTGGGCATGAAGGCCTAGCCACACGGGAGACCCACACATGGTGGCACACAGCCAGGCAGTGTGTAACTTGGCCGAGGTGACACCCAGTGACCATTACTGCCTTGCCTCTTGGGTGATATGTGTGAAGTGGCACTCTGTGGGGTGGGGTGTGACCAGGCCTAAGTGACACCCTGGCCATGAGGGTCTTGCCATGTGCATCACCTGCATGAGGTGGCTCCCCACTGGGCAGGTTGTGAAGTGGCCGAGGTGAAACTCGGCATCCTGACCACATCGCCACGCAGGTGGCATGTGCGATGTGTCACCGTGATGGGTGGGGTTTGCCCAGGTCTAGGTGACACCCAGCTGCCATGCAGGCCTCATCAGGCAGATGCACCACAGTATGTGGCACTCCTCCAGTTGGTGTGTGCCCAGGCGAAGGTGAATCCCAGCATTCATGAGGGCAACAACATGTGGGTGACCCATGCGAGGTGGCAGCCCCCAGGTGATGTGTGACTGGGCTGAGGCAACACCCAATGGCATGACAGCCTCACCAAATAGGTGACCCTGGTGTGGTGGCATCCCACCAGGCGGCATGTGCCCAGGCCAATGTCAAACACAGCTTCTGTGATGGCCTTGCCACTCGGGTGACAGGGGCAAGGTGGCTCCCCATCAGGTGGCGTGTGCCTGGGCTGAGGTGACAGCCAGCCGCTATGATGTACTTGCCACGTGGGTTACCTATGTGAGGTGGCACCCCACTGGGTGGATATGCCCAGGTTGATGTGACACCTGGCAGCCCTGATGGCCACAGCACGTGGGTGACTGATGTGAGGTGGCACTCTGCTAGTTGGGGTGTGATGGATCTGATGTGACATCTGGCAGCCATAATGGCCTTGCAACATGGGTGGCACATGCAAAGTGGCACACCGCAGGTGGGATGTGAGGGGGTCTAGGTGACACCCGGTGGCTTTGACGGTGCAGCTATGTGTGTGACAAGTGCAAGGGTGCACCCATCTGGGTGGGGTGTTACTGGACCGAGGTTACACCTTGTGACCATAATGGCCTCAGCACTTGGGTGGTATGCATGATGTGGCACCCTGCCAGCAGGGTGTGATGGGGCCAATGGACACCCCGTGGTTGTGACAGGCTCTCAACACAGATGACCCATGTGAGGTGGCTTTTTGCCGGGGAGGGTGTGACTGAGCTGAGGTGACATCTGGCAGCCATTACAGCCTCACCACATGGGTGACCCATGCATGGTGGCATCCTGTTGGGCTGGATGTGCCTGGGCCTAGGTGACAGCCGGTTGCCATGAGGGCCATGCCACAAGTGTGACCCTTGTGAGATGGCACTCTGGTGGGTGGGGTGTGCATGGGCCTAGTTGCCACCTGGTGGCTGAGAGGGCCTCGCAACCCAGGTGACCCTCATGAGATGGCACCCTGCCTGATGGGGTGTGCCCAATTCAAGGTGATACCTGATGGTCATGACAGCATCACCACATGCATGGCATGCCCAAGGTGGTACACTGTTGGGCTGTGTTTGATAATCCTAGGTGACACCCTGTGGCCGTCATGGCCTTGCCATGTGGGTGGCATGCACGAAGTGGCTCCTGGCCGGACATGGTGTCCCTGGGCTGAGGTGAGACCTGGCAACACTGACGGCCTCACCACATGGCTTACACATGTAAGGTGGCACCCCACAGGGTGGATGTGCCTGGGCTGAGGTGAGGCCTGATATCCCTGATGGCCTCACCACGTGGGTGAATCACATGAGTTGACACCCCACCAGGCAGGGTGTGGTGGGGCTGAAGTGACACCCAGCAGCCGTAATGGCCTTGCAATGTGGGTGGAACCTGCAAAGTGCCACCGCTCTGGGCAGGGTGTAAGGGTGCCAAGGTGACACATGGTGCTGTGATGGCCCAGCTACATGGGTGGCAAGTGCAAGGTTGCACCCCACCAGGTGGGGTGTTACAGGGCCGAGGTGGCACCTGGTGGCTGTGATGGCCTCACCACTTGGGTGGCACACACATGGTAGCACCCTGCCAGGCAAGGTGTGATGGGGCCAAAGGACACCCTGTGGCTGTGACAGCCTCGCAACCCTGGTGACCTATAGTAGGTGGCTTCCTGCTGGGCAGGTTGTGACCGAGCTGAGGTGACACCCGGCAGCAGTGATGGCCTTGCCACATAGGTGACCTCCAAGAGGTGGCACCATGCTGTGTGGGTTGTGACCAGGCCAAGGGGACACCTGGCGGCCATGACAGCCATGCCACAATCGTAGCAAGTGTGAGATTGCACCCTGCAGGCTGCCGTGTGAGCAGGCCAAAGTGATCCACAGCAGCTGTGAGAGCCACATCACATGGGTGACCCTTGCAAATTGGCACCCTGTTAGGTGGTGTGTGACTGGTCCAAGGTGATGCCCAGTGGCCATGAGGGCCTCACCACATGGGTGATGCACATGAGCTGGCACCCTGCCTGGCAGGGGGTAACCAGGCCAAGGTGACATCTGGTGGCATTCAGGTGCTCACAACGTGAGTAACCATGCGAGGTGGCATCTCACGTGGTGGGGTATGCCCGGATTGAGGTGACACACATTGACCAAGACAGACTTGCAGCACAGGTGGCATGCACCAGGTGACACCCCACTGTGCAGTGTGTGATCGGGCTGAGGTGACACCTGGTGGCTGTGATGGTCTCGTCCTGAGGGAAGCACATGCTAGTTGACACCCTGGCAGGTGGGTATTGACCAGGAAGAGGTGACACCCAGTGGCCGTGATGGCCTCACTACATGGGGGACACACAAGAGATGACATGGTGCCAGGTGTGGTGTCACAGGGACAAGGTGGCACCTAGTTGTGTGATTGCCTAGCTATGCGGGTGGCACATCAAGGTGGCACCTGGCAGGGTGGGGAATGACGGGGCTGAAGTGACACCCGGTGGCCATGATGGACTAGCCATGTGAGTAGCATGAACTACGTAGCACCCCATCGGGCAGTGTCTGAGTGGGCTTAGGTGACACCTCGCGGCCTTGATAGCCTCACCATCCTGGTGACATGGGTGAGGTAGCACCTTGCCTGGTGGGGTGTGACGTGGCTGAGATGACACATGGTGGTCATGATCCCTTGCCTCTTAGGTGGCTCTAGCATGGTGGCACCCTGCTGTGAATGCTATGAAGGGGTCAAGGTGACATCCCATGGCTATGACAGCCTCACCACATGGGTGACCCAAGTGAGGTGGCTCCCCACAAGACATGGTGTGACTGAGCTAAGCTGTCACCCAGTGGCAGTGATGGCTTCTCCATGCAGGTGACCCATACGAGGTTGTACCCTGCTGGGTGGTGTGTGAAGCAACCAGGGTGACACCTGGTGGCTGTGAGGGCCTCATCACGTGGGTGATCTGTGCATGGTGGCTCCCCACCAGGCATTGTGTGCTCAGGCAGAGGAGACATCTGGCAGCCATGACAGCCTCACCATACAGTTGACCTTTGCCAGGTGGCAACCTGCGGGGTGGGGTGTGACCATGCAGACGTGACACCCAGCGGTGTGACCACCTTGCCATGCAGGTGCCATGTTGAGGTGACATTCTCCTGGGCAGGGAGTGATGGGGCTGAACATTGGTGGCCGTGAGTGCTGCACCATGTGGGTGGCACATGCTAGGTGACATCCCAATGGGCAAGGTGTACCCAGGTCGAGATGACACTCAGTGGCTGTGAAGGCCTCACAACACAGGTGACCCATGCAATGTGGCATCCCTCAGGTCAGGGTGTGCCCTGGTTGAGATGATACACAGTGACCATGATGGACTCACAATGTGGGTGGCTTGCTCAAGGTGACACCCCACAGGGCAGGGTGTGATCGGGCTGAGGTGACACCCGGCAGCCATGATGGGCTTGCCACATGGATGGCACACAAGAGATGACACCCCACTGGGCATGGTGTCATGGGGATGAGGTAAAACACTATGGCCGTTACTGCCTCACCATGTGGGTAGCACATGTGAGGTCACACCCCACCAGGCCTAGAGTGATGGGGCCAAAGTGAAACATGGTGGCTGAGATGACTTGCCACGTGGGTGGCTAGCACGAGGTGGCACCCAGCTGTGCGTGGTGTGAACGGGCCAAGATGACACCCGGCAGCCGTGACAGCCTTGCCACGCTGGTTACCCCTGTGTGGTGGCATCCTACTGGGTGGCATATGACTGGGCCAAGGTGACAACCAGCAGCCATGAAGGCCTCACTACATGGGTGACACTACTGAGTTGAAACCCCACTGGGTGGGGTGTGCCCAGGCCTAGGTGAAACATGGCGGCCGTGAGGGCCTCAACACACTGGTGACCCGCATGAGGTGGTATCCTGCTGGGTGGGGTGTGCCCATGCTGAGGTGACATCTGGTTGCTGTGATTGCCCTGCAACGTGGGTTACCAGTGCTGGGTGGGGTGCACCCAGGTTGAGGTGACACATGGTTGGTGTGACAGATGAGCAATATGGGTGGCATGCGAAAGGTGACACTCCACTGGGGAGGGTGTAACCAGGCTGAGGTGACACCTTGTGGCTGTGATGGCCTTGCCATGTGGGTGGCATGTACGAGGTAGCACCCCACCAGGTAGGGAGTGATAGGGCCGAGGTTCCACCAGGCCACTGTAATGTCCTCAACATGCGGGTGACCAATGAGATGTAGCATCCCACCAGGTGGGGTGTGCCCAGGCCTAGGTGACACCTGGCAGCCATGAAGGCCTCACATTTCAGGTGACTCGTGTGAAGTGGCATTGCACACGGCAAGGTGCACCTGGGTTGAGGTGACACCTGATGACTGTGATGGACTCACAACACGTTTGGCTTGCATGAGGTGACACACTGGAGGACAGAGTGTGATTGAGCTAAGGTGACACCTGGTGGCTTTGGTGTCCTCATCACATGGGTGGCATGCAAGAGATGACACCCCACCAGGTGTGGTGTCATGGGGATGAGGTGACAGCTAGGGGCTGTGACTGCATTGTCATGTGGGTGGCACATGTGAGGTAGCACCCCATCAGATAGGGAGAGTTGGGGCCGAGGTGACACATGGTGGCTGTGACAGCCTCACCACATGGGTGACCTGCATGAGGTGGCATTCCACCATGAGGTGTGTGTCTGGGCCATTTTGACACCCAGTGGATGTGAAGTCCTCACCACGTGGGTGGCTCATGCAAGGTTTCACCCTGCCAGGTGGTGTGTTATGGGGCTGAGGTGACACGCCACGGTCATGATGACCTTGCCATGCTGGTGACATATGTGAGGTTTTACCTGACCTGGTGGGGTTTGACAGGACTGATGTGACACCTGGCGGCCATGATGGGTGTGCCTCACAGGTGACCCGTGTGAGGTGGCACCCTGATGGGTGGAGTACAATGGGGCTGAGGTGACACCTGGTGGCTGTGACGGCCTTGCAATGTGGGTGGCCTGTACGAGGTAGCACCCCACCAGGTAGGGAGTGATGGGGCCGAGGTTCCACCAGGCCACAGTAATGTCCTCAACATGCAGGTGACCAATGAGATGTAGCATCCCACCAGGTGGGGTGTGCCCAGGCCTCGGTGACACCTGGCAGTGTGTGGGCCTCACCAAATGGGTGACCCTGGATGGCTGGAACCCCACTGGGCAGGTGTTTCTGGGCCAAGGTCAAACACAGTTTCTGTGATGGCCTCACCACATGGGTGGCACTCCACTGGGTTGGGTGTGCCCAGGCCAAGGTGACACTCAGGGGCCATGACAGCCTTACCACGTGGGTGACCAGTGTGTTGTGGCAACCTGTTGGGCAGCACATGACTGTGCCAAAGTGACACCTGGTGGCTGTGATGGCCTCACCATGCAGGTGACCTGTACAAGGCCTCACCACATGGGTGGCATGCATGAGGTTGCTCTCCACTGGGCAGAGTGTCCCAAGGCCGAGGTGACACCTGGTGGCCATGATGGCCTCACCATGCAGATGGCACATATGGAGTGGCATCCCTCTGGATGGGATTTGCCCAGGCCGAGGTCAAACCCCACTTCCATTATGGCCTCAATACGTGGGTGACCCACATGAGGTTGCACCCAGCTTGGTGGGTTGTGCCAGTTCTGAGGTGAAACCCAGTGGGCATGAAGGCCTAGCCACACGGGAGACCCACACATGGTGGCACACAGCCAGGCAGTGTGTAACTGGGCCGAGGTGACACCCAGTGACCATTACTGCCTTGCCTCTTGGGTGATATGTGTGAAGTGGCACTCTGTGGGGTGGGGTGTGACCAGGCCTAAGTGACATCCTGGCCATGAGGGTCTTGCCATGTGCATCACCTGCATGAGGTGGCTCCCCACTGGGCAGGTTGTGAAGTGGCCGAGGTGAAACTCGGCATCCTGACCACATCGCCACGCAGGTGGCATGTGCGATGTGTCACCGTGATGGGTGGGGTGTGCCCAGGTCTAGGTGACACCCAGCTGCCATGCAGGCCTCATCAGGCAGATGCACCACAGTATGTGGCACTCCTCCAGTTGGTGTGTGCCCAGGCGAAGGTGAATCCCAGCATTCATGAGGGCAACAACATGTGGGTGACCCATGCGAGGTGGCAGCCCCCAGGTGATGTGTGACTGGGCTGAGGCAACACCCAATGGCATGACAGCCTCACCAAATAGGTGACCCTGGTGTGGTGGCATCCCACCAGGCGGCGTGTGCCCAGGCCAATGTCAAACACAGCTTCTGTGATGGCCTTGCCACTGGGTGACAGGGGCAAGGTGGCTCCCCATCAGGTGGCGTGTGCCTGGGCTGAGGTGACAGCCAGCCGCTATGATGTACTTGCCACATGGGTTACCTATGTGAGGTGGCACCCCACTGGGTGGATATGCCCAGGTTGATGTGACACCTGGCAGCCCTGATGGCCACAGCACGTGGGTGACTGATGTGAGGTGGCACTCTGCTAGTTGGGGTGTGATGGATCTGATGTGACATCTGGCAGCCATAATGGCCTTGCAACATGGGTGGCACATGCAAAGTGGCACACCGCAGGTGGGATGTGAGGGGGTCTAGGTGACACCCGGTGGCTTTGCCGGTGCAGCTATGTGTGTGACAAGTGCAAGGGTGCACCCATCTGGGTGGGGTGTTACTGGACCGAGGTTACACCTTGTGACCATAATGGCCTCAGCACTTGGGTGGTATGCATGATGTGGCACCCTGCCAGCAGGGTGTGATGGGGCCAATGGACACCCCGTGGTTGTGACAGGCTCTCAACACAGATGACCCATGTGAGGTGGCTTTTTCCCGGGCAGGGTGTGACTGAGCTGAGGTGACATCTGGCAGCCATTACAGCCTCACCACATGGGTGACCCATGCATGGTGGCATCCTGTTGGGCTGGATGTGCCTGGGCCTAGGTGACAGCCGGTTGCCATGAGGGCCATGCCACAAGTGTGACCCTTGTGAGATGGCACTCTGGTGGGTGGGGTGTGCATGGGCCTAGGTGCCACCTGGTGGCTGAGAGGGCCTCGCAACCCAGGTGACCCTCATGAGATGGCACCCTGCCTGATGGGGTGTGCCCAATTCAAGGTGATACCTGATGGTCATGACAGCATCACCACATGCATGGCATGCCCAAGGTGGTACACTGTTGGGCTGTGTTTGATAATCCTAGGTGACACCCTGTGGCCGTCATGGCCTTGCCATGTGGGTGGCATGCACGAAGTGGCTCCTGGCCGGACATGGTGTCCCTGGGCTGAGGTGAGACCTGGCAACACTGACGGCCTCACCACATGGCTTACACATGTAAGGTGGCACCCCACAGGGTGGATGTGCCTGGGCTGAGGTGAGGCCTGATATCCCTGATGGCCTCACCACGTGGGTGAATCACATGAGTTGACACCCCACCAGGCAGGGTGTGGTGGGGCTGAAGTGACACCCAGCAGCCGTAATGGCCTTGCAATGTGGGTGGAACCTGCAAAGTGCCACCGCTCTGGGCAGGGTGTAAGGGTGCCAAGGTGACGCATGGTGCTGTGATGGCCCAGCTACATGGGTGGCAAGTGCAAGGTTGCACCCCACCAGGTGTGGTGTTACAGGGCCGAGGTGGCACCTGGTGTCTGTGATGGCCTCACCACTTGGGTGGCACACACATGGTAGCACCCTGCCAGGCAAGGTGCGATGGGGCCAATGGACACCCTGTGGCTGTGACAGCCTCGCAACCCTGGTGACCTATAGTAGGTGGCTTCCTGCTGGGCAGGTTGTGACCGAGCTGAGGTGACACCCGGCAGCAGTGATGGCCTTGCCACATGGGTGACCTGCAAGAGGCGGCACCATGCTGTGGGGGTTGTGACCAGGCCAAGGGGACACCTGGCGGCCATGACAGCCATGCCACAATCGTAGCAAGTGTGAGATTGCACCCTGCAGGCTGCCGTGTGAGCAGGCCAAAGTGATCCACAGCAGCTGTGAGAGCCACATCACATGGGTGACCCTTGCAAATTGGCACCCTGTTAGGTGGTGTGTGACTGGTCCAAGGTGATGCCCAGTGGCCATGAGGACCTCACCACATGGGTGACGCACATGAGCTGGCACCCTGCCTGGCAGGGTGTAACCAGGCCAAGGTGACATCTGGTGGCATTCAGGTGCTCACAACGTGAGTATCCATGCGAGGTGGCATCTCACATGGTGGGGTATGCCCGGATTGAGGTGACACACATTGACCAAGACAGACTTGCAGCACAGGTGGCATGCACCAGGTGACACCCCACTGTGCAGTGTGTGATCGGGCTGAGGTGACACCTGGTGGCTGTGATGGTCTCGTCCTGAGGGAAGCACATGCTAGTTGACACCCTGGTAGGTGGGTATTGACCAGGAAGTGGTGACACCCAGTCGCCGTGATGGCCTCACTACATGGAGGACACACAAGAGATGACATGGTGCCAGGTGTGGTGTCACAGGGACAAGGTGGCACCTACTGGTGTGATTGCCTAGCTATGCGGGTGGCACATCAAGGTGGCACCTGGCAGGGTGGGGAATGACGGGGCTGAAGTGACACCTGGTGGCCATGATGGCCTAGCCATGTGAGTAGCATGCACTATGTAGCACCCCATTGGGCAGTGTCTGAGTGGGCTTAGGTGACACCTCGCGGCCTTGATAGCCTCACCATGCTGGTGACATGGGTGAGGTAGCACCTTGCCTGGTGGGGTGTGACGTGGCTGAGATGACACATGGTGGTCATGATCCCTTGCCTCTTAGGTGGCTCTAGCATGGTGGCACCCTGCTGTGAATGCTATGAAGGGGTCAAGGTGACATCCCATGGCTATGATAGCCTCACCACATGGGTGACCCAAGTGAGGTGGCTCCCCACAAGACATGGTGTGACTGAGCTAAGCTGTCACCCAGTGGCAGTGACGGCTTCTCCATGCAGGTGATCCATACGAGGTTGTACCCCGCTGGGTGGTGTGTGAAGCAACCAGGGTGACACCTGGTGGCTGTGAGGGCCTCATCACGTGGGTGATCTGTGCATGGTGGCTCCCCACCAGGCATTGTGTGCTCAGGCAGAGGAGACATCTGGCAGCCATGACAGCCTCACCATACAGTTGACCTTTGCCAGGTGGCAACCTGCGGGGTGGGGTGTGACCATGCAGACGTGACACCCAGTGGTGTGACCAGCTTGCCATGCAGGTGCCATGTTGAGGTGACATTCTCCTGGGCAGGGAGTGACGGGGCTGAACATTGGTGGCCGTGAGTGCTGCACCATGTGGGTGGCACATGCTAGGTGACATCCCAATGGGCAAGGTGTACCCAGGTCGAGATGACACTCAGTGGCTGTGAAGGCCTCACAACACAGGTGACCCATGCAATGTGGCATCCCTCAGGTCAGGGTGTGCCCTGGTTGAGATGATACACAGTGACCATGATGGACTCACAATGTGGGTGGCTTGCTCAAGGTGACACCCCACAGGGCAGGGTGTGATCGGGCTGAGGTGACACCCGGCAGCCATGATGGGCTTGCCACATGGATGGCACACAAGAGATGACACCCCACTGGGCATGGTGTCATGGGGATGAGGTAAAACACTATGGCCGTTACTGCCTCACCATGTGGGTAGCACATGTGAGGTCACACCCCACCAGGCCTAGAGTGATGGGGCCAAAGTGAAACATGGTGGCTGAGATGACTTGCCACGTGGGTGGCTAGCACGAGGTGGCACCCAGCTGTGCGTGGTGTGAACGGGCCAAGATGACACCCGGCAGCCATGACAGCCTTGCCACGCTGGTTACCCCTGTGTGGTGGCATCCTACTGGGTGGCGTATGACTGGGCCAAGGTGACAACCAGCAGCCATGAAGGCCTCACTACATGGGTGACATTCGTGAGTTGAAACCCCACTGGGTGGGGTGTGCCCAGGCCTAGGTGACACATGGCGGCCGTGAGGGCCTCAACACACTGGTGACCTGCATGAGGTGGTATCCTGCTGGGTGGGGTGTGCCCATGCCGAGGTGACATCTGGTTGCTGTGATTGCCCTGCAACGTGGGTTACCAGTGCTGGGTGGGGTGCACCCAGGTTGAGGTGACACATGGTTGGTGTGACAGATGAGCAATATGGGTGGCATGCGAAAGGTGACACTCCACTGGGGAGGGTGTGACCAGGCTGAGGTGACACCTTGTGGCTGTGATGGCCTTGCCATGTGGGTGGCATGTACGAGGTAGCACCCCACCAGGTAGGGAGTGATGGGGCCGAGGTTCCACCAGGCCACTGTAATATCCTCAACATGCGGGTGACCAATGAGATGTAGCATCCCACCAGGTGGGGTGTGCCCAGGCCTAGGTGACACCTGGCAGCCATGAAGGCCTCACATTTCAGGTGACTCGTGTGAAGTGGCATTGCACACGGCAAGGTGCACCTGGGTTGAGGTGACACCTGATGACTGTGATGGACTCACAACACGTGTGGCTTGCATGAGGTGACACACTGGAGGACAGAGTGTGATTGAGCTAAGGTGACACCTGGTGGCTTTGGTGTCCTCATCACATGGGTGGCATGCAAGAGATGACACCCCACCAGGTGTGGTGTCATGGGGATGAGGTGACAGCTAGTGTCTGTGACTGCATTGTCATGTGGGTGGCACATGTGAGGTAGCACCCCATCAGGTAGGGAGAGTTGGGGCCGAGGTGACACATGGTGGCTGTGACAGCCTCACCACATGGGTGACCTGCATGAGGTGGCATTCCAGCATGAGGTGTGTGTCTGGGCCATTTTGACACCCAGTGGATGTGAAGTCCTCACCACGTGGGTGGCTCATGCAAGGTTTCACCCTGCCAGGTGGTGTGTTATGGGGCTGAGGTGACACGCCACGGTCATGATGACCTTGCCATGCTGGTGACATATGTGAGGTTTTACCTGACCTGGTGGGGTTTGACAGGACTGATGTGACACCTGGCGGCCATGATGGGTGTGCCTCACAGGTGACCCGTGTGAGGTGGCACCCTGATGGGTGGAGTACAATGGGGCTGAGGTGACACCTGGTGGCTGTGACGGCCTTGCAATGTGTGTGGCCTGTACGAGGTAGCACCCCACCAGGTAGGGAGTGATGGGGCCGAGGTTCCACCAGGCCACAGTAATGTCCTCAACATGCAGGTGACCAATGAGATGTAGCATCCCACCAGGTGGGGTGTGCCCAGGCCTCGGTGACACCTGGCAGTGTGTGGGCCTCACCAAATGGGTGACCCTGGATGGCTGGAACCCCACTGGGCAGGTGTTTCTGGGCCAAGGTCAAACACAGTTTCTGTGATGGCCTCACCACATGGGTGGCACTCCACTGGGTTGGGTGTGCCCAGGCCAAGGTGACACTCAGGGGCCATGACAGCCTTACCACGTGGGTGACCAGTGTGTTGTGGCAACCTGTTGGGCAGCACATGACTGTGCCAAAGTGACACCTGGTGGCTGTGATGGCCTCACCATGCAGGTGACCTGTACAAGGCCTCACCACATGGGTGGCATGCATGAGGTTGCTCTCCACTGGGCAGAGTGTCCCAAGGCCGAGGTGACACCTGGTGGCCATGATGGCCTCACCATGCAGATGGCACATGTGGAGTGGCATCCCTCTGGATGGGATTTGCCCAGGCCGAGGTCAAACCCCACTTCCATTATGGCCTCAATACGTGGGTGACCCACATGAGGTTGCACCCAGCTTGGTGGGTTGTGCCAGTTCTGAGGTGAAACCCAGTGGGCATGAAGGCCTAGCCACACGGGAGACCCACACATGGTGGCACACAGCCAGGCAGTGTGTAACTGGGCCGAGGTGACACCCAGTGACCATTACTGCCTTGCCTCTTGGGTGATATGTGTGAAGTGGCACTCTGTGGGGTGGGGTGTGACCAGGCCTAAGTGACACCCTGGCCATGAGGGTCTTGCCATGTGCATCACCTGCATGAGGTGGCTCCCCACTGGGCAGGTTGTGAAGTGGCCGAGGTGAAACTCGGCATCCTGACCACATCGCCACGCAGGTGGCATGTGCGATGTGTCACCGTGATGGGTGGGGTTTGCCCAGGTCTAGGTGACACCCAGCTGCCATGCAGGCCTCATCAGGCAGATGCACCACAGTATGTGGCACTCCTCCAGTTGGTGTGTGCCCAGGCGAAGGTGAATCCCAGCATTCATGAGGGCAACAACATGTGGGTGACCCATGCGAGGTGGCAGCCCCCAGGTGATGTGTGACTGGGCTGAGGCAACACCCAATGGCATGACAGCCTCACCAAATAGGTGACCCTGGTGTGGTGGCATCCCACCAGGCGGCGTGTGCCCAGGCCAATGTCAAACACAGCTTCTGTGATGGCCTTGCCACTGGGTGACAGGGGCAAGGTGGCTCCCCATCAGGTGGCGTGTGCCTGGGCTGAGGTGACAGCCAGCCGCTATGATGTACTTGCCACATGGGTTACCTATGTGAGGTGGCACCCCACTGGGTGGATATGCCCAGGTTGATGTGACACCTGGCAGCCCTGATGGCCACAGCACGTGGGTGACTGATGTGAGGTGGCACTCTGCTAGTTGGGGTGTGATGGATCTGATGTGACATCTGGCAGCCATAATGGCCTTGCAACATGGGTGGCACATGCAAAGTGGCACACCGCAGGTGGGATGTGAGGGGGTCTAGGTGACACCCGGTGGCTTTGCCGGTGCAGCTATGTGTGTGACAAGTGCAAGGGTGCACCCATCTGGGTGGGGTGTTACTGGACCGAGGTTACACCTTGTGACCATAATGGCCTCAGCACTTGGGTGGTATGCATGATGTGGCACCCTGCCAGCAGGGTGTGATGGGGCCAATGGACACCCCGTGGTTGTGACAGGCTCTCAACACAGATGACCCATGTGAGGTGGCTTTTTGCCGGGCAGGGTGTGACTGAGCTGAGGTGACATCTGGCAGCCATTACAGCCTCACCACATGGGTGACCCATGCATGGTGGCATCCTGTTGGGCTGGATGTGCCTGGGCCTAGGTGACAGCCGGTTGCCATGAGGGCCATGCCACAAGTGTGACCCTTGTGAGATGGCACTCTGGTGGGTGGGGTGTGCATGGGCCTAGGTGCCACCTGGTGGCTGAGAGGGCCTCGCAACCCAGGTGACCCTCATGAGATGGCACCCTGCCTGATGGGGTGTGCCCAATTCAAGGTGATACCTGATGGTCATGACAGCATCACCACATGCATGGCATGCCCAAGGTGGTACACTGTTGGGCTGTGTTTGATAATCCTAGGTGACACCCTGTGGCCGTCATGGCCTTGCCATGTGGGTGGCATGCACGAAGTGGCTCCTGGCCGGACATGGTGTCCCTGGGCTGAGGTGAGACCTGGCAACACTGACGGCCTCACCACATGGCTTACACATGTAAGGTGGCACCCCACAGGGTGGATGTGCCTGGGCTGAGGTGAGGCCTGATATCCCTGATGGCCTCACCACGTGGGTGAATCACATGAGTTGACACCCCACCAGGCAGGGTGTGGTGGGGCTGAAGTGACACCCAGCAGCCGTAATGGCCTTGCAATGTGGGTGGAACCTGCAAAGTGCCACCGCTCTGGGCAGGGTGTAAGGGTGCCAAGGTGACGCATGGTGCTGTGATGGCCCAGCTACATGGGTGGCAAGTGCAAGGTTGCACCCCACCAGGTGGGGTGTTACAGGGCCGAGGTGGCACCTGGTGTCTGTGATGGCCTCACCACTTGGGTGGCACACACATGGTAGCACCCTGCCAGGCAAGATGCGATGGCGCCAATGGACACCCTGTGGCTGTGACAGCCTCGCAACCCTGGTGACCTATAGTAGGTGGCTTCCTGCTGGGCAGGTTGTGACCGAGCTGAGGTGACACCCGGCAGCAGTGATGGCCTTGCCACATGGGTGAACTGCAAGAGGCGGCACCATGCTGTGGGGGTTGTGACCAGGCCAAGGGGACACCTGGCGGCCATGACAGCCATGCCACAATCGTAGCAAGTGTGAGATTGCACCCTGCAGGCTGCCGTGTGAGCAGGCCAAAGTGATCCACAGCAGCTGTGAGAGCCACATCACATGGGTGACCCTTGCAAATTGGCACCCTGTTAGGTGGTGTGTGACTGGTCCAAGGTGATGCCCAGTGGCCATGAGGACCTCACCACATGGGTGACGCACATGAGCTGGCACCCTGCCTGGCAGGGTGTAACCAGGCCAAGGTGACATCTGGTGGCATTCAGGTGCTCACAACGTGAGTATCCATGCGAGGTGGCATCTCACATGGTGGGGTATGCCCGGATTGAGGTGACACACATTGACCAAGACAGACTTGCAGCACAGGTGGCATGCACCAGGTGACACCCCACTGTGCAGTGTGTGATCGGGCTGAGGTGACACCTGGTGGCTGTGATGGTCTCGTCCTGAGGGAAGCACATGCTAGTTGACACCCTGGTAGGTGGGTATTGACCAGGAAGTGGTGACACCCAGTCGCCGTGATGGCCTCACTACATGGAGGACACACAAGAGATGACATGGTGCCAGGTGTGGTGTCACAGGGACAAGGTGGCACCTACTGGTGTGATTGCCTAGCTATGCGGGTGGCACATCAAGGTGGCACCTGGCAGGGTGGGGAATGACGGGGCTGAAGTGACACCTGGTGGCCATGATGGCCTAGCCATGTGAGTAGCATGCACTATGTAGCACCCCATCGGGCAGTGTCTGAGTGGGCTTAGGTGACACCTCGCGGCCTTGATAGCCTCACCATGCTGGTGACATGGGTGAGGTAGCACCTTGCCTGGTGGGGTGTGACGTGGCTGAGATGACACATGGTGGTCATGATCCCTTGCCTCTTAGGTGGCTCTAGCATGGTGGCACCCTGCTGTGAATGCTATGAAGGGGTCAAGGTGACATCCCATGGCTATGATAGCCTCACCACATGGGTGACCCAAGTGAGGTGGCTCCCCACAAGACATGGTGTGACTGAGCTAAGCTGTCACCCAGTGGCAGTGACGGCTTCTCCATGCAGGTGATCCATACGAGGTTGTACCCCGCTGGGTGGTGTGTGAAGCAACCAGGGTGACACCTGGTGGCTGTGAGGGCCTCATCACGTGGGTGATCTGTGCATGGTGGCTCCCCACCAGGCATTGTGTGCTCAGGCAGAGGAGACATCTGGCAGCCATGACAGCCTCACCATACAGTTGACCTTTGCCAGGTGGCAACCTGCGGGGTGGGGTGTGACCATGCAGACGTGACACCCAGTGGTGTGACCAGCTTGCCATGCAGGTGCCATGTTGAGGTGACATTCTCCTGGGCAGGGAGTGACGGGGCTGAACATTGGTGGCCGTGAGTGCTGCACCATGTGGGTGGCACATGCTAGGTGACATCCCAATGGGCAAGGTGTACCCAGGTCGAGATGACACTCAGTGGCTGTGAAGGCCTCACAACACAGGTGACCCATGCAATGTGGCATCCCTCAGGTCAGGGTGTGCCCTGGTTGAGATGATACACAGTGACCATGATGGACTCACAATGTGGGTGGCTTGCTCAAGGTGACACCCCACAGGGCAGGGTGTGATCGGGCTGAGGTGACACCCGGCAGCCATGATGGGCTTGCCACATGGATGGCACACAAGAGATGACACCCCACTGGGCATGGTGTCATGGGGATGAGGTAAAACACTATGGCCGTTACTGCCTCACCATGTGGGTAGCACATGTGAGGTCACACCCCACCAGGCCTAGAGTGATGGGGCCAAAGTGAAACATGGTGGCTGAGATGACTTGCCACGTGGGTGGCTAGCACGAGGTGGCACCCAGCTGTGCGTGGTGTGAACGGGCCAAGATGACACCCGGCAGCCATGACAGCCTTGCCACGCTGGTTACCCCTGTGTGGTGGCATCCTACTGGGTGGCGTATGACTGGGCCAAGGTGACAACCAGCAGCCATGAAGGCCTCACTACATGGGTGACATTCGTGAGTTGAAACCCCACTGGGTGGGGTGTGCCCAGGCCTAGGTGACACATGGCGGCCGTGAGGGCCTCAACACACTGGTGACCTGCATGAGGTGGTATCCTGCTGGGTGGGGTGTGCCCATGCCGAGGTGACATCTGGTTGCTGTGATTGCCCTGCAACGTGGGTTACCAGTGCTGGGTGGGGTGCACCCAGGTTGAGGTGACACATGGTTGGTGTGACAGATGAGCAATATGGGTGGCATGCGAAAGGTGACACTCCACTGGGGAGGGTGTGACCAGGCTGAGGTGACACCTTGTGGCTGTGATGGCCTTGCCATGTGGGTGGCATGTACGAGGTAGCACCCCACCAGGTAGGGAGTGATGGGGCCGAGGTTCCACCAGGCCACTGTAATATCCTCAACATGCGGGTGACCAATGAGATGTAGCATCCCACCAGGTGGGGTGTGCCCAGGCCTAGGTGACACCTGGCAGCCATGAAGGCCTCACATTTCAGGTGACTCGTGTGAAGTGGCATTGCACACGGCAAGGTGCACCTGGGTTGAGGTGACACCTGATGACTGTGATGGACTCACAACACGTGTGGCTTGCATGAGGTGACACACTGGAGGACAGAGTGTGATTGAGCTAAGGTGACACCTGGTGGCTTTGGTGTCCTCATCACATGGGTGGCATGCAAGAGATGACACCCCACCAGGTGTGGTGTCATGGGGATGAGGTGACAGCTAGTGTCTGTGACTGCATTGTCATGTGGGTGGCACATGTGAGGTAGCACCCCATCAGGTAGGGAGAGTTGGGGCCGAGGTGACACATGGTGGCTGTGACAGCCTCACCACATGGGTGACCTGCATGAGGTGGCATTCCACCATGAGGTGTGTATCTGGGCCATTTTGACACCCAGTGGATGTGAAGTGTTCACCACGTGGGTGGCTCATGCAAGGTTTCACCCTGCCAGGTGGTGTGTTATGGGGCTGAGGTGACACGCCACGGTCATGATGACCTTGCCATGCTGGTGACATATGTGAGGTTTTACCTGACCTGGTGGGGTTTGACAGGACTGATGTGACACCTGGCAGCCATGAAGGGTTTGCCTCACAGGTGACCCGTGTGAGGTGGCACCCTGATGGGTGGAGTACAATGGGGCTGAGGTGACACCTGGTGGCTGTGACGGCCTTGCAATGTGTGTGGCCTGTACGAGGTAGCACCCCACCAGGTAGGGAGTGATGGGGCTGAGGTTCCACCAAGCCACAGTAATGTCCTCAACATGCGGGTGACCAATTAGATGTAGCATCCCACCAGGTGGGGTGTGCCCAGGCCTAGGTGACACCTGGCAGTGTGTGGGCCTCACCAAATGGGTGACCCTGGCTGGCTGGAACCCCACTGGGCAGGTGTTTCTGGGCCAAGGTCAAACACAGTTTCTGTGATGGCCTCACCACATGGGTGGCACCCCACCGGGTTGGGTGTGCCCAGGCCAAGGTGACACTCAGGGGCCATGACCGCCTTACCACGTGGGTGACCAGTGTGATGTGGCAACCTGTTGGGCAGCACATGACTGTGCCAAAGTGACACCTGGTGGATGTGATGGCCTCACCATGCAGGTGACCTGTACAAGGCCTCACCACATGGGTGGCATGCATGAGGTTGCTCTCCACTGGGCAGAGTGTCCCAAGGCCGAGGTGACACCTGGTGGCCATGATGGCCTCACCATGCAGATGGCACATGTAGAGTGGCATCCCTCTGGATGGGATTTGCCCAGGCCGAGGTCAAACCCCACTTCCATTATGGCCTCAATACGTGGGTGACCCACATGAGGTTGCACCCAGCTTGGTGGGTTGTGCCAGTTCTGAGGTGAAACCCAGTGGGCATGAAGGCCTAGCCACACGGGAGACCCACACATGGTGGCACACAGCCAGGCAGTGTGTAACTTGGCCGAGGTGACACCCAGTGACCATTACTGCCTTGCCTCTTGGGTGATATGTGTGAAGTGGCACTCTGTGGGGTGGGGTGTGACCAGGCCTAAGTGACACCCTGGCCATGAGGGTCTTGCCATGTGCATCACCTGCATGAGGTGGCTCCCCACTGGGCAGGTTGTGAAGTGGCCGAGGTGAAACTCGGCATCCTGACCACATCGCCACGCAGGTGGCATGTGCGATGTGTCACCGTGATGGGTGGGGTTTGCCCAGGTCTAGGTGACACCCAGCTGCCATGCAGGCCTCATCAGGCAGATGCACCACAGTATGTGGCACTCCTCCAGTTGGTGTGTGCCCAGGCGAAGGTGAATCCCAGCATTCATGAGGGCAACAACATGTGGGTGACCCATGCGAGGTGGCAGCCCCCAGGTGATGTGTGACTGGGCTGAGGCAACACCCAATGGCATGACAGCCTCACCAAATAGGTGACCCTGGTGTGGTGGCATCCCACCAGGCGGCATGTGCCCAGGCCAATGTCAAACACAGCTTCTGTGATGGCCTTGCCACTCGGGTGACAGGGGCAAGGTGGCTCCCCATCAGGTGGCGTGTGCCTGGGCTGAGGTGACAGCCAGCTGCTATGATGTACTTGCCACGTGGGTTACCTATGTGAGGTGGCACCCCACTGGGTGGATATGCCCAGGTTGATGTGACACCTGGCAGCCCTGATGGCCACAGCACGTGGGTGACTGATGTGAGGTGGCACTCTGCTAGTTGGGGTGTGATGGATCTGATGTGACATCTGGCAGCCATAATGGCCTTGCAACATGGGTGGCACATGCAAAGTGGCACACCGCAGGTGGGATGTGAGGGGGTCTAGGTGACACCCGGTGGCTTTGCCGGTGCAGCTATGTGTGTGACAAGTGCAAGGGTGCACCCATCTGGGTGGGGTGTTACTGGACCGAGGTTACACCTTGTGACCATAATGGCCTCAGCACTTGGGTGGTATGCATGATGTGGCACCCTGCCAGCAGGGTGTGATGGGGCCAATGGACACCCCGTGGTTGTGACAGGCTCTCAACACAGATGACTCATGTGAGGTGGCTTTTTGCCGGGCAGCATGTGACTGAGCTGAGGTGACATCTGGCAGCCATTACAGCCTCACCACATGGGTGACCCATGCATGGTGGCATCCTGTTGGGCTGGATGTGCCTGGGCCTAGGTGACAGCCGGTTGCCATGAGGGCCATGCCACAAGTGTGACCCTTGTGAGATGGCACTCTGGTGGGTGGGGTGTGCATGGGCCTAGGTGCCACCTGGTGGCTGAGAGGGCCTCGCAACCCAGGTGACCCTCACGAGATGGCACCCTGCCTGATGGGGTGTGCCCAATTCAAGGTGATACCTGATGGTCATGACAGCATCACCACATGCATGGCATGCCCAAGGTGGTACACTGTTGGGCTGTGTTTGATAATCCTAGGTGACACCCTGTGGCCGTCATGGCCTTGCAATGTGGGTGGCATGCACGAAGTGGCTCCTGGCCGGACATGGTGTCCCTGGGCTGAGGTGAGACCTGGCAACACTGACGGCCTCACCACATGGCTTACACATGTAAGGTGGCACCCCACAGGGTGGATGTGCCTGGGCTGAGGTGAGGCCTGATATCCCTGATGGCCTCACCACGTGGGTGAATCACATGAGTTGACACCCCACCAGGCAGGGTGTGGTGGGGCTGAAGTGACACCCAGCAGCCGTGATGGCCTTGCAATGTGGGTGGAACCTGCAAAGTGCCACCGCTCTGGGCAGGGTGTAAGGGTGCCAAGGTGACACATGGTGCTGTGATGGCCCAGCTACATGGGTGGCAAGTGCAAGGTTGCACCCCACCAGGTGGGGTGTTACAGGGCCGAGGTGGCACCTGGTGTCTGTGATGGCCTCACCACTTGGGTGGCACACACATGGTAGCACCCTGCCAGGCAAGGTGTGATGGGGCCAAAGGACACCCTGTGGCTGTGACAGCCTCGCAACCCTGGTGACCTATAGTAGGTGGCTTCCTGCTGGGCAGGTTGTGACTGAGCTGAGGTGACACCCGGCAGCAGTGATGGCCTTGCCACATAGGTGACCTGCAAGAGGTGGCACCATGCTGTGTGGGTTGTGACCAGGCCAAGGGGACACCTGGCGGCCATGACAGCCATGCCACAATCGTAGCAAGTGTGAGATTGCACCCTGCAGGCTGCCGTGTGAGCAGGCCAAAGTGATCCACAGCAGCTGTGAGAGCCACATCACATGGGTGACCCTTGCAAATTGGCACCCTGTTAGGTGGTGTGTGACTGGTCCAAGGTGATGCCCAGTGGCCATGAGGACCTCACCACATGGGTGACGCACATGAGCTGGCACCCTGCCTGGCAGGGTGTAACCAGGCCAAGGTGACATCTGGTGGCATTCAGGTGCTCACAACGTGAGTAACCATGCAAGGTGGCATCTCACGTGGTGGGGTATGCCCGGATTGAGGTGACACACATTGACCAAGACAGACTTGCAGCACAGGTGGCATGCACCAGGTGACACCCCACTGTGCAGTGTGTGATCGGGCTGAGGTGACACCTGGTGGCTGTGATGGTCTCGTCCTGAGGGAAGCACATGCTAGTTGACACCCTGGCAGGTGGGTATTGACCAGGAAGAGGTGACACCCAGTGGCCGTGATGGCCTCACTACATGGGGGACACACAAGAGATGACATGGTGCCAGGTGTGGTGTCACAGGGACAAGGTGGCACCTAGTTGTGTGATTGCCTAGCTATGCGGGTGGCACATCAAGGTGGCACCTGGCAGGGTGGGGAATGACGGGGCTGAAGTGACACCTGGTGGCCATGATGGACTAGCCATGTGAGTAGCATGAACTACGTAGCACCCCATCGGGCAGTGTCTGAGTGGGCTTAGGTGACACCTCGCGGCCTTGATAGCCTCACCATCCTGGTGACATGGGTGAGGTAGCACCTTGCCTGGTGGGGTGTGACGTGGCTGAGATGACACATGGTGGTCATGATCCCTTGCCTCTTAGGTGGCTCTAGCATGGTGGCACCCTGCTGTGAATGCTATGAAGGGGTCAAGGTGACATCCCATGGCTATGACAGCCTCACCACATGGGTGACCCAAGTGAGGTGGCTCCCCACAAGACATGGTGTGACTGAGCTAAGCTGTCACCCAGGGGCAGTGATGGCTTCTCCATGCAGGTGACCCATACGAGATTGTACCCCGCTGGGTGGTGTGTGAAGCAACCAGGGTGACACCTGGTGGCTGTGAGGGCCTCATCACGTGGGTGATCTGTGCATGGTGGCTCCCCACCAGGCATTGTGTGCTCAGGCAGAGGAGACATCTGGCAGCCATGACAGCCTCACCATACAGTTGACCTTTGCCAGGTGGCAACCTGCGGGGTGGGGTGTGACCATGCAGACGTGACACCCAGTGGTGTGACCAGCTTGCCATGCAGGTGCCATGTTGAGGTGACATTCTCCTGGGCAGGGAGTGACGGGGCTGAACATTGGTGGCCGTGAGTGCTGCACCATGTGGGTGGCACATGCTAGGTGACATCCCAATGGGCAAGGTGTACCCAGGTCGAGATGACACTCAGTGGCTGTGAAGGCCTCACAACACAGGTGACCCATGCAATGTGGCATCCCTCAGGTCAGGGTGTGCCCTGGTTGAGATGATACACAGTGACCATGATGGACTCACAATGTGGGTGGCTTGCTCAAGGTGACACCCCACAGGGCAGGGTGTGATCGGGCTGAGGTGACACCCGGCAGCCATGATGGGCTTGCCACATGGATGGCACACAAGAGATGACACCCAACTGGGCATGGTGTCATGGGGATGAGGTAAAACACTATGGCCGTTACTGCCTCACCATGTGGGTAGCACATGTGAGGTCACACCCCACCAGGCCTAGAGTGATGGGGCCAAAGTGAAACATGGTGGCTGAGATGACTTGCCACGTGGGTGGCTAGCACGAGGTGGCACCCAGCTGTGCGTGGTGTGAACGGGCCAAGATGACACCCGGCAGCCGTGACAGCCTTGCCACGCTGGTTACCCCTGTGTGGTGGCATCCTACTGGGTGGCGTATGACTGGGCCAAGGTGACAACCAGCAGCCATGAAGGCCTCACTACATGGGTGACATTCGTGAGTTGAAACCCCACTGGGTGGGGTGTGCCCAGGCCTAGGTGACACATGGCGGCCGTGAGGGCCTCAACACACTGGTGACCTGCATGAGGTGGTATCCTGCTGGGTGGGGTGTGCCCATGCCGAGGTGACATCTGGTTGCTGTGATTGCCCTGCAACGTGGGTTACCAGTGCTGGGTGGGGTGCACCCAGGTTGAGGTGACACATGGTTGGTGTGACAGATGAGCAATATGGGTGGCATGTGAAAGGTGACACTCCACTGGGGAGGGTGTGACCAGGCTGAGGTGACACCTTGTGGCTGTGATGGCCTTGCCATGTGGGTGGCATGTACGAGGTAGCACCCCACCAGGTAGGGAGTGATAGGGCCGAGGTTCCACCAGGCCACTGTAATGTCCTCAACATGCGGGTGACCAATGAGATGTAGCATCCCACCAGGTGGGGTGTGCCCAGGCCTAGGTGACACCTGGCAGCCATGAAGGCCTCACATTTCAGGTGACTCGTGCGAAGTGGCATTGCACACGGCAAGGTGCACCTGGGTTGAGGTGACACCTGATGACTGTGATGGACTCACAACACGTGTGGCTTGCATGAGGTGACACACTGGAGGACAGAGTGTGATTGAGCTAAGGTGACACCTGGTGGCTTTGGGGTCCTCATCACATGGGTGGCATGCAAGAGATGACACCCCACCAGGTGTGGTGTCATGGGGATGAGGTGACAGCTAGTGTCTGTGACTGCATTGTCATGTGGGTGGCACATGTGAGGTAGCACCCCATCAGGTAGGGAGAGTTGGGGCCGAGGTGACACATGGTGGCTGTGACAGCCTCACCACATGGGTGACCTGCATGAGGTGGCATTCCACCATGAGGTGTGTGTCTGGGCCATTTTGACACCCAGTGGATGTGAAGTCCTCACCACGTGGGTGGCTCATGCAAGGTTTCACCCTGCCAGGTGGTGTGTTATGGGGCTGAGGTGACACGCCACGGTCATGATGACCTTGCCATGCTGGTGACATATGTGAGGTTTTACCTGACCTGGTGGGGTTTGACAGGACTGATGTGACACCTGGCAGCCATGAAGGGTTTGCCTCACAGGTGACCCGTGTGAGGTGGCACCCTGATGGGTGGAGTACAATGGGGCTGAGGTGACACCTGGTGGCTGTGACGGCCTTGCAATGTGGGTGGCCTGTACGAGGTAGCACCCCACCAGGTAGGGAGTGATGGGGCTGAGGTTCCACCAGGCCACAGTAATGTCCTCAACATGCAGGTGACCAATGAGATGTAGCATCCCACCAGGTGGGGTGTGCCCAGGCCTAGGTGACACCTGGCAGTGTGTGGGCCTCACCAAATGGGTGACCCTGGCTGGCTGGAACCCCACTGGGCAGGTGTTTCTGGGCCAAGGTCAAACACAGTTTCTGTGATGGCCTCACCACATGGGTGGCACTCCACTGGGTTGGGTGTGCCCAGGCCAAGGTGACACTCAGGGGCCATGACAGCCTTACCACGTGGGTGACCAGTGTGTTGTGGCAACCTGTTGGGCAGCACATGACTGTGCCAAAGTGACACCTGGTGGCTGTGATGGCCTCACCATGCAGGTGACCTGTACAAGGCCTCACCACATGGGTGGCATGCATGAGGTTGCTCTCCACTGGGCAGAGTGTCCCAAGGCCGAGGTGACACCTGGTGGCCATGATGGCCTCACCATGCGGATGGCACATGTGGAGTGGCATCCCTCTGGATGGGATTTGCCCAGGCCGAGGTCAAACCCCACTTCCATTATGGCCTCAATACGTGGGTGACCCACATGAGGTTGCACCCAGCTTGGTGGGTTGTGCCAGTTCTGAGGTGAAACCCAGTGGGCATGAAGGCCTAGCCACACGGGAGACCCACACATGGTGGCAAACAGCCAGGCAGTGTGTAACTGGGCCGTGGTGACCCCCAGTGACCATTACGGCCTTGCGTCATGGGTGATATGTGTGAAGTGGCACTCTGTGGGGTGGGGTGTGACCAGGCCTAAGTGACACCCTGGCCATGAGGGTCTTGCCATGTGCATCACCTGCATGAGGTGGCTCCCCACTGGGCAGGTTGTGAAGTGGCCGAGGTGAAACTCGGCATCCTGACCACATCGCCACGCAGGTGGCATGTGCGATGTGTCACCGTGATGGGTGGGGTGTGCCCAGGTCTAGGTGACACCCAGCTGCCATGCAGGCCTCATCAGGCAGAGGCACCACAGTATGTGGCACTCCTCCAGTTGGTGTGTGCCCAGGCGAAGGTGAATCCCAGCATTCATGAGGGCATCAACATGTGGGTGACCCATGCGAGATGGCAGCCCCCAGGTGATGTGTGACTGGGCTGAGGCAACACCCAATGGCATGACAGCCTCACCAAATAGGTGACCCTGGTGTGGTGGCATCCCACCAGGTGGCGTGTGCCCAGGCCAATGTCAAACACAGCTTCTGTGATGGCCTTGCCACTCGGGTGACAGGGGCAAGGTGGCTCCCCATCAGGTGGCGTGTGCCTGGGCTGAGGTGACAGCCAGCCGCTATGATGTACTTGCCACGTGGGTTACCTAGGTGAGGTGGCACCCCACTGGGTGGATATGCCCAGGTTGATGTGACACCTGGCAGCCCTGATGTCCTCAGCACGTGGGTGACTGATGTGATGTGGCACTCTGCTAGGTGGGGTGTGATGTATCTGATGTGACATCTGGCAGCCATAATGGCCTTGCAACATGGGTGGCACATGCAAAGTGGCACACTGCAGGTGGGATGTGAGGGGGTCTAGGTGACACCCGGTGGCTTTGACGGTGCAGCTATGTGTGTGACAAGTGCAAGGGTGCACCCATCTGGGTGGGGTGTTACTGGACCGAGGTTACACCTTGTGACCATAATGGCCTCAGCACTTGGGTGGTATGCATGATGTGGCACCCTGCCAGCAGGGTGTGATGGGGCCAATGGACACCCCGTGGTTGTGACAGCCTCTCAACACGGATGACCCATGTGAGGTGGCTTTTTGCCGGGCAGGGTGTGACTGAGCTGAGGTGACATCTGGCAGCCATTACAGCCTCACCACATGGGTGACCCATGCATGGTGGCATCCTGTTGGGCTGGATGTGCCTGGGCCTAGGTGACAGCCGGTTGCCATGAGGGCCATGCCACAAGTGTGACCCTTGTGAGATGGCACTCTGGTGGGTGGGGTGTGCATGGGCCTAGGTGCCACCTGGTGGCTGAGAGGGCCTCGCAACCCAGGTGACCCTCACGAGATGGCACCCTGCCTGATGGGGTGTGCCCAATTCAAGGTGATACCTGATGGTCATGACAGCATCACCACATGCATGGCATGCCCAAGGTGGTACACTGTTGGGCTGTGTTTGATAATCCTAGGTGACACCCTGTGGCCGTCATGGCCTTGCCATGTGGGTGGCATGCACGAAGTGGCTCCTGGCCGGACATGGTGTCCCTGGGCTGAGGTGAGACCTGGCAACACTGACGGCCTCACCACATGGCTTACACATGTAAGGTGGCACCCCACAGGGTGGATGTGCCTGGGCTGAGGTGAGGCCTGATATCCCTGATGGCCTCACCATGTGGGTGAATCACATGAGTTGACACCCCACCAGGCAGGGTGTGGTGGGGCTGAAGTGACACCCAGCAGCCGTAATGGCCTTGCAATGTGGGTGGAACCTGCAAAGTGCCACCGCTCTGGGCAGGGTGTAAGGGTGCCAAGGTGACACATGGTGCTGTGATGGCCCAGCTACATGGGTGGCAAGTGCAAGGTTGCACCCCACCAGGTGGGGTGTTACAGGGCCGAGGTGGCACCTGGTGTCTGTGATGGCCTCACCACTTGGGTGGCACACACATGGTAGCACCCTGCCAGGCAAGGTGTGATGGGGCCAAAGGACACCCTGTGGCTGTGACAGCCTCACAACCCTGGTGACCTATAGTAGGTGGCTTCCTGCTGGGCAGGTTGTGACCGAGCTGAGGTGACACCCGGCAGCAGTGATGGCCTTGCCACATGGGTGACCTGCAAGAGGCGGCACCATGCTGTGGGGGTTGTGACCAGGCCAAGGGGACACCTGGCGGCCATGACAGCCATGCCACAATCGTAGCAAGTGTGAGATTGCACCCTGCAGGCTGCCGTGTGAGCAGGCCAAAGTGATCCACAGCAGCTGTGAGAGCCACATCACATGGGTGACCCTTGCAAATTGGCACCCTGTTAGGTGGTGTGTGACTGGTCCAAGGTGATGCCCAGTGGCCATGAGGACCTCACCACATGGGTGACGCACATGAGCTGGCACCCTGCCTGGCAGGGTGTAACCAGGCCAAGGTGACATCTGGTGGCATTCAGGTGCTCACAACGTGAGTAACCATGCGAGGTGGCATCTCACATGGTGGGGTATGCCCGGATTGAGGTGACACACATTGACCAAGACAGACTTGCAGCACAGGTGGCATGCACCAGGTGACACCCCACTGTGCAGTGTGTGATCGGGCTGAGGTGACACCTGGTGGCTGTGATGGTCTTGTCCTGAGGGAAGCACATGCTAGTTGACACCCTGGCAGGTGGGTATTGACCAGGAAGAGGTGACACCCAGTGGCCGTGATGGCCTCACTACATGGGGGACACACAAGAGATGACATGGTGCCAGGTGTGGTGTCACAGGGACAAGGTGGCACCTAGTGGTGTGATTGCCTAGCTATGCGGGTGGCACATCAAGGTGGCACCTGGCAGGGTGGGGAATGACGGGGCTGAAGTGACACCCGGTGGCCATGATGGACTAGCCATGTGAGTAGCATGAACTACGTAGCACCCCATCGGGCAGTGTCTGAGTGGGCTTAGGTGACACCTCGCGGCCTTGATAGCCTCACCATCCTGGTGACATGGGTGAGGTAGCACCTTGCCTGGTGGGGTGTGACGTGGCTGAGATGACACATGGTGGTCATGATCCCTTGCCTCTTAGGTGGCTCTAGCATGGTGGCACCCTGCTGTGAATGCTATGAAGGGGTCAAGGTGACATCCCATGGCTATGACAGCCTCACCACATGGGTGACCCAAGTGAGGTGGCTCCCCACAAGACATGGTGTGACTGAGCTAAGCTGTCACCCAGTGGCAGTGATGGCTTCTCCATGCAGGTGACCCATACGAGGTTGTACCCTGCTGGGTGGTGTGTGAAGCAACCAGGGTGACACCTGGTGGCTGTGAGGGCCTCATCACGTGGGTGATCTGTGCATGGTGGCTCCCCACCAGGCATTGTGTGCTCAGGCAGAGGAGACATCTGGCAGCCATGACAGCCTCACCATACAGTTGACCTTTGCCAGGTGGCAACCTGCGGGGTGGGGTGTGACCATGCAGACGTGACACCCAGTGGTGTGACCACCTTGCCATGCAGGTGCCATGTTGAGGTGACATTCTCCTGGGCAGGGAGTGACGGGGCTGAACATTGGTGGCCGTGAGTGCTGCACCATGTGGGTGGCACATGCTAGGTGACATCCCAATGGGCAAGGTGTACCCAGGTCGAGATGACACTCAGTGGCTGTGAAGGCCTCACAACACAGGTGACCCATGCAATGTGGCATCCCTCAGGTCAGGGTGTGCCCTGGTTGAGATGATACACAGTGACCATGATGGACTCACAATGTGGGTGGCTTGCTCAAGGTGACACCCCACAGGGCAGGGTGTGATCGGGCTGAGGTGACACCCGGCAGCCATGATGGGCTTGCCACATGGATGGCACACAAGAGATGACACCCCACTGGGCATGGTGTCATGGGGATGAGGTAAAACACTATGGCCGTTACTGCCTCACCATGTGGGTAGCACATGTGAGGTCACACCCCACCAGGCCTAGAGTGATGGGGCCAAAGTGAAACATGGTGGCTGAGATGACTTGCCACGTGGGTGGCTAGCACGAGGTGGCACCCAGCTGTGCGTGGTGTGAACGGGCCAAGATGACACCCGGCAGACGTGACAGCCTTGCCACGCCTGTTACCCCTGTGTGGTGGCATCCTACTGGGTGGCATATGACTGGGCCAAGGTGACAACCAGCAGCCATGAAGGCCTCACTACATGGGTGACATTCGTGAGTTGAAACCCCACTGGGTGGGGTGTGCCCAGGCCTAGGTGACACATGGCGGCCGTGAGGGCCTCAACACACTGGTGACCTGCATGAGGTGGTATCCTGCTGGATGGGGTGTGCCCATGCTGAGGTGACATCTGGTTGCTGTGATTGCCCTGCAACGTGGGTTACCAGTGCTGGGTGGGGTGCACCCAGGTTGAGGTGACACATGGTTGGTGTGACAGATGAGCAATATGGGTGGCATGCGAAAGGTGACACTCCACTGGGGAGGGTGTAACCAGGCTGAGGTGACACCTTGTGGCTGTGATGGCCTTGCCATGTGGGTGGCATGTACGAGGTAGCACCCCACCAGGTAGGGAGTGATAGGGCCGAGGTTCCACCAGGCCACTGTAATGTCCTCAACATGCGGGTGACCAATGAGATGTAGCATCCCACCAGGTGGGGTGTGCCCAGGCCTAGGTGACACCTGGCAGCCATGAAGGCCTCACATTTCAGGTGACTCGTGTGAAGTGGCATTGCACACGACAAGGTGCACCTGGGTTGAGGTGACACCTGATGACTGTGATGGACTCACAACACGTGTGGCTTGCATGAGGTGACACACTGGAGGACAGAGTGTGATTGAGCTAAGGTGACACCTGGTGGCTTTGGTGTCCTCATCACATGGGTGGCATGCAAGAGATGACACCCCACCAGGTGTGGTGTCATGGGGATGAGGTGACAGCTAGGGGCTGTGACTGCATTGTCATGTGGGTGGCACATGTGAGGTAGCAAACCATCAGATAGGGAGAGTTGGGGCCGAGGTGACACATGGTGGCTGTGACAGCCTCACCACATGGGTGACCTGCATGAGGTGGCATTCCGCCATGAGGTGTGTGTCTGGGCCATTTTGACACCCAGTGGATGTGAAGTCCTCACCACGTGGGTGGCTCATGCAAGGTTTCACCCTGCCAGGTGGTGTGTTATGGGGCTGAGGTGACACGCCACGGTCATGATGACCTTGCCATGCTGGTGACATATGTGAGGTTTTACCTGACCTGGTGGGGTTTGACAGGACTGATGTGACACCTGGCGGCCATGATGGGTGTGCCTCACAGGTGACCCGTGTGAGGTGGCACCCTGATGGGTGGAGTACAATGGGGCTGAGGTGACACCTGGTGGCTGTGACGGCCTTGCAATGTGGGTGGCCTGTACGAGGTAGCACCCCACCAGGTAGGGAGTGATGGGGCCGAGGTTCCACCAGGCCACAGTAATGTCCTCAACATGCAGGTGACCAATGAGATGTAGCATCACACCAGGTGGGCTGTGCCCAGGCCTTGGTGACACCTGGCAGTGTGTGGGCCTCACCAAATGGGTGACCCTGGCTGGCTGGAACCCCACTGGGCAGGTGTTTCTGGGCCAAGGTCAAACACAGTTTCTGTGATGGCCTCACCACATGGGTGGCACTCCACTGGGTTGGGTGTGCCCAGGCCAAGGTGACACTCAGGGGCCATGACAGCCTTACCACGTGGGTGACCAGTGTGTTGTGGCAACCTGTTGGGCAGCACATGACTGTGCCAAAGTGACACCTGGTGGCTGTGATGGCCTCACCATGCAGGTGACCTGTACAAGGCCTCACCACATGGGTGGCATGCATGAGGTTGCTCTCCACTGGGCAGAGTGTCCCAAGGCCGAGGTGACACCTGGTGGCCATGATGGCCTCACCATGCGGATGGCACATGTGGAGTGGCATCCCTCTGGATGGGATTTGCCCAGGCTGAGGTCAAACCCCACTTCCATTATGGCCTCAATACATGGGTGACCCACATGAGGTTGCACCCAGCTTGGTGGGTTGTGCCAGTTCTGGGGTGAAACCCAGTGGGCATGAAGGCCTAGCCACACGGGAGACCCACACATGGTGGCAAACAGCCAGGCAGTGTGTAACTGGGCCGTGGTGACCCCCAGTGACCATTACGGCCTTGCGTCATGGGTGATATGTGTGAAGTGGCACTCTGTGGGGTGGGGTGTGACCAGGCCTAAGTGACACCCTGGCCATGAGGGTCTTGCCATGTGCATCACCTGCATGAGGTGGCTCCCCACTGGGCAGGTTGTGAAGTGGCCGAGGTGAAACTCGGCATCCTGACCACATCGCCACGCAGGTGGCATGTGCGATGTGTCACCGTGATGGGTGGGGTGTGCCCAGGTCTAGGTGACACCCAGCTGCCATGCAGGCCTCATCAGGCAGAGGCACCACAGTATGTGGCACTCCTCCAGTTGGTGTGTGCCCAGGCGAAGGTGAATCCCAGCATTCATGAGGGCATCAACATGTGGGTGACCCATGCGAGATGGAAGCCCCCAGGTGATGTGTGACTGGGCTGAGGCAACACCCAATGGCATGACAGCCTCACCAAATAGGTGACCCTGGTGTGGTGGCATCCCACCAGGTGGCGTGTGCCCAGGCCAATGTCAAACACAGCTTCTGTGATGGCCTTGCCACTCGGGTGACAGGGGCAAGGTGGCTCCCCATCAGGTGGCGTGTGCCTGGGCTGAGGTGACAGCCAGCCGCTATGATGTACTTGCCACGTGGGTTACCTAGGTGAGGTGGCACCCCACTGGGTGGATATGCCCAGGTTGATGTGACACCTGGCAGCCCTGATGTCCTCAGCACGTGGGTGACTGATGTGATGTGGCACTCTGCTAGGTGGGGTGTGATGGATCTGATGTGACATCTGGCAGCCATAATGGCCTTGCAACATGGGTGGCACATGCAAAGTGGCACACTGCAGGTGGGATGTGAGGGGGTCTAGGTGACACCCGGTGGCTTTGACGGTGCAGCTATGTGTGTGACAAGTGCAAGGGTGCACCCATCTGGGTGGGGTGTTACTGGACCGAGGTTACACCTTGTGACCATAATGGCCTCAGCACTTGGGTGGTATGCATGATGTGGCACCCTGCCAGCAGGGTGTGATGGGGCCAATGGACACCCCGTGGTTGTGACAGCCTCTCAACACGGATGACCCATGTGAGGTGGCTTTTTGCCGGGCAGGGTGTGACTGAGCTGAGGTGACATCTGGCAGCCATTACAGCCTCACCACATGGGTGACCCATGCATGGTGGCATCCTGTTGGGCTGGATGTGCCTGGGCCTAGGTGACAGCCGGTTGCCATGAGGGCCATGCCACAAGTGTGACCCTTGTGAGATGGCACTCTGGTGGGTGGGGTGTGCATGGGCCTAGGTGCCACCTGGTGGCTGAGAGGGCCTCGCAACCCAGGTGACCCTCATGAGATGGCACCCTGCCTGATGGGGTGTGCCCAATTCAAGGTGATACCTGATGGTCATGACAGCATCACCACATGCATGGCATGCCCAAGGTGGTACACTGTTGGGCTGTGTTTGATAATCCTAGGTGACACCCTGTGGCCGTCATGGCCTTGCCATGTGGGTGGCATGCATGAAGTGGCTCCTGGCCGGACATGGTGTCCCTGGGCTGAGGTGAGACCTGGCAACACTGACGGCCTCACCACATGGCTTACACATGTAAGGTGGCACCCCACAGGGTGGATGTGCCTGGGCTGAGGTGAGGCCTGATATCCCTGATGGCCTCACCATGTGGGTGAATCACATGAGTTGACACCCCACCAGGCAGGGTGTGGTGGGGCTGAAGTGACACCCAGCAGCCGTAATGGCCTTGCAATGTGGGTGGAACCTGCAAAGTGCCACCGCTCTGGGCAGGGTGTAAGGGTGCCAAGGTGACACATGGTGCTGTGATGGCCCAGCTACATGGGTGGCAAGTGCAAGGTTGCACCCCACCAGGTGGGGTGTTACAGGGCCGAGGTGGCACCTGGTGTCTGTGATGGCCTCACCACTTGGGTGGCACACACATGGTAGCACCCTGCCAGGCAAGGTGTGATGGGGCCAAAGGACACCCTGTGGCTGTGACAGCCTCGCAACCCTGGTGACCTATAGTAGGTGGCTTCCTGCTGGGCAGGTTGTGACCGAGCTGAGGTGACACCCGGCAGCAGTGATGGCCTTGCCACATAGGTGACCTGCAAGAGGTGGCACCATGCTGTGTGGGTTGTGACCAGGCCAAGGGGACACCTGGCGGCCATGACAGCCATGCCACAATCGTAGCAAGTGTGAGATTGCACCCTGCAGGCTGCCGTGTGAGCAGGCCAAAGTGATCCACAGCAGCTGTGAGAGCCACATCACATGGGTGACCCTTGCAAATTGGCACCCTGTTAGGTGGTGTGTGACTGGTCCAAGGTGATGCCCAGTGGCCATGAGGACCTCACCACATGGGTGACACACATGAGCTGGCACCCTGCCTGGCAGGGTGTAACCAGGCCAAGGTGACATCTGGTGGCATTCAGGTGCTCACAACGTGAGTAACCATGCAAGGTGGCATCTCACATGGTGGGGTATGCCCGGATTGAGGTGACACACATTGACCAAGACAGACTTGCAGCACAGGTGGCATGCACCAGGTGACACCCCACTGTGCAGTGTGTGATCGGGCTGAGGTGACACCTGGTGGCTGTGATGGTCTCGTCCTGAGGGAAGCACATGCTAGTTGACACCCTGGCAGGTGGGTATTGACCAGGAAGAGGTGACACCCAGTGGCCGTGATGGCCTCACTACATGGGGGACACACAAGAGATGACATGGTGCCAGGTGTGGTGTCACAGGGACAAGGTGGCACCTAGTTGTGTGATTGCCTAGCTATGCGGGTGGCACATCAAGGTGGCACCTGGCAGGGTGGGGAATGACGGGGCTGAAGTGACACCCGGTGGCCATGATGGCCTAGCCATGTGAGTAGCATGAACTACGTAGCACCCCATCGGGCAGTGTCTGAGTGGGCTTAGGTGACACCTCGCGGCCTTGATAGCCTCACCATGCTGGTGACATGGGTGAGGTAGCACCTTGCCTGGTGGGGTGTGACGTGGCTGAGATGACACATGGTGGTCATGATCCCTTGCCTCTTAGGTGGCTCTAGCATGGTGGCACCCTGCTGTGAATGCTATGAAGGGGTCAAGGTGACATCCCATGGCTATGACAGCCTCACCACATGGGTGACCCAAGTGAGGTGGCTCCCCACAAGACATGGTGTGACTGAGCTAAGCTGTCACCCAGTGGCAGTGATGGCTTCTCCATGCAGGTGACCCATACGAGGTTGTACCCTGCTGGGTGGTGTGTGAAGCAACCAGGGTGACACCTGGTGGCTGTGAGGGCCTCATCACGTGGGTGATCTGTGCATGGTGGCTCCCCACCAGGCATTGTGTGCTCAGGCAGAGGAGACATCTGGCAGCCATGACAGCCTCACCATACAGTTGACCTTTGCCAGGTGGCAACCTGCGGGGTGGGGTGTGACCATGCAGACGTGACACCCAGTGGTGTGACCACCTTGCCATGCAGGTGCCATGTTGAGGTGACATTCTCCTGGGCAGGGAGTGACGGGGCTGAACATTGGTGGCCGTGAGTGCTGCACCATGTGGGTGACACATGCTAGGTGACATCCCAATGGGCAAGGTGTACCCAGGTCGAGATGACACTCAGTGGCTGTGAAGGCCTCACAACACAGGTGACCCATGCAATGTGGCATCCCTCAGGTCAGGGTGTGCCCTGGTTGAGATGATACACAGTGACCATGATGGACTCACAATGTGGGTGGCTTGCTCAAGGTGACACCCCACAGGGCAGGGTGTGATCGGGCTGAGGTGACACCCGGCAGCCATGATGGGCTTGCCACATGGATGGCACACAAGAGATGACACCCCACTGGGCATGGTGTCATGGGGATGAGGTAAAACACTATGGCCGTTACTGCCTCACCATGTGGGTAGCACATGTGAGGTCACACCCCACCAGGCCTAGAGTGATGGGGCCAAAGTGAAACATGGTGGCTGAGATGACTTGCCACGTGGGTGGCTAGCACGAGGTGGCACCCAGCTGTGCGTGGTGTGAACGGGCCAAGATGACACCCGGCAGCCGTGACAGCCTTGCCACGCCGGTTACCCCTGTGTGGTGGCATCCTACTGGGTGGCATATGACTGGGCCAAGGTGACAACCAGCAGCCATGAAGGCCTCACTACATGGGTGACACTACTGAGTTGAAACCCCACTGGGTGGGGTGTGCCCAGGCCTAGGTGAAACATGGCGGCCGTGAGGGCCTCAACACACTGGTAACCCGCATGAGGTGGTATCCTGCTGGGTGGGGTGTGCCCATGCTGAGGTGACATCTGGTTGCTGTGATTGCCCTGCAACGTGGGTTACCAGTGCTGGGTGGGGTGCACCCAGGTTGAGGTGACACATGGTTGGTGTGACAGATGAGCAATATGGGTGGCATGCGAAAGGTGACACTCCACTGGGGAGGGTGTAACCAGGCTGAGGTGACACCTTGTGGCTGTGATGGCCTTGCCATGTGGGTGGCATGTACGAGGTAGCACCCCACCAGGTAGGGAGTGATAGGGCCGAGGTTCCACCAGGCCACTGTAATGTCCTCAACATGCGGGTGACCAATGAGATGTAGCATCCCACCAGGTGGGGTGTGCCCAGGCCTAGGTGACACCTGGCAGCCATGAAGGCCTCACATTTCAGGTGACTCGTGTGAAGTGGCATTGCACACGGCAAGGTGCACCTGGGTTGAGGTGACACCTGATGACTGTGATGGACTCACAACACGTTTGGCTTGCATGAGGTGACACACTGGAGGACAGAGTGTGATTGAGCTAAGGTGACACCTGGTGGCTTTGGTGTCCTCATCACATGGGTGGCATGCAAGAGATGACACCCCACCAGGTGTGGTGTCATGGGGATGAGGTGACAGCTAGGGGCTGTGACTGCATTGTCATGTGGGTGGCACATGTGAGGTAGCACCCCATCAGATAGGGAGAGTTGGGGCCGAGGTGACACATGGTGGCTGTGACAGCCTCACCACATGGGTGACCTGCATGAGGTGGCATTCCACCATGAGGTGTGTGTCTGGGCCATTTTGACACCCAGTGGCTGTGAAGTCCTCACCACGTGGGTGGCTCATGCAAGGTTTCACCCTGCCAGGTGGTGTGTTATGGGGCTGAGGTGACACGCCACGGTCATGATGACCTTGCCATGCTGGTGACATATGTGAGGTTTTACCTGACCTGGTGGGGTTTGACAGGACTGATGTGACACCTGGTGGCCATGATGGGTGTGCCTCACAGGTGACCCGTGTGAGGTGGCACCCTGATGGGTGGAGTACAATGGGGCTGAGGTGACACCTGGTGGCTGTGACGGCCTTGCAATGTGGGTGGCCTGTACGAGGTAGCACCCCACCAGGTAGGGAGTGATGGGGCCGAGGTTCCACCAGGCCACAGTAATGTCCTCAACATGCGGGTGACCAATGAGATGTAGCATCCCACCAGGTGGGGTGTGCCCAGGCCTAGGTGACACCTGGCAGTGTGTGGGCCTCACCAAATGGGTGACCCTGGCTGGCTGGAACCCCACTGGGCAGGTGTTTCTGGGCAAAGGTCAAACACAGTTTCTGTGATGGCCTCACCACATGGGTGGCACCCCACCGGGTTGGGTGTGCCCAGGCCAAGGTGACACTCAGGGGCCATGACCGCCTTACCACGTGGGTGACCAGTGTGATGTGGCAACCTGTTGGGCAGCACATGACTGTGCCAAAGTGACACCTGGTGGATGTGATGGCCTCACCATGCAGGTGACCTGTACAAGGCCTCACCACATGGGTGGCATGCATGAGGTTGCTCTCCACTGGGCAGAGTGTCCCAAGGCCGAGGTGACACCTGGTGGCCATGATGGCCTCACCATGCAGATGGCACATGTGGAGTGGCATCCCTCTGATGGGATTTGCCCAGGCCGAGGTCAAACCCCACTTCCATTATGGCCTCAATACGTGGGTGACCCACATGAGGTTGCACCCAGCTTGGTGGGTTGTGCCAGTTCTGAGGTGAAACCCAGTGGGCATGAAGGCCTAGCCACACGGGAGACCCACACATGGTGGCACACAGCCAGGCAGTGTGTAACTGGGCCGAGGTGACACCCAGTGACCATTACTGCCTTGCCTCTTGGGTGATATGTGTGAAGTGGCACTCTGTGGGGTGGGGTGTGACCAGGCCTAAGTGACACCCTGGCCATGAGGGTCTTGCCATGTGCATCACCTGCATGAGGTGGCTCCCCACTGGGCAGGTTGTGAAGTGGCCGAGGTGAAACTCGGCATCCTGACCACATCGCCACGCAGGTGGCATGTGCGATGTGTCACCGTGATGGGTGGGGTTTGCCCAGGTCTAGGTGACACCCAGCTGCCATGCAGGCCTCATCAGGCAGATGCACCACAGTATGTGGCACTCCTCCAGTTGGTGTGTGCCCAGGCGAAGGTGAATCCCAGCATTCATGAGGGCAACAACATGTGGGTGACCCATGCGAGGTGGCAGCCCCCAGGTGATGTGTGACTGGGCTGAGGCAACACCCAATGGCATGACAGCCTCACCAAATAGGTGACCCTGGTGTGGTGGCATCCCACCAGGCGGCATGTGCCCAGGCCAATGTCAAACACAGCTTCTGTGATGGCCTTGCCACTCGGGTGACAGGGGCAAGGTGGCTCCCCATCAGGTGGCGTGTGCCTGGGCTGAGGTGACAGCCAGCCGCTATGATGTACTTGCCACGTGGGTTACCTATGTGAGGTGGCACCCCACTGGGTGGATATGCCCAGGTTGATGTGACACCTGGCAGCCCTGATGGCCACAGCACGTGGGTGACTGATGTGACGTGGCACTCTGCTAGGTGGGGTGTGATGGATCTGATGTGACATCTGGCAGCCATAATGGCCTTGCAACATGGGTGGCACATGCAAAGTGGCACACCGCAGGTGGGATGTGAGGGGGTCTAGGTGACACCCGGTGGCTTTGACGGTGCAGCTATGTGTGTGACAAGTGCAAGGGTGCACCCATCTGGGTGGGGTGTTACTGGACCGAGGTTACACCTTGTGACCATAATGGCCTCAGCACTTGGGTGGTATGCATGATGTGGCACCCTGCCAGCAGGGTGTGATGGGGCCAATGGACACCCCGTGGTTGTGACAGGCTCTCAACACAGATGACCCATGTGAGGTGGCTTTTTGCCGGGCAGGGTGTGACTGAGCTGAGGTGACATCTGGCAGCCATTACAGCCTCACCACATGGGTGACCCATGCATGGTGGCATCCTGTTGGGCTGGATGTGCCTGGGCCTAGGTGACAGCCGGTTGCCATGAGGGCCATGCCACAAGTGTGACCCTTGTGAGATGGCACTCTGGTGGGTGGGGTGTGCATGGGCCTAGGTGCCACCTGGTGGCTGAGAGGGCCTCGCAACCCAGGTGACCCTCATGAGATGGCACCCTGCCTGATGGGGTGTGCCCAATTCAAGGTGATACCTGATGGTCATGACAGCATCACCACATGCATGGCATGCCCAAGGTGGTACACTGTTGGGCTGTGTTTGATAATCCTAGGTGACACCCTGTGGCCGTCATGGCCTTGCCATGTGGGTGGCATGCACGAAGTGGCTCCTGGCCGGACATGGTGTCCCTGGGCTGAGGTGAGACCTGGCAACACTGACGGCCTCACCACATGGCTTACACATGTAAGGTGGCACCCCACAGGGTGGATGTGCCTGGGCTGAGGTGAGGCCTGATATCCCTGATGGCCTCACCACGTGGGTGAATCACATGAGTTGACACCCCACCAGGCAGGGTGTGGTGGGGCTGAAGTGACACCCAGCAGCCGTAATGGCCTTGCAATGTGGGTGGAACCTGCAAAGTGCCACCGCTCTGGGCAGGGTGTAAGGGTGCCAAGGTGACACATGGTGCTGTGATGGCCCAGCTACATGGGTGGCAAGTGCAAGGTTGCACCCCACCAGGTGGGGTGTTACAGGGCCGAGGTGGCACCTGGTGGCTGTGATGGCCTCACCACTTGGGTGGCACACACATGGTAGCACCCTGCCAGGCAAGGTGCGATGGGGCCAATGGACACCCTGTGGCTGTGACAGCCTCGCAACCCTGGTGACCTATAGTAGGTGGCTTCCTGCTGGGCAGGTTGTGACCGAGCTGAGGTGACACCCGGCAGCAGTGATGGCCTTGCCACATGGGTGACCTGCAAGAGGCGGCACCATGCTGTGGGGGTTGTGACCAGGCCAAGGGGACACCTGGCGGCCATGACAGCCATGCCACAATCGTAGCAAGTGTGAGATTGCACCCTGCAGGCTGCAATGTGAGCAGGCCAAAGTGATCCACAGCAGCTGTGAGAGCCACATCACATGGGTGACCCTTGCAAATTGGCACCCTGTTAGGTGGTGTGTGACTGGTCCAAGGTGATGCCCAGTGGCCATGAGGACCTCACCACATGGGTGACGCACATGAGCTGGCACCCTGCCTGGCAGGGGGTAACCAGGCCAAGGTGACATCTGGTGGCATTCAGGTGCTCACAACGTGAGTAACCATGCGAGGTGGCATCTCACATGGTGGGGTATGCCCGGATTGAGGTGACACACATTGACCAAGACAGACTTGCAGCACAGGTGGCATGCACCAGGTGACACCCCACTGTGCAGTGTGTGATCGGGCTGAGGTGACACCTGGTGGCTGTGATGGTCTCGTCCTGAGGGAAGCACATGCTAGTTGACACCCTGGTAGGTGGGTATTGACCAGGAAGTGGTGACACCCAGTCGCCGTGATGGCCTCACTACATGGGGGACACACAAGAGATGACATGGTGCCAGGTGTGGTGTCACAGGGACAAGGTGGCACCTACTGGTGTGATTGCCTAGCTATGCGGGTGGCACATCAAGGTGGCACCTGGCAGGGTGGGGAATGACGGGGCTGAAGTGACACCTGGTGGCCATGATGGCCTAGCCATGTGAGTAGCATGCACTATGTAGCACCCCATCGGGCAGTGTCTGAGTGGGCTTAGGTGACACCTCGCGGCCTTGATAGCCTCACCATGCTGGTGACATGGGTGAGGTAGCACCTTGCCTGGTGGGGTGTGACGTGGCTGAGATGACACATGGTGGTCATGATCCCTTGCCTCTTAGGTGGCTCTAGCATGGTGGCACCCTGCTGTGAATGCTATGAAGGGGTCAAGGTGACATCCCATGGCTATGACAGCCTCACCACATGGGTGACCCAAGTGAGGTGGCTCCCCACAAGACATGGTGTGACTGAGCTAAGCTGTCACCCAGTGGCAGTGACGGCTTCTCCATGCAGGTGATCCATACGAGGTTGTACCCCGCTGGGTGGTGTGTGAAGCAACCAGGGTGACACCTGGTGGCTGTGAGGGCCTCATCACGTGGGTGATCTGTGCATGGTGGCTCCCCACCAGGCATTGTGTGCTCAGGCAGAGGAGACATCTGGCAGCCATGACAGCCTCACCATACAGTTGACCTTTGCCAGGTGGCAACCTGCGGGGTGGGGTGTGACCATGCAGACGTGACACCCAGTGGTGTGACCACCTTGCCATGCAGGTGCCATGTTGAGGTGACATTCTCCTGGGCAGGGAGTGACGGGGCTGAACATTGGTGGCCGTGAGTGCTGCACCATGTGGGTGGCACATGCTAGGTGACATCCCAATGGGCAAGGTGTACCCAGGTCAAGATGACACTCAGTGGCTGTGAAGGCCTCATAACACAGGTGACCCATGCAATGTGGCATCCCTCAGGTCAGGGTGTGCCCTGGTTGAGATGATACACAGTGACCATGATGGACTCACAATGTGGGTGGCTTGCTCAAGGTGACACCCCACAGGGCAGGGTGTGATCGGGCTGAGGTGACACCCGGCAGCCATGATGGGCTTGCCACATGGATGGCACACAAGAGATGACACCCCACTGGGCATGGTGTCATGGGGATGAGGTAAAACACTATGGCCGTTACTGCCTCACCATGTGGGTAGCACATGTGAGGTCACACCCCACCAGGCCTAGAGTGATGGGGCCAAAGTGAAACATGGTGGCTGAGATGACTTGCCACGTGGGTGGCTAGCACGAGGTGGCACCCAGCTGTGCGTGGTGTGAATGGGCCAAGATGACACCCGGCAGCCGTGACAGCCTTGCCACGCTGGTTACCCCTGTGTGGTGGCATCCTACTGGGTGGCGTATGACTGGGCCAAGGTGACAACCAGCAGCCATGAAGGCCTCACTACATGGGTGACATTCGTGAGTTGAAACCCCACTGGGTGGGGTGTGCCCAGGCCTAGGTGACACATGGCGGCCGTGAGGGCCTCAACACACTGGTGACCTGCATGAGGTGGTATCCTGCTGGGTGGGGTGTGCCCATGCCGAGGTGACATCTGGTTGCTGTGATTGCCCTGCAACGTGGGTTACCAGTGCTGGGTGGGGTGCACCCAGGTTGAGGTGACACATGGTTGGTGTGACAGATGAGCAATATGGGTGGCATGCGAAAGGTGACACTCCACTGGGGAGGGTGTGACCAGGCTGAGGTGACACCTTGTGGCTGTGATGGCCTTGCCATGTGGGTGGCATGTACGAGGTAGCACCCCACCAGGTAGGGAGTGATGGGGCCGAGGTTCCACCAGGCCACTGTAATGTCCTCAACATGCGGGTGACCAATGAGATGTAGCATCCCACCAGGTGGGGTGTGCCCAGGCCTAGGTGACACCTGGCAGCCATGAAGGCCTCACATTTCAGGTGACTCGTGCGAAGTGGCATTGCACACGGCAAGGTGCACCTGGGTTGAGGTGACACCTGATGACTGTGATGGACTCACAACACGTGTGGCTTGCATGAGGTGACACACTGGAGGACAGAGTGTGATTGAGCTAAGGTGACACCTGGTGGCTTTGGGGTCCTCATCACATGGGTGGCATGCAAGAGATGACACCCCACCAGGTGTGGTGTCATGGGGATGAGGTGACAGCTAGTGTCTGTGACTGCATTGTCATGTGGGTGGCACATGTGAGGTAGCACCCCATCAGGTAGGGAGAGTTGGGGCCGAGGTGACACATGGTGGCTGTGACAGCCTCACCACATGGGTGACCTGCATGAGGTGGCATTCCACCATGAGGTGTGTGTCTGGGCCATTTTGACACCCAGTGGATGTGAAGTCCTCACCACGTGGGTGGCTCATGCAAGGTTTCACCCTGCCAGGTGGTGTGTTATGGGGCTGAGGTGACACGCCACGGTCATGATGACCTTGCCATGCTGGTGACATATGTGAGGTTTTACCTGACCTGGTGGGGTTTGACAGGACTGATGTGACACCTGGCGGCCATGATGGGTGTGCCTCACAGGTGACCCGTGTGAGGTGGCACCCTGATGGGTGGAGTACAATGGGGCTGAGGTGACACCTGGTGGCTGTGACGGCCTTGCAATGTGGGTGGCCTGTACGAGGTAGCACCCCACCAGGTAGGGAGTGATGGGGCCGAGGTTCCACCAGGCCACAGTAATGTCCTCAACATGCGGGTGACCAATGAGATGTAGCATCCCACCAGGTGGGCTGTGCCCAGGCCTAGGTGACACCTGGCAGTGTGTGGGCCTCACCAAATGGGTGACCCTGGCTGGCTGGAACCCCACTGGGCAGGTGTTTCTGGGCAAAGGTCAAACACAGTTTCTGTGATGGCCTCACCACATGGGTGGCACCCCACCGGGTTGGGTGTGCCCAGGCCAAGGTGACACTCAGGGGCCATGACCGCCTTACCACGTGGGTGACCAGTGTGATGTGGCAACCTGTTGGGCAGCACATGACTGTGCCAAAGTGACACCTGGTGGCTGTGATGGCCTCACCATGCAGGTGACCTGTACAAGGCCTCACCACATGGGTGGCATGCATGAGGTTGCTCTCCACTGGGCAGAGTGTCCCAAGGCCGAGGTGACACCTGGTGGCCATGATGGCCTCACCATGCAGATGGCACATGTGGAGTGGCATCCCTCTGGATGGGATTTGCCCAGGCCGAGGTCAAACCCCACTTCCATTATGGCCTCAATACGTGGGTGACCCACATGAGGTTGCACCCAGCTTGGTGGGTTGTGCCAGTTCTGAGGTGAAACCCAGTGGGCATGAAGGCCTAGCCACACGGGAGACCCACACATGGTGGCACACAGCCAGGCAGTGTGTAACTGGGCCGAGGTGACACCCAGTGACCATTACTGCCTTGCCTCTTGGGTGATATGTATGAAGTGGCACTCTGTGGGGTGGGGTGTGACCAGGCCTAAGTGACACCCTGGCCATGAGGGTCTTGCCATGTGCATCACCTGCATGAGGTGGCTCCCCACTGGGCAGGTTGTGAAGTGGCCGAGGTGAAACTCGGCATCCTGACCACATCGCCACGCAGGTGGCATGTGCGATGTGTCACCGTGATGGGTGGGGTTTGCCCAGGTCTAGGTGACACCCAGCTGCCATGCAGGCCTCATCAGGCAGATGCACCACAGTATGTGGCACTCCTCCAGTTGGTGTGTGCCCAGGCGAAGGTGAATCCCAGCATTCATGAGGGCAACAACATGTGGGTGACCCATGCGAGGTGGCAGCCCCCAGGTGATGTGTGACTGGGCTGAGGCAACACCCAATGGCATGACAGCCTCACCAAATAGGTGACCCTGGTGTGGTGGCATCCCACCAGGCGGCATGTGCCCAGGCCAATGTCAAACACAGCTTCTGTGATGGCCTTGCCACTCGGGTGACAGGGGCAAGGTGGCTCCCCATCAGGTGGCGTGTGCCTGGGCTGAGGTGACAGCCAGCCGCTATGATGTACTTGCCACGTGGGTTACCTATGTGAGGTGGCACCCCACTGGGTGGATATGCCCAGGTTGATGTGACACCTGGCAGCCCTGATGGCCACAGCACGTGGGTGACTGATGTGACGTGGCACTCTGCTAGGTGGGGTGTGATGGATCTGATGTGACATCTGGCAGCCATAATGGCCTTGCAACATGGGTGGCACATGCAAAGTGGCACACCGCAGGTGGGATGTGAGGGGGTCTAGGTGACACCCGGTGGCTTTGACGGTGCAGCTATGTGTGTGACAAGTGCAAGGGTGCACCCATCTGGGTGGGGTGTTACTGGACCGAGGTTACACCTTGTGACCATAATGGCCTCAGCACTTGGGTGGTATGCATGATGTGGCACCCTGCCAGCAGGGTGTGATGGGGCCAATGGACACCCCGTGGTTGTGACAGGCTCTCAACACAGATGACCCATGTGAGGTGGCTTTTTGCCGGGCAGGGTGTGACTGAGCTGAGGTGACATCTGGCAGCCATTACAGCCTCACCACATGGGTGACCCATGCATGGTGGCATCCTGTTGGGCTGGATGTGCCTGGGCCTAGGTGACAGCCGGTTGCCATGAGGGCCATGCCACAAGTGTGACCCTTGTGAGATGGCACTCTGGTGGGTGGGGTGTGCATGGGCCTAGGTGCCACCTGGTGGCTGAGAGGGCCTCGCAACCCAGGTGACCCTCATGAGATGGCACCCTGCCTGATGGGGTGTGCCCAATTCAAGGTGATACCTGATGGTCATGACAGCATCACCACATGCATGGCAATGCGCAAGGTGGTACACTGTTGGGCTGTGTTTGATAATCCTAGGTGACACCCTGTGGCCGTCATGGCCTTGCCATGTGGGTGGCATGCACGAAGTGGCTCCTGGCCGGACATGGTGTCCCTGGGCTGAGGTGAGACCTGGCAACACTGACGGCCTCACCACATGGCTTACACATGTAAGGTGGCACCCCACAGGGTGGATGTGCCTGGGCTGAGGTGAGGCCTGATATCCCTGATGGCCTCACCACGTGGGTGAATCACATGAGTTGACACCCCACCAGGCAGGGTGTGGTGGGGCTGAAGTGACACCCAGCAGCCGTAATGGCCTTGCAATGTGGGTGGAACCTGCAAAGTGCCACCGCTCTGGGCAGGGTGTAAGGGTGCCAAGGTGACACATGGTGCTGTGATGGCCCAGCTACATGGGTGGCAAGTGCAAGGTTGCACCCCACCAGGTGGGGTGTTGCAGGGCCGAGGTGGCACCTGGTGGCTGTGATGGCCTCACCACTTGGGTGGCACACACATGGTAGCACCCTGCCAGGCAAGGTGCGATGGGGCCAATGGACACCCTGTGGCTGTGACAGCCTCGCAACCCTGGTGACCTATAGTAGGTGGCTTCCTGCTGGGCAGGTTGTGACCGAGCTGAGGTGACACCCGGCAGCAGTGATGGCCTTGCCACATGGGTGACCTGCAAGAGGCGGCACCATGCTGTGCGGGTTGTGACCAGGCCAAGGGGACACCTGGCGGCCATGACAGCCATGCCACAATCGTAGCAAGTGTGAGATTGTACCCTGCAGGCTGCAATGTGAGCAGGCCAAAGTGATCCACAGCAGCTGTGAGAGCCACATCACATGGGTGACCCTTGCAAATTGGCACCCTGTTAGGTGGTGTGTGACTGGTCCAAGGTGATGCCCAGTGGCCATGAGGACCTCACCACATGGGTGACGCACATGAGCTGGCACCCTGCCTGGCAGGGGGTAACCAGGCCAAGGTGACATCTGGTGGCATTCAGGTGCTCACAACGTGAGTAACCATGCGAGGTGGCATCTCACATGGTGGGGTATGCCCGGATTGAGGTGACACACATTGACCAAGACAGACTTGCAGCACAGGTGGCATGCACCAGGTGACACCCCACTGTGCAGTGTGTGATCGGGGCTGAGGTGACACCTGGTGGCTGTGATGGTCTCGTCCTTAGGGAAGCACATGCTAGTTGACACCCTGGTAGGTGGGTATTGACCAGGAAGTGGTGACACCCAGTCGCCGTGATGGCCTCACTACATGGGGGACACACAAGAGATGACATGGTGCCAGGTGTGGTGTCACAGGGACAAGGTGGCACCTACTGGTGTGATTGCCTAGCTATGCGGGTGGCACATCAAGGTGGCACCTGGCAGGGTGGGGAATGACGGGGCTGAAGTGACACCTGGTGGCCATGATGGCCTAGCCATGTGAGTAGCATGCACTATGTAGCACCCCATCGGGCAGTGTCTGAGTGGGCTTAGGTGACACCTCGCGGCCTTGATAGCCTCACCATGCTGGTGACATGGGTGAGGTAGCACCTTGCCTGGTGGGGTGTGACGTGGCTGAGATGACACATGGTGGTCATGATCCCTTGCCTCTTAGGTGGCTCTAGCATGGTGGCACCCTGCTGTGAATGCTATGAAGGGGTCAAGGTGACATCCCATGGCTATGACAGCCTCACCACATGGGTGACCCAAGTGAGGTGGCTCCCCACAAGACATGGTGTGACTGAGCTAAGCTGTCACCCAGTGGCAGTGACGGCTTCTCCATGCAGGTGATCCATACGAGGTTGTACCCCGCTGGGTGGTGTGTGAAGCAACCAGGGTGACACCTGGTGGCTGTGAGGGCCTCATCACGTGGGTGATCTGTGCATGGTGGCTCCCCACCAGGCATTGTGTGCTCAGGCAGAGGAGACATCTGGCAGCCATGACAGCCTCACCATACAGTTGACCTTTGCCAGGTGGCAACCTGCGGGGTGGGGTGTGACCATGCAGACGTGACACCCAGTGGTGTGACCACCTTGCCATGCAGGTGCCATGTTGAGGTGACATTCTCCTGGGCAGGGAGTGACGGGGCTGAACATTGGTGGCCGTGAGTGCTGCACCATGTGGGTGGCACATGCTAGGTGACATCCCAATGGGCAAGGTGTACCCAGGTCAAGATGACACTCAGTGGCTGTGAAGGCCTCATAACACAGGTGACCCATGCAATGTGGCATCCCTCAGGTCAGGGTGTGCCCTGGTTGAGATGATACACAGTGACCATGATGGACTCACAATGTGGGTGGCTTGCTCAAGGTGACACCCCACAGGGCAGGGTGTGATCGGGCTGAGGTGACACCCGGCAGCCATGATGGGCTTGCCACATGGATGGCACACAAGAGATGACACCCCACTGGGCATGGTGTCATGGGGATGAGGTAAAACACTATGGCCGTTACTGCCTCACCATGTGGGTAGCACATGTGAGGTCACACCCCACCAGGCCTAGAGTGATGGGGCCAAAGTGAAACATGGTGGCTGAGATGACTTGCCACGTGGGTGGCTAGCACGAGGTGGCACCCAGCTGTGCGTGGTGTGAATGGGCCAAGATGACACCCGGCAGCCGTGACAGCCTTGCCACGCTGGTTACCCCTGTGTGGTGGCATCCTACTGGGTGGCGTATGACTGGGCCAAGGTGACAACCAGCAGCCATGAAGGCCTCACTACATGGGTGACATTCGTGAGTTGAAACCCCACTGGGTGGGGTGTGCCCAGGCCTAGGTGACACATGGCGGCCGTGAGGGCCTCAACACACTGGTGACCTGCATGAGGTGGTATCCTGCTGGGTGGGGTGTGCCCATGCCGAGGTGACATCTGGTTGCTGTGATTGCCCTGCAACGTGGGTTACCAGTGCTGGGTGGGGTGCACCCAGGTTGAGGTGACACATGGTTGGTGTGACAGATGAGCAATATGGGTGGCATGCGAAAGGTGACACTCCACTGGGGAGGGTGTGACCAGGCTGAGGTGACACCTTGTGGCTGTGATGGCCTTGCCATGTGGGTGGCATGTACGAGGTAGCACCCCACCAGGTAGGGAGTGATGGGGCCGAGGTTCCACCAGGCCACTGTAATGTCCTCAACATGCGGGTGACCAATGAGATGTAGCATCCCACCAGGTGGGGTGTGCCCAGGCCTAGGTGACACCTGGCAGCCATGAAGGCCTCACATTTCAGGTGACTCGTGCGAAGTGGCATTGCACACGGCAAGGTGCACCTGGGTTGAGGTGACACCTGATGACTGTGATGGACTCACAACACGTGTGGCTTGCATGAGGTGACACACTGGAGGACAGAGTGTGATTGAGCTAAGGTGACACCTGGTGGCTTTGGGGTCCTCATCACATGGGTGGCATGCAAGAGATGACACCCCACCAGGTGTGGTGTCATGGGGATGAGGTGACAGCTAGTGTCTGTGACTGCATTGTCATGTGGGTGGCACATGTGAGGTAGCACCCCATCAGGTAGGGAGAGTTGGGGCCGAGGTGACACATGGTGGCTGTGACAGCCTCACCACATGGGTGACCTGCATGAGGTGGCATTCCACCATGAGGTGTGTGTCTGGGCCATTTTGACACCCAGTGGATGTGAAGTCCTCACCACGTGGGTGGCTCATGCAAGGTTTCACCCTGCCAGGTGGTGTGTTATGGGGCTGAGGTGACACGCCACGGTCATGATGACCTTGCCATGCTGGTGACATATGTGAGGTTTTACCTGACCTGGTGGGGTTTGACAGGACTGATGTGACACCTGGCGGCCATGATGGGTGTGCCTCACAGGTGACCCGTGTGAGGTGGCACCCTGATGGGTGGAGTACAATGGGGCTGAGGTGACACCTGGTGGCTGTGACGGCCTTGCAATGTGGGTGGCCTGTACGAGGTAGCACCCCACCAGGTAGGGAGTGATGGGGCCGAGGTTCCACCAGGCCACAGTAATGTCCTCAACATGCGGGTGACCAATGAGATGTAGCATCCCACCAGGTGGGCTGTGCCCAGGCCTAGGTGACACCTGGCAGTGTGTGGGCCTCACCAAATGGGTGACCCTGGCTGGCTGGAACCCCACTGGGCAGGTGTTTCTGGGCAAAGGTCAAACACAGTTTCTGTGATGGCCTCACCACATGGGTGGCACCCCACCGGGTTGGGTGTGCCCAGGCCAAGGTGACACTCAGGGGCCATGACCGCCTTACCACGTGGGTGACCAGTGTGATGTGGCAACCTGTTGGGCAGCACATGACTGTGCCAAAGTGACACCTGGTGGCTGTGATGGCCTCACCATGCAGGTGACCTGTACAAGGCCTCACCACATGGGTGGCATGCATGAGGTTGCTCTCCACTGGGCAGAGTGTCCCAAGGCCGAGGTGACACCTGGTGGCCATGATGGCCTCACCATGCAGATGGCACATGTGGAGTGGCATCCCTCTGGATGGGATTTGCCCAGGCCGAGGTCAAACCCCACTTCCATTATGGCCTCAATACGTGGGTGACCCACATGAGGTTGCACCCAGCTTGGTGGGTTGTGCCAGTTCTGAGGTGAAACCCAGTGGGCATGAAGGCCTAGCCACACGGGAGACCCACACATGGTGGCACACAGCCAGGCAGTGTGTAACTGGGCCGAGGTGACACCCAGTGACCATTACTGCCTTGCCTCTTGGGTGATATGTATGAAGTGGCACTCTGTGGGGTGGGGTGTGACCAGGCCTAAGTGACACCCTGGCCATGAGGGTCTTGCCATGTGCATCACCTGCATGAGGTGGCTCCCCACTGGGCAGGTTGTGAAGTGGCCGAGGTGAAACTCGGCATCCTGACCACATCGCCACGCAGGTGGCATGTGCGATGTGTCACCGTGATGGGTGGGGTTTGCCCAGGTCTAGGTGACACCCAGCTGCCATGCAGGCCTCATCAGGCAGATGCACCACAGTATGTGGCACTCCTCCAGTTGGTGTGTGCCCAGGCGAAGGTGAATCCCAGCATTCATGAGGGCAACAACATGTGGGTGACCCATGCGAGGTGGCAGCCCCCAGGTGATGTGTGACTGGGCTGAGGCAACACCCAATGGCATGACAGCCTCACCAAATAGGTGACCCTGGTGTGGTGGCATCCCACCAGGCGGCATGTGCCCAGGCCAATGTCAAACACAGCTTCTGTGATGGCCTTGCCACTCGGGTGACAGGGGCAAGGTGGCTCCCCATCAGGTGGCGTGTGCCTGGGCTGAGGTGACAGCCAGCCGCTATGATGTACTTGCCACGTGGGTTACCTATGTGAGGTGGCACCCCACTGGGTGGATATGCCCAGGTTGATGTGACACCTGGCAGCCCTGATGGCCACAGCACGTGGGTGACTGATGTGACGTGGCACTCTGCTAGGTGGGGTGTGATGGATCTGATGTGACATCTGGCAGCCATAATGGCCTTGCAACATGGGTGGCACATGCAAAGTGGCACACCGCAGGTGGGATGTGAGGGGGTCTAGGTGACACCCGGTGGCTTTGACGGTGCAGCTATGTGTGTGACAAGTGCAAGGGTGCACCCATCTGGGTGGGGTGTTACTGGACCGAGGTTACACCTTGTGACCATAATGGCCTCAGCACTTGGGTGGTATGCATGATGTGGCACCCTGCCAGCAGGGTGTGATGGGGCCAATGGACACCCCGTGGTTGTGACAGGCTCTCAACACAGATGACCCATGTGAGGTGGCTTTTTGCCGGGCAGGGTGTGACTGAGCTGAGGTGACATCTGGCAGCCATTACAGCCTCACCACATGGGTGACCCATGCATGGTGGCATCCTGTTGGGCTGGATGTGCCTGGGCCTAGGTGACAGCCGGTTGCCATGAGGGCCATGCCACAAGTGTGACCCTTGTGAGATGGCACTCTGGTGGGTGGGGTGTGCATGGGCCTAGGTGCCACCTGGTGGCTGAGAGGGCCTCGCAACCCAGGTGACCCTCATGAGATGGCACCCTGCCTGATGGGGTGTGCCCAATTCAAGGTGATACCTGATGGTCATGACAGCATCACCACATGCATGGCATGCGCAAGGTGGTACACTGTTGGGCTGTGTTTGATAATCCTAGGTGACACCCTGTGGCCGTCATGGCCTTGCCATGTGGGTGGCATGCACGAAGTGGCTCCTGGCCGGACATGGTGTCCCTGGGCTGAGGTGAGACCTGGCAACACTGACGGCCTCACCACATGGCTTACACATGTAAGGTGGCACCCCACAGGGTGGATGTGCCTGGGCTGAGGTGAGGCCTGATATCCCTGATGGCCTCACCACGTGGGTGAATCACATGAGTTGACACCCCACCAGGCAGGGTGTGGTGGGGCTGAAGTGACACCCAGCAGCCGTAATGGCCTTGCAATGTGGGTGGAACCTGCAAAGTGCCACCGCTCTGGGCAGGGTGTAAGGGTGCCAAGGTGACACATGGTGCTGTGATGGCCCAGCTACATGGGTGGCAAGTGCAAGGTTGCACCCCACCAGGTGGGGTGTTGCAGGGCCGAGGTGGCACCTGGTGGCTGTGATGGCCTCACCACTTGGGTGGCACACACATGGTAGCACCCTGCCAGGCAAGGTGCGATGGGGCCAATGGACACCCTGTGGCTGTGACAGCCTCGCAACCCTGGTGACCTATAGTAGGTGGCTTCCTGCTGGGCAGGTTGTGACCGAGCTGAGGTGACACCCGGCAGCAGTGATGGCCTTGCCACATGGGTGACCTGCAAGAGGCGGCACCATGCTGTGCGGGTTGTGACCAGGCCAAGGGGACACCTGGCGGCCATGACAGCCATGCCACAATCGTAGCAAGTGTGAGATTGTACCCTGCAGGCTGCAATGTGAGCAGGCCAAAGTGATCCACAGCAGCTGTGAGAGCCACATCACATGGGTGACCCTTGCAAATTGGCACCCTGTTAGGTGGTGTGTGACTGGTCCAAGGTGATGCCCAGTGGCCATGAGGACCTCACCACATGGGTGACGCACATGAGCTGGCACCCTGCCTGGCAGGGGGTAACCAGGCCAAGGTGACATCTGGTGGCATTCAGGTGCTCACAACGTGAGTAACCATGCGAGGTGGCATCTCACATGGTGGGGTATGCCCGGATTGAGGTGACACACATTGACCAAGACAGACTTGCAGCACAGGTGGCATGCACCAGGTGACACCCCACTGTGCAGTGTGTGATCGGGCTGAGGTGACACCTGGTGGCTGTGATGGTCTCGTCCTGAGGGAAGCACATGCTAGTTGACACCCTGGTAGGTGGGTATTGACCAGGAAGTGGTGACACCCAGTCGCCGTGATGGCCTCACTACATGGGGGACACACAAGAGATGACATGGTGCCAGGTGTGGTGTCACAGGGACAAGGTGGCACCTACTGGTGTGATTGCCTAGCTATGCGGGTGGCACATCAAGGTGGCACCTGGCAGGGTGGGGAATGACGGGGCTGAAGTGACACCTGGTGGCCATGATGGCCTAGCCATGTGAGTAGCATGCACTATGTAGCACCCCATCGGGCAGTGTCTGAGTGGGCTTAGGTGACACCTCGCGGCCTTGATAGCCTCACCATGCTGGTGACATGGGTGAGGTAGCACCTTGCCTGGTGGGGTGTGACGTGGCTGAGATGACACATGGTGGTCATGATCCCTTGCCTCTTAGGTGGCTCTAGCATGGTGGCACCCTGCTGTGAATGCTATGAAGGGGTCAAGGTGACATCCCATGGCTATGACAGCCTCACCACATGGGTGACCCAAGTGAGGTGGCTCCCCACAAGACATGGTGTGACTGAGCTAAGCTGTCACCCAGTGGCAGTGACGGCTTCTCCATGCAGGTGATCCATACGAGGTTGTACCCCGCTGGGTGGTGTGTGAAGCAACCAGGGTGACACCTGGTGGCTGTGAGGGCCTCATCACGTGGGTGATCTGTGCATGGTGGCTCCCCACCAGGCATTGTGTGCTCAGGCAGAGGAGACATCTGGCAGCCATGACAGCCTCACCATACAGTTGACCTTTGCCAGGTGGCAACCTGCGGGGTGGGGTGTGACCATGCAGACGTGACACCCAGTGGTGTGACCACCTTGCCATGCAGGTGCCATGTTGAGGTGACATTCTCCTGGGCAGGGAGTGACGGGGCTGAACATTGGTGGCCGTGAGTGCTGCACCATGTGGGTGGCACATGCTAGGTGACATCCCAATGGGCAAGGTGTACCCAGGTCAAGATGACACTCAGTGGCTGTGAAGGCCTCATAACACAGGTGACCCATGCAATGTGGCATCCCTCAGGTCAGGGTGTGCCCTGGTTGAGATGATACACAGTGACCATGATGGACTCACAATGTGGGTGGCTTGCTCAAGGTGACACCCCACAGGGCAGGGTGTGATCGGGCTGAGGTGACACCCGGCAGCCATGATGGGCTTGCCACATGGATGGCACACAAGAGATGACACCCCACTGGGCATGGTGTCATGGGGATGAGGTAAAACACTATGGCCGTTACTGCCTCACCATGTGGGTAGCACATGTGAGGTCACACCCCACCAGGCCTAGAGTGATGGGGCCAAAGTGAAACATGGTGGCTGAGATGACTTGCCACGTGGGTGGCTAGCACGAGGTGGCACCCAGCTGTGCGTGGTGTGAACGGGCCAAGATGACACCCGGCAGCCGTGACAGCCTTGCCACGCTGGTTACCCCTGTGTGGTGGCATCCTACTGGGTGGCGTATGACTGGGCCAAGGTGACAACCAGCAGCCATGAAGGCCTCACTACATGGGTGACATTCGTGAGTTGAAACCCCACTGGGTGGGGTGTGCCCAGGCCTAGGTGACACATGGCGGCCGTGAGGGCCTCAACACACTGGTGACCTGCATGAGGTGGTATCCTGCTGGGTGGGGTGTGCCCATGCCGAGGTGACATCTGGTTGCTGTGATTGCCCTGCAACGTGGGTTACCAGTGCTGGGTGGGGTGCACCCAGGTTGAGGTGACACATGGTTGGTGTGACAAATGAGCAATATGGGTGGCATGCGAAAGGTGACACTCCACTGGGGAGGGTGTGACCAGGCTGAGGTGACACCTTGTGGCTGTGATGGCCTTGCCATGTGGGTGGCATGTACGAGGTAGCACCCCACCAGGTAGGGAGTGATGGGGCCGAGGTTCCACCAGGCCACTGTAATGTCCTCAACATGCGGGTGACCAATGAGATGTAGCATCCCACCAGGTGGGGTGTGCCCAGGCCTAGGTGACACCTGGCAGCCATGAAGGCCTCACATTTCAGGTGACTCGTGCGAAGTGGCATTGCACACGGCAAGGTGCACCTGGGTTGAGGTGACACCTGATGACTGTGATGGACTCACAACACGTGTGGCTTGCATGAGGTGACACACTGGAGGACAGAGTGTGATTGAGCTAAGGTGACACCTGGTGGCTTTGGGGTCCTCATCACATGGGTGGCATGCAAGAGATGACACCCCACCAGGTGTGGTGTCATGGGGATGAGGTGACAGCTAGTGTCTGTGACTGCATTGTCATGTGGGTGGCACATGTGAGGTAGCACCCCATCAGGTAGGGAGAGTTGGGGCCGAGGTGACACATGGTGGCTGTGACAGCCTCACCACATGGGTGACCTGCATGAGGTGGCATTCCACCATGAGGTGTGTGTCTGGGCCATTTTGACACCCAGTGGATGTGAAGTCCTCACCACGTGGGTGGCTCATGCAAGGTTTCACCCTGCCAGGTGGTGTGTTATGGGGCTGAGGTGACACGCCACGGTCATGATGACCTTGCCATGCTGGTGACATATGTGAGGTTTTACCTGACCTGGTGGGGTTTGACAGGACTGATGTGACACCTGGCAGCCATGAAGGGTTTGCCTCACAGGTGACCCGTGTGAGGTGGCACCCTGATGGGTGGAGTACAATGGGGCTGAGGTGACACCTGGTGGCTGTGACGGCCTTGCAATGTGTGTGGCCTGTACGAGGTAGCACCCCACCAGGTAGGGAGTGATGGGGCTGAGGTTCCACCAGGCCACAGTAATGTCCTCAACATGCAGGTGACCAATGAGATGTAGCATCCCACCAGGTGGGGTGTGCCCAGGCCTAGGTGACACCTGGCAGTGTGTGGGCCTCACCAAATGGGTGACCCTGGCTGGCTGGAACCCCACTGGGCAGGTGTTTCTGGGCCAAGGTCAAACACAGTTTCTGTGATGGCCTCACCACATGGGTGGCACCCCACCGGGTTGGGTGTGCCCAGGCCAAGGTGACACTCAGGGGCCATGACCGCCTTACCACGTGGGTGACCAGTGTGATGTGGCAACCTGTTGGGCAGCACATGACTGTGCCAAAGTGACACCTGGTGGCTGTGATGGCCTCACCATGCAGGTGACCTGTACAAGGCCTCACCACATGGGTGGCATGCATGAGGTTGCTCTCCACTGGGCAGAGTGTCCCAAGGCCGAGGTGACACCTGGTGGCCATGATGGCCTCACCATGCGGATGGCACATGTGGAGTGGCATCCCTCTGGATGGGATTTGCCCAGGCCGAGGTCAAACCCCACTTCCATTATGGCCTCAATACGTGGGTGACCCACATGAGGTTGCACCCAGCTTGGTGGGTTGTGCCAGTTCTGAGGTGAAACCCAGTGGGCATGAAGGCCTAGCCACACGGGAGACCCACACATGGTGGCAAACAGCCAGGCAGTGTGTAACTGGGCCGTGGTCACCCCCAGTGACCATTACGGCCTTGCGTCATGGGTGATATGTGTGAAGTGGCACTCTGTGGGGTGGGGTGTGACCAGGCCTAAGTGACACCCTGGCCATGAGGGTCTTGCCATGTGCATCACCTGCATGAGGTGGCTCCCCACTGGGCAGGTTGTGAAGTGGCCGTGGTGAAACTCGGCATCCTGACCACATTGCCACGCAGGTGGCATGTGCGATGTGTCACCGTGATGGGTGGGGTGTGCCCAGGTCTAGGTGACACCCAGCTGCCATGCAGGCCTCATCAGGCAGAGGCACCACAGTATGTGGCACTCCTCCAGTTGGTGTGTGCCCAGGCGAAGGTGAATCCCAGCATTCATGAGGGCATCAACATGTGGGTGACCCATGCGAGATGGCAGCCCCCAGGTGATGTGTGACTGGGCTGAGGCAACACCCAATGGCATGACAGCCTCACCAAATAGGTGACCCTGGTGTGGTGGCATCCCACCAGGCGGCATGTGCCCAGGCCAATGTCAAACACAGCTTCTGTGATGGCCTTGCCACTCGGGTGACAGGGGCAAGGTGGCTCCCCATCAGGTGGCGTGTGCCTGGGCTGAGGTGACAGCCAGCCGCTATGATGTACTTGCCACGTGGGTTACCTATGTGAGGTGGCACCCCACTGGGTGGATATGCCCAGGTTGATGTGACACCTGGCAGCCCTGATGGCCACAGCACGTGGGTGACTGATGTGACGTGGCACTCTGCTAGGTGGGGTGTGATGGATCTGATGTGACATCTGGCAGCCATAATGGCCTTGCAACATGGGTGGCACATGCAAAGTGGCACACCGCAGGTGGGATGTGAGGGGGTCTAGGTGACACCCGGTGGCTTTGACGGTGCAGCTATGTGTGACAAGTGCAAGGGTGCACCCATCTGGGTGGGGTGTTACTGGACCGAGGTTACACCTTGTGACCATAATGGCCTCAGCACTTGGGTGGTATGCATGATGTGGCACCCTGCCAGCAGGGTGTGATGGGGCCAATGGACACCCCGTGGTTGTGACAGGCTCTCAACACAGATGACCCATGTGAGGTGGCTTTTTGCCGGGCAGGGTGTGACTGAGCTGAGGTGACATCTGGCAGCCATTACAGCCTCACCACATGGGTGACCCATGCATGGTGGCATCCTGTTGGGCTGGATGTGCCTGGGCCTAGGTGACAGCCGGTTGCCATGAGGGCCATGCCACAAGTGTGACCCTTGTGAGATGGCACTCTGGTGGGTGGGGTGTGCATGGGCCTAGGTGCCACCTGGTGGCTGAGAGGGCCTCGCAACCCAGGTGACCCTCATGAGATGGCACCCTGCCTGATGGGGTGTGCCCAATTCAAGGTGATACCTGATGGTCATGACAGCATCACCACATGCATGGCATGCCCAAGGTGGTACACTGTTGGGCTGTGTTTGATAATCCTAGGTGACACCCTGTGGCCGTCATGGCCTTGCCATGTGGGTGGCATGCACGAAGTGGCTCCTGGCCGGACATGGTGTCCCTGGGCTGAGGTGAGACCTGGCAACACTGACGGCCTCACCACATGGCTTACACATGTAAGGTGGCACCCCACAGGGTGGATGTGCCTGGGCTGAGGTGAGGCCTGATATCCCTGATGGCCTCACCACGTGGGTGAATCACATGAGTTGACACCCCACCAGGCAGGGTGTGGTGGGGCTGAAGTGACACCCAGCAGCCGTAATGGCCTTGCAATGTGGGTGGAACCTGCAAAGTGCCACCGCTCTGGGCAGGGTGTAAGGGTGCCAAGGTGACACATGGTGCTGTGATGGCCCAGCTACATGGGTGGCAAGTGCAAGGTTGCACCCCACCAGGTGGGGTGTTACAGGGCCGAGGTGGCACCTGGTGGCTGTGATGGCCTCACCACTTGGGTGGCACACACATGGTAGCACCCTGCCAGGCAAGGTGCGATGGGGCCAATGGACACCCTGTGGCTGTGACAGCCTCGCAACCCTGGTGACCTATAGTAGGTGGCTTCCTGCTGGGCAGGTTGTGACCGAGCTGAGGTGACACCCGGCAGCAGTGATGGCCTTGCCACATGGGTGACCTGCAAGAGGCGGCACCATGCTGTGGGGGTTGTGACCAGGCCAAGGGGACACCTGGCGGCCATGACAGCCATGCCACAATCGTAGCAAGTGTGAGATTGCACCCTGCAGGCTGCAGTGTGAGCAGGCCAAAGTGATCCACAGCAGTTGTGAGAGCCACATCACATGGGTGACCCTTGCAAATTGGCACCCTGTTAGGTGGTGTGTGACTGGTCCAAGGTGATGCCCAGTGGCCATGAGGACCTCACCACATGGGTGACGCACATGAGCTGGCACCCTGCCTGGCAGGGGGTAACCAGGCCAAGGTGACATCTGGTGGCATTCAGGTGCTCACAACGTGAGTAACCATGCGAGGTGGCATCTCACATGGTGGGGTATGCCCGGATTGAGGTGACACACATTGACCAAGACAGACTTGCAGCACAGGTGGCATGCACCAGGTGACACCCCACTGTGCAGTGTGTGATCGGGCTGAGGTGACACCTGGTGGCTGTGATGGTCTCGTCCTGAGGGAAGCACATGCTAGTTGACACCCTGGTAGGTGGGTATTGACCAGGAAGTGGTGACACCCAGTCGCCGTGATGGCCTCACTACATGGGGGACACACAAGAGATGACATGGTGCCAGGTGTGGTGTCACAGGGACAAGGTGGCACCTACTGGTGTGATTGCCTAGCTATGCGGGTGGCACATCAAGGTGGCACCTGGCAGGGTGGGGAATGACGGGGCTGAAGTGACACCTGGTGGCCATGATGGCCTAGCCATGTGAGTAGCATGCACTATGTAGCACCCCATCGGGCAGTGTCTGAGTGGGCTTAGGTGACACCTCGCGGCCTTGATAGCCTCACCATCCTGGTGACATGGGTGAGGTAGCACCTTGCCTGGTGGGGTGTGACGTGGCTGAGATGACACATGGTGGTCATGATCCCTTGCCTCTTAGGTGGCTCTAGCATGGTGGCACCCTGCTGTGAATGCTATGAAGGGGTCAAGGTGACATCCCATGGCTATGACAGCCTCACCACATGGGTGACCCAAGTGAGGTGGCTCCCCACAAGACATGGTGTGACTGAGCTAAGCTGTCACCCAGTGGCAGTGACGGCTTCTCCATGCAGGTGATCCATACGAGGTTGTACCCCGCTGGGTGGTGTGTGAAGCAACCAGGGTGACACCTGGTGGCTGTGAGGGCCTCATCACGTGGGTGATCTGTGCATGGTGGCTCCCCACCAGGCATTGTGTGCTCAGGCAGAGGAGACATCTGGCAGCCATGACAGCCTCACCATACAGTTGACCTTTGCCAGGTGGCAACCTGCGGGGTGGGGTGTGACCATGCAGACGTGACACCCAGTGGTGTGACCAGCTTGCCATGCAGGTGCCATGTTGAGGTGACATTCTCCTGGGCAGGGAGTGACGGGGCTGAACATTGGTGGCCGTGAGTGCTGCACCATGTGGGTGGCACATGCTAGGTGACATCCCAATGGGCAAGGTGTACCCAGGTCGAGATGACACTCAGTGGCTGTGAAGGCCTCACAACACAGGTGACCCATGCAATGTGGCATCCCTCAGGTCAGGGTGTGCCCTGGTTGAGATGATACACAGTGACCATGATGGACTCACAATGTGGGTGGCTTGCTCAAGGTGACACCCCACAGGGCAGGGTGTGATCGGGCTGAGGTGACACCCGGCAGCCATGATGGGCTTGCCACATGGATGGCACACAAGAGATGACACCCCACTGGGCATGGTGTCATGGGGATGAGGTAAAACACTATGGCCGTTACTGCCTCACCATGTGGGTAGCACATGTGAGGTCACACCCCACCAGGCCTAGAGTGATGGGGCCAAAGTGAAACATGGTGGCTGAGATGACTTGCCACGTGGGTGGCTAGCACGAGGTGGCACCCAGCTGTGCGTGGTGTGAACGGGCCAAGATGACACCCGGCAGCCGTGACAGCCTTGCCACGCTGGTTATCCCTGTGTGGTGGCATCCTACTGGGTGGCGTATGACTGGGCCAAGGTGACAACCAGCAGCCATGAAGGCCTCACTACATGGGTGACATTCGTGAGTTGAAACCCCACTGGGTGGGGTGTGCCCAGGCCTAGGTGACACATGGCGGCCGTGAGGGCCTCAACACACTGGTGACCTGCATGAGGTGGTATCCTTCTGGGTGGGGTGTGCTCATGCCGAGGTGACATCTGGTTGCTGTGATTGCCCTGCAACGTGGGTTACCAGTGCTGGGTGGGGTGCACCCAGGTTGAGGTGACACATGGTTGGTGTGACAGATGAGCAATATGGGTGGCATGCGAAAGGTGACACTCCACTGGGGAGGGTGTGACCAGGCTGAGGTGACACCTTGTGGCTGTGATGGCCTTGCCATGTGGGTGGCATGTACGAGGTAGCACCCCACCAGGTAGGGAGTGATGGGGCCGAGGTTCCACCAGGCCACTGTAATGTCCTCAACATGCGGGTGACCAACGAGATGTAGCATCCCACCAGGTGGGGTGTGCCCAGGCCTAGGTGACACCTGGCAGCCATGAAGGCCTCACATTTCAGGTGACTCGTGCGAAGTGGCATTGCACACGGCAAGGTGCACCTGGGTTGAGGTGACACCTGATGACTGTGATGGACTCACAACACGTGTGGCTTGCATGAGGTGACACACTGGAGGACAGAGTGTGATTGAGCTAAGGTGACACCTGGTGGCTTTGGTGTCCTCATCACATGGGTGGCATGCAAGAGATGACACCCCACCAGGTGTGGTGTCATGGGGATGAGGTGACAGCTAGTGTCTGTGACTGCATTGTCATGTGGGTGGCACATGTGAGGTAGCACCCCATCAGGTAGGGAGAGTTGGGGCCGAGGTGACACATGGTGGCTGTGACAGCCTCACCACATGGGTGACCTGCATGAGGTGGCATTCCACCATGAGGTGTGTGTCTGGGCCATTTTGACACCCAGTGGCTGTGAAGTCCTCACCACGTGGGTGGCTCATGCAAGGTTTCACCCTGCCAGGTGGTGTGTTATGGGGCTGAGGTGACACGCCACGGTCATGATGACCTTGCCATGCTGGTGACATATGTGAGGTTTTACCTGACCTGGTGGGGTTTGACAGGACTGATGTGACACCCGGCAGCCATGAAGGGTTTGCCTCACAGGTGACCCGTGTGAGGTGGCACCCTGATGGGTGGAGTACAATGGGGCTGAGGTGACACCTGGTGGCTGTGACGGCCTTGCAATGTGTGTGGCCTGTACGAGGTAGCACCCCACCAGGTAGGGAGTGATGGGGCTGAGGTTCCACCAGGCCACAGTAATGTCCTCAACATGCGGGTGACCAATGAGATGTAGCATCCCACCAGGTGGGGTGTGCCCAGGCCTAGGTGACACCTGGCAGTGTGTGGGCCTCACCAAATGGGTGACCCTGGCTGGCTGGAACCCCACTGGGCAGGTGTTTCTGGGCCAAGGTCAAACACAGTTTCTGTGATGGCCTCACCACATGGGTGGCACCCCACCGGGTTGGGTGTGCCCAGGCCAAGGTGACACTCAGGGGCCATGACCGCCTTACCACGTGGGTGACCAGTGTGATGTGGCAACCTGTTGGGCAGCACATGACTGTGCCAAAGTGACACCTGGTGGCTGTGATGGCCTCACCATGCAGGTGACCTGTACAAGGCCTCACCACATGGGTGGCATGCATGAGGTTGCTCTCCACTGGGCAGAGTGTCCCAAGGCCGAGGTGACACCTGGTGGCCATGATGGCCTCACCATGCGGATGGCACATGTGGAGTGGCATCCCTCTTGATGGGAGTTGCCCAGGCCGAGGTCAAACCCCACTTCCATTATGGCCTCAATACGTGGGTGACCCACATGAGGTTGCACCCAGCTTGGTGGGTTGTGCCAGTTCTGAGGTGAAACCCAGTGGGCATGAAGGCCTAGCCACACGGGAGACCCACACATGGTGGCACACAGCCAGGCAGTGTGTAACTGGGCCGAGGTGACACCCAGTGACCATTACTGCCTTGCCTCTTGGGTGATATGTGTGAAGTGGCACTCTGTGGGGTGGGGTGTGACCAGGCCTAAGTGACACCCTGGCCATGAGGGTCTTGCCATGTGCATCACCTGCATGAGGTGGCTCCCCACTGGGCAGGTTGTGAAGTGGCCGAGGTGAAACTCGGCATCCTGACCACATCGCCACGCAGGTGGCATGTGCGATGTGTCACCGTGATGGGTGGGGTGTGACCAGGTCTAGGTGACACCCAGCTGCCATGCAGGCCTCATCAGGCAGAGGCACCACAGTATGTGGCACTCCTCCAGTTGGTGTGTGCCCAGGCGAAGGTGAATCCCAGCATTCATGAGGGCATCAACATGTGGGTGACCCATGCGAGATGGCAGCCCCCAGGTGATGTGTGACTGGGCTGAGGCAACACCCAATGGCATGACAGCCTCACCAAATAGGTGACCCTGGTGTGGTGGCATCCCACCAGGTGGCGTGTGCCCAGGCCAATGTCAAACACAGCTTCTGTGATGGCCTTGCCACTCGGGTGACAGGGGCAAGGTGGCTCCCCATCAGGTGGCGTGTGCCTGGGCTGAGGTGACAGCCAGCCGCTATGATGTACTTGCCACGTGGGTTACCTAGGTGAGGTGGCACCCCACTGGGTGGATATGCCCAGGTTGATGTGACACCTGGCAGCCCTGATGTCCTCAGCACGTGGGTGACTGATGTGATGTGGCACTCTGCTAGGTGGGGTGTGATGGATCTGATGTGACATCTGGCAGCCATAATGGCCTTGCAACATGGGTGGCACATGCAAAGTGGCACACTGCAGGTGGGATGTGAGGGGGTCTAGGTGACACCCGGTGGCTTTGACGGTGCAGCTATGTGTGTGACAAGTGCAAGGGTGCACCCATCTGGGTGGGGTGTTACTGGACCGAGGTTACACCTTGTGACCATAATGGCCTCAGCACTTGGGTGGTATGCATGATGTGGCACCCTGCCAGCAGGGTGTGATGGGGCCAATGGACACCCCGTGGTTGTGACAGCCTCTCAACACGGATGACCCATGTGAGGTGGCTTTTTGCCGGGCAGGGTGTGACTGAGCTGAGGTGACATCTGGCAGCCATTACAGCCTCACCACATGGGTGACCCATGCATGGTGGCATCCTGTTGGGCTGGATGTGCCTGGGCCTAGGTGACAGCCGGTTGCCATGAGGGCCATGCCACAAGTGTGACCCTTGTGAGATGGCACTCTGGTGGGTGGGGTGTGCATGGGCCTAGGTGCCACCTGGTGGCTGAGAGGGCCTCGCAACCCAGGTGACCCTCACGAGATGGCACCCTGCCTGATGGGGTGTGCCCAATTCAAGGTGATACCTGATGGTCATGACAGCATCACCACATGCATGGCATGCCCAAGGTGGTACACTGTTGGGCTGTGTTTGATAATCCTAGGTGACACCCTGTGGCCGTCATGGCCTTGCCATGTGGGTGGCATGCACGAAGTGGCTCCTGGCCGGACATGGTGTCCCTGGGCTGAGGTGAGACCTGGCAACACTGACGGCCTCACCACATGGCTTACACATGTAAGGTGGCACCCCACAGGGTGGATGTGCCTGGGCTGAGGTGAGGCCTGATATCCCTGGTGGCCTCACCATGTGGGTGAATCACATGAGTTGACACCCCACCAGGCAGGGTGTGGTGGGGCTGAAGTGACACCCAGCAGCCGTAATGGCCTTGCAATGTGGGTGGAACCTGCAAAGTGCCACCGCTCTGGGCAGGGTGTAAGGGTGCCAAGGTGACACATGGTGCTGTGATGGCCCAGCTACATGGGTGGCAAGTGCAAGGTTGCACCCCACCAGGTGGGGTGTTACAGGGCCGAGGTGGCACCTGGTGTCTGTGATGGCCTCACCACTTGGGTGGCACACACATGGTAGCACCCTGCCAGGCAAGGTGTGATGGGGCCAAAGGACACCCTGTGGCTGTGACAGCCTCGCAACCCTGGTGACCTATAGTAGGTGGCTTCCTGCTGGGCAGGTTGTGACCGAGCTGAGGTGACACCCGGCAGCAGTGATGGCCTTGCCACATAGGTGACCTGCAAGAGGCGGCACCATGCTGTGGGGGTTGTGACCAGGCCAAGGGGACACCTGGCGGCCATGACAGCCATGCCACAATCGTAGCAAGTGTGAGATTGCACCCTGCAGGCTGCCGTGTGAGCAGGCCAAAGTGATCCACAGCAGCTGTGAGAGCCACATCACATGGGTGACCCTTGCAAATTGGCACCCTGTTAGGTGGTGTGTGACTGGTCCAAGGTGATGCCCAGTGGCCATGAGGACCTCACCACATGGGTGACGCACATGAGCTGGCACCCTGCCTGGCAGGGTGTAACCAGGCCAAGGTGACATCTGGTGGCATTCAGGTGCTCACAACGTGAGTAACCATGCGAGGTGGCATCTCACATGGTGGGGTATGCCCGGATTGAGGTGACACACATTGACCAAGACAGACTTGCAGCACAGGTGGCATGCACCAGGTGACACCCCACTGTGCAGTGTGTGATCGGGCTGAGGTGACACCTGGTGGCTGTGATGGTCTTGTCCTGAGGGAAGCACATGCTAGTTGACACCCTGGCAGGTGGGTATTGACCAGGAAGAGGTGACACCCAGTGGCCGTGATGGCCTCACTACATGGGGGACACACAAGAGATGACATGGTGCCAGGTGTGGTGTCACAGGGACAAGGTGGCACCTAGTTGTGTGATTGCCTAGCTATGCGGGTGGCACATCAAGGTGGCACCTGGCAGGGTGGGGAATGACGGGGCTGAAGTGACACCCGGTGGCCATGATGGACTAGCCATGTGAGTAGCATGAACTACGTAGCACCCCATCGGGCAGTGTCTGAGTGGGCTTAGGTGACACCTCGCGGCCTTGATAGCCTCACCATCCTGGTGACATGGGTGAGGTAGCACCTTGCCTGGTGGGGTGTGACGTGGCTGAGATGACACATGGTGGTCATGATCCCTTGCCTCTTAGGTGGCTCTAGCATGGTGGCACCCTGCTGTGAATGCTATGAAGGGGTCAAGGTGACATCCCATGGCTATGACAGCCTCACCACATGGGTGACCCAAGTGAGGTGGCTCCCCACAAGACATGGTGTGACTGAGCTAAGCTGTCACCCAGTGGCAGTGATGGCTTCTCCATGCAGGTGACCCATACGAGGTTGTACCCTGCTGGGTGGTGTGTGAAGCAACCAGGGTGACACCTGGTGGCTGTGAGGGCCTCATCACGTGGGTGATCTGTGCATGGTGGCTCCCCACCAGGCATTGTGTGCTCAGGCAGAGGAGACATCTGGCAGCCATGACAGCCTCACCATACAGTTGACCTTTGCCAGGTGGCAACCTGCGGGGTGGGGTGTGACCATGCAGACGTGACACCCAGTGGTGTGACCAGCTTGCCATGCAGGTGCCATGTTGAGGTGACATTCTCCTGGGCAGGGAGTGACGGGGCTGAACATTGGTGGCCGTGAGTGCTGCACCATGTGGGTGGCACATGCTAGGTGACATCCCAATGGGCAAGGTGTACCCAGGTCGAGATGACACTCAGTGGCTGTGAAGGCCTCACAACACAGGTGACCCATGCAATGTGGCATCCCTCAGGTCAGGGTGTGCCCTGGTTCAGATGATACACAGTGACCATGATGGACTCACAATGTGGGTGGCTTGCTCAAGGTGACACCCCACAGGGCAGGGTGTGATCGGGCTGAGGTGACACCCGGCAGCCATGATGGGCTTGCCACATGGATGGCACACAAGAGATGACACCCCACTGGGCATGGTGTCATGGGGATGAGGTAAAACACTATGGCCGTTACTGCCTCACCATGTGGGTAGCACATGTGAGGTCACACCCCACCAGGCCTAGAGTGATGGGGCCAAAGTGAAACATGGTGGCTGAGATGACTTGCCACGTGGGTGGCTAGCACGAGGTGGCACCCAGCTGTGCGTGGTGTGAACGGGCCAAGATGACACCCGGCAGACGTGACAGCCTTGCCACGCCGGTTACCCCTGTGTGGTGGCATCCTACTGGGTGGCATATGACTGGGCCAAGGTGACAACCAGCAGCCATGAAGGCCTCACTACATGGGTGACATTCGTGAGTTGAAACCCCACTGGGTGGGGTGTGCCCAGGCCTAGGTGACACATGGCGGCCGTGAGGGCCTCAACACACTGGTGACCCGCATGAGGTGGTATCCTGCTGGATGGGGTGTGCCCATGCTGAGGTGACATCTGGTTGCTGTGATTGCCCTGCAACGTGGGTTACCAGTGCTGGGTGGGGTGCACCCAGGTTGAGGTGACACATGGTTGGTGTGACAGATGAGCAATATGGGTGGCATGCGAAAGGTGACACTCCACTGGGGAGGGTGTAACCAGGCTGAGGTGACACCTTGTGGCTGTGATGGCCTTGCCATGTGGGTGGCATGTACGAGGTAGCACCCCACCAGGTAGGGAGTGATAGGGCCGAGGTTCCACCAGGCCACTGTAATGTCCTCAACATGCGGGTGACCAATGAGATGTAGCATCCCACCAGGTGGGGTGTGCCCAGGCCTAGGTGACACCTGGCAGCCATGAAGGCCTCACATTTCAGGTGACTCGTGTGAAGTGGCATTGCACACGGCAAGGTGCACCTGGGTTGAGGTGACACCTGATGACTGTGATGGACTCACAACACGTGTGGCTTGCATGAGGTGACACACTGGAGGACAGAGTGTGATTGAGCTAAGGTGACACCTGGTGGCTTTGGTGTCCTCATCACATGGGTGGCATGCAAGAGATGACACCCCACCAGGTGTGGTGTCATGGGGATGAGGTGACAGCTAGGGGCTGTGACTGCATTGTCATGTGGGTGGCACATGTGAGGTAGCAAACCATCAGATAGGGAGAGTTGGGGCCGAGGTGACACATGGTGGCTGTGACAGCCTCACCACATGGGTGACCTGCATGAGGTGGCATTCCGCCATGAGGTGTGTGTCTGGGCCATTTTGACACCCAGTGGATGTGAAGTCCTCACCACGTGGGTGGCTCATGCAAGGTTTCACCCTGCCAGGTGGTGTGTTATGGGGCTGAGGTGACACGCCACGGTCATGATGACCTTGCCATGCTGGTGACATATGTGAGGTTTTACCTGACCTGGTGGGGTTTGACAGGACTGATGTGACACCTGGCGGCCATGATGGGTGTGCCTCACAGGTGACCCGTGTGAGGTGGCACCCTGATGGGTGGAGTACAATGGGGCTGAGGTGACACCTGGTGGCTGTGACGGCCTTGCAATGTGGGTGGCCTGTACGAGGTAGCACCCCACCAGGTAGGGAGTGATGGGGCCGAGGTTCCACCAGGCCACAGTAATGTCCTCAACATGCGGGTGACCAATGAGATGTAGCATCCCACCAGGTGGGCTGTGCCCAGGCCTAGGTGACACCTGGCAGTGTGTGGGCCTCACCAAATGGGTGACCCTGGCTGGCTGGAACCCCACTGGGCAGGTGTTTCTGGGCAAAGGTCAAACACAGTTTCTGTGATGGCCTCACCACATGGGTGGCCCCCCACCGGGTTGGGTGTGCCCAGGCCAAGGTGACACTCAGGGGCCATGACCGCCTTACCACGTGGGTGACCAGTGTGATGTGGCAACCTGTTGGGCAGCACATGACTGTGCCAAAGTGACACCTGGTGGCTGTGATGGCCTCACCATGCAGGTGACCTGTACAAGGCCTCACCACATGGGTGGCATGCATGAGGTTGCTCTCCACTGGGCAGAGTGTCCCAAGGCCGAGGTGACACCTGGTGGCCATGATGGCCTCACCATGCAGATGGCACATGTGGAGTGGCATCCCTCTGGATGGGATTTGCCCAGGCCGAGGTCAAACCCCACTTCCATTATGGCCTCAATACGTGGGTGACCCACATGAGGTTGCACCCAGCTTGGTGGGTTGTGCCAGTTCTGAGGTGAAACCCAGTGGGCATGAAGGCCTAGCCACACGGGAGACCCACACATGGTGGCACACAGCCAGGCAGTGTGTAACTGGGCCGAGGTGACACCCAGTGACCATTACTGCCTTGCCTCTTGGGTGATATGTGTGAAGTGGCACTCTGTGGGGTGGGGTGTGACCAGGCCTAAGTGACACCCTGGCCATGAGGGTCTTGCCATGTGCATCACCTGCATGAGGTGGCTCCCCACTGGGCAGGTTGTGAAGTGGCCGAGGTGAAACTCGGCATCCTGACCACATCGCCACGCAGGTGGCATGTGCGATGTGTCACCGTGATGGGTGGGGTTTGCCCAGGTCTAGGTGACACCCAGCTGCCATGCAGGCCTCATCAGGCAGATGCACCACAGTATGTGGCACTCCTCCAGTTGGTGTGTGCCCAGGCGAAGGTGAATCCCAGCATTCATGAGGGCAACAACATGTGGGTGACCCATGCGAGGTGGCAGCCCCCAGGTGATGTGTGACTGGGCTGAGGCAACACCCAATGGCATGACAGCCTCACCAAATAGGTGACCCTGGTGTGGTGGCATCCCACCAGGCGGCATGTGCCCAGGCCAATGTCAAACACAGCTTCTGTGATGGCCTTGCCACTCGGGTGACAGGGGCAAGGTGGCTCCCCATCAGGTGGCGTGTGCCTGGGCTGAGGTGACAGCCAGCCGCTATGATGTACTTGCCACGTGGGTTACCTATGTGAGGTGGCACCCCACTGGGTGGATATGCCCAGGTTGATGTGACACCTGGCAGCCTTGATGGCCACAGCACGTGGGTGACTGATGTGACGTGGCACTCTGCTAGGTGGGGTGTGATGGATCTGATGTGACATCTGGCAGCCATAATGGCCTTGCAACATGGGTGGCACATGCAAAGTGGCACACCGCAGGTGGGATGTGAGGGGGTCTAGGTGACACCCGGTGGCTTTGACGGTGCAGCTATGTGTGACAAGTGCAAGGGTGCACCCATCTGGGTGGGGTGTTACTGGACCGAGGTTACACCTTGTGACCATAATGGCCTCAGCACTTGGGTGGTATGCATGATGTGGCACCCTGCCAGCAGGGTGTGATGGGGCCAATGGACACCCCGTGGTTGTGACAGGCTCTCAACACAGATGACCCATGTGAGGTGGCTTTTTGCCGGGCAGGGTGTGACTGAGCTGAGGTGACATCTGGCAGCCATTACAGCCTCACCACATGGGTGACCCATGCATGGTGGCATCCTGTTGGGCTGGATGTGCCTGGGCCTAGGTGACAGCCGGTTGCCATGAGGGCCATGCCACAAGTGTGACCCTTGTGAGATGGCACTCTGGTGGGTGGGGTGTGCATGGGCCTAGGTGCCACCTGGTGGCTGAGAGGGCCTTGCAACCCAGGTGACCCTCATGAGATGGCACCCTGCCTGATGGGGTGTGCCCAATTCAAGGTGATACCTGATGGTCATGACAGCATCACCACATGCATGGCATGCGCAAGGTGGTACACTGTTGGGCTGTGTTTGATAATCCTAGGTGACACCCTGTGGCCGTCATGGCCTTGCCATGTGGGTGGCATGCACGAAGTGGCTCCTGGCCGGACATGGTGTCCCTGGGCTGAGGTGAGACCTGGCAACACTGAAGGCCTCACCACATGGCTTACACATGTAAGGTGGCACCCCACAGGGTGGATGTGCCTGGGCTGAGGTGAGGCCTGATATCCCTGATGGCCTCACCACGTGGGTGAATCACATGAGTTGACACCCCACCAGGCAGGGTGTGGTGGGGCTGAAGTGACACCCAGCAGCCGTAATGGCCTTGCAATGTGGGTGGAACCTGCAAAGTGCCACCGCTCTGGGCAGGGTGTAAGGGTGCCAAGGTGACACATGGTGCTGTGATGGCCCAGCTACATGGGTGGCAAGTGCAAGGTTGCACCCCACCAGGTGGGGTGTTACAGGGCCGAGGTGGCACCTGGTGTCTGTGATGGCCTCACCACTTGGGTGGCACACACATGGTAGCACCCTGCCAGGCAAGGTGCGATGGGGCCAATGGACACCCTGTGGCTGTGACAGCCTCGCAACCCTGGTGACCTATAGTAGGTGGCTTCCTGCTGGGCAGGTTGTGACCGAGCTGAGGTGACACCCGGCAGCAGTGATGGCCTTGCCACATGGGTGACCTGCAAGAGGCGGCACCATGCTGTGGGGGTTGTGACCAGGCCAAGGGGACACCTGGCGGCCATGACAGCCATGCCACAATCGTAGCAAGTGTGAGATTGCACCCTGCAGGCTGCAGTGTGAGCAGGCCAAAGTGATCCACAGCAGTTGTGAGAGCCACATCACATGAGTGACCCTTGCAAATTGGCACCCTGTTAGGTGGTGTGTGACTGGTCCAAGGTGATGCCCAGTGGCCATGAGGACCTCACCACATGGGTGACGCACATGAGCTGGCACCCTGCCTGGCAGGGGGTAACCAGGCCAAGGTGACATCTGGTGGCATTCAGGTGCTCACAACGTGAGTAACCATGCGAGGTGGCATCTCACATGGTGGGGTATGCCCGGATTGAGGTGACACACATTGACCAAGACAGACTTGCAGCACAGGTGGCATGCACCAGGTGACACCCCACTGTGCAGTGTGTGATCGGGCTGAGGTGACACCTGGTGGCTGTGATGGTCTCGTCCTGAGGGAAGCACATGCTAGTTGACACCCTGGTAGGTGGGTATTGACCAGGAAGTGGTGACACCCAGTCGCCGTGATGGCCTCACTACATGGGGGACACACAAGAGATGACATGGTGCCAGGTGTGGTGTCACAGGGACAAGGTGGCACCTACTGGTGTGATTGCCTAGCTATGCGGGTGGCACATCAAGGTGGCACCTGGCAGGGTGGGGAATGACGGGGCTGAAGTGACACCTGGTGGCCATGATGGCCTAGCCATGTGAGTAGCATGCACTATGTAGCACCCCATCGGGCAGTGTCTGAGTGGGCTTAGGTGACACCTCGCGGCCTTGATAGCCTCACCATCCTGGTGACATGGGTGAGGTAGCACCTTGCCTGGTGGGGTGTGACGTGGCTGAGATGACACATGGTGGTCATGATCCCTTGCCTCTTAGGTGGCTCTAGCATGGTGGCACCCTGCTGTGAATGCTATGAAGGGGTCAAGGTGACATCCCATGGCTATGACAGCCTCACCACATGGGTGACCCAAGTGAGGTGGCTCCCCACAAGACATGGTGTGACTGAGCTAAGCTGTCACCCAGTGGCAGTGACGGCTTCTCCATGCAGGTGATCCATACGAGGTTGTACCCCGCTGGGTGGTGTGTGAAGCAACCAGGGTGACACCTGGTGGCTGTGAGGGCCTCATCACGTGGGTGATCTGTGCATGGTGGCTCCCCACCAGGCATTGTGTGCTCAGGCAGAGGAGACATCTGGCAGCCATGACAGCCTCACCATACAGTTGACCTTTGCCAGGTGGCAACCTGCGGGGTGGGGTGTGACCATGCAGACGTGACACCCAGTGGTGTGACCAGCTTGCCATGCAGGTGCCATGTTGAGGTGACATTCTCCTGGGCAGGGAGTGACGGGGCTGAACATTGGTGGCCGTGAGTGCTGCAACATGTGGGTGGCACATGCTAGGTGACATCCCAATGGGCAAGGTGTACCCAGGTCGAGATGACACTCAGTGGCTGTGAAGGCCTCACAACACAGGTGACCCATGCAATGTGGCATCCCTCAGGTCAGGGTGTGCCCTGGTTGAGATGATACACAGTGACCATGATGGACTCACAATGTGGGTGGCTTGCTCAAGGTGACACCCCACAGGGCAGGGTGTGATCGGGCTGAGGTGACACCCGGCAGCCATGATGGGCTTGCCACATGGATGGCACACAAGAGATGACACCCAACTGGGCATGGTGTCATGGGGATGAGGTAAAACACTATGGCCGTTACTGCCTCACCATGTGGGTAGCACATGTGAGGTCACACCCCACCAGGCCTAGAGTGATGGGGCCAAAGTGAAACATGGTGGCTGAGATGACTTGCCACGTGGGTGGCTAGCACGAGGTGGCACCCAGCTGTGCGTGGTGTGAACGGGCCAAGATGACACCCGGCAGCCGTGACAGCCTTGCCACGCTGGTTACCCCTGTGTGGTGGCATCCTACTGGGTGGCGTATGACTGGGCCAAGGTGACAACCAGCAGCCATGAAGGCCTCACTACATGGGTGACATTCGTGAGTTGAAACCCCACTGGGTGGGGTGTGCCCAGGCCTAGGTGACACATGGCGGCCGTGAGGGCCTCAACACACTGGTGACCTGCATGAGGTGGTATCCTGCTGGGTGGGGTGTGCCCATGCCGAGGTGACATCTGGTTGCTGTGATTGCCCTGCAACGTGGGTTACCAGTGCTGGGTGGGGTGCACCCAGGTTGAGGTGACACATGGTTGGTGTGACAGATGAGCAATATGGGTGGCATGTGAAAGGTGACACTCCACTGGGGAGGGTGTGACCAGGCTGAGGTGACACCTTGTGGCTGTGATGGCCTTGCCATGTGGGTGGCATGTACGAGGTAGCACCCCACCAGGTAGGGAGTGATGGGGCCGAGGTTCCACCAGGCCACTGTAATGTCCTCAACATGCGGGTGACCAATGAGATGTAGCATCCCACCAGGTGGGGTGTGCCCAGGCCTAGGTGACACCTGGCAGCCATGAAGGCCTCACATTTCAGGTGACTTGTGCGAAGTGGCATTGCACACGGCAAGGTGCACCTGGGTTGAGGTGACACCTGATGACTGTGATGGACTCACAACACGTGTGGCTTGCATGAGGTGACACACTGGAGGACAGAGTGTGATTGAGCTAAGGTGACACCTGGTGGCTTTGGTGTCCTCATCACATGGGTGGCATGCAAGAGATGACACCCCACCAGGTGTGGTGTCATGGGGATGAGGTGACAGCTAGTGTCTGTGACTGCATTGTCATGTGGGTGGCACATGTGAGGTAGCACCCCATCAGGTAGGGAGAGTTGGGGCCGAGGTGACACATGGTGGCTGTGACAGCCTCACCACATGGGTGACCTGCATGAGGTGGCATTCCACCATGAGGTGTGTGTCTGGGCCATTTTGACACCCAGTGGCTGTGAAGTCCTCACCACGTGGGTGGCTCATGCAAGGTTTCACCCTGCCAGGTGGTGTGTTATGGGGCTGAGGTGACACGCCACGGTCATGATGACCTTGCCATGCTGGTGACATATGTGAGGTTTTACCTGACCTGGTGGGGTTTGACAGGACTGATGTGACACCCGGCAGCCATGAAGGGTTTGCCTCACAGGTGACCCGTGTGAGGTGGCACCCTGATGGGTGGAGTACAATGGGGCTGAGGTGACACCTGGTGGCTGTGACGGCCTTGCAATGTGTGTGGCCTGTACGAGGTAGCACCCCACCAGGCAGGGAGTGATGGGGCTGAGGTTCCACCAGGCCACAGTAATGTCCTCAACATGCGGGTGACCAATGAGATGTAGCATCCCACCAGGTGGGGTGTGCCCAGGCCTAGGTGACACCTGGCAGTGTGTGGGCCTCACCAAATGGGTGACCCTGGCTGGCTGGAACCCCACTGGGCAGGTGTTTCTGGGCCAAGGTCAAACACAGTTTCTGTGATGGCCTCACCACATGGGTGGCACCCCACCGGGTTGGGTGTGCCCAGGCCAAGGTGACACTCAGGGGCCATGACCGCCTTACCACGTGGGTGACCAGTGTGATGTGGCAACCTGTTGGGCAGCACATGACTGTGCCAAAGTGACACCTGGTGGCTGTGATGGCCTCACCATGCAGGTGACCTGTACAAGGCCTCACCACATGGGTGGCATGCATGAGGTTGCTCTCCACTGGGCAGAGTGTCCCAAGGCCGAGGTGACACCTGGTGGCCATGATGGCCTCACCATGCGGATGGCACATGTGGAGTGGCATCCCTCTGGATGGGATTTGCCCAGGCCGAGGTCAAACCCCACTTCCATTATGGCCTCAATACGTGGGTGACCCACATGAGGTTGCACCCAGCTTGGTGGGTTGTGCCAGTTCTGAGGTGAAACCCAGTGGGCATGAAGGCCTAGCCACACGGGAGACCCACACATGGTGGCACACAGCCAGGCAGTGTGTAACTGGGCCGAGGTGACACCCAGTGACCATTACTGCCTTGCCTCTTGGGTGATATGTGTGAAGTGGCACTCTGTGGGGTGGGGTGTGACCAGGCCTAAGTGACACCCTGGCCATGAGGGTCTTGCCATGTGCATCACCTGCATGAGGTGGCTCCCCACTGGGCAGGTTGTGAAGTGGCCGAGGTGAAACTCGGCATCCTGACCACATCGCCACGCAGGTGGCATGTGCGATGTGTCACCGTGATGGGTGGGGTGTGCCCAGGTCTAGGTGACACCCAGCTGCCATGCAGGCCTCATCAGGCAGAGGCACCACAGTATGTGGCACTCCTCCAGTTGGTGTGTGCCCAGGCGAAGGTGAATCCCAGCATTCATGAGGGCATCAACATGTGGGTGACCCATGCGAGATGGCAGCCCCCAGGTGATGTGTGACTGGGCTGAGGCAACACCCAATGGCATGACAGCCTCACCAAATAGGTGACCCTGGTGTGGTGGCATCCCACCAGGTGGCGTGTGCCCAGGCCAATGTCAAACACAGCTTCTGTGATGGCCTTGCCACTCGGGTGACAGGGGCAAGGTGGCTCCCCATCAGGTGGCGTGTGCCTGGGCTGAGGTGACAGCCAGCCGCTATGATGTACTTGCCACGTGGGTTACCTAGGTGAGGTGGCACCCCACTGGGTGGATATGCCCAGGTTGATGTGACACCTGGCAGCCCTGATGTCCTCAGCACGTGGGTGACTGATGTGATGTGGCACTCTGCTAGGTGGGGTGTGATGGATCTGATGTGACATCTGGCAGCCATAATGGCCTTGCAACATGGGTGGCACATGCAAAGTGGCACACTGCAGGTGGGATGTGAGGGGGTCTAGGTGACACCCGGTGGCTTTGACGGTGCAGCTATGTGTGTGACAAGTGCAAGGGTGCACCCATCTGGGTGGGGTGTTACTGGACCGAGGTTACACCTTGTGACCATAATGGCCTCAGCACTTGGGTGGTATGCATGATGTGGCACCCTGCCAGCAGGGTGTGATGGGGCCAATGGACACCCCGTGGTTGTGACAGGCTCTCAACACAGATGACCCATGTGAGGTGGCTTTTTGCCGGGCAGGGTGTGACTGAGCTGAGGTGACATCTGGCAGCCATTACAGCCTCACCACATGGGTGACCCATGCATGGTGGCATCCTGTTGGGCTGGATGTGCCTGGGCCTAGGTGACAGCCGGTTGCCATGAGGGCCATGCCACAAGTGTGACCCTTGTGAGATGGCACTCTGGTGGGTGGGGTGTGCATGGGCCTAGGTGCCACCTGGTGGCTGAGAGGGCCTTGCAACCCAGGTGACCCTCATGAGATGGCACCCTGCCTGATGGGGTGTGCCCAATTCAAGGTGATACCTGATGGTCATGACAGCATCACCACATGCATGGCATGCGCAAGGTGGTACACTGTTGGGCTGTGTTTGATAATCCTAGGTGACACCCTGTGGCCGTCATGGCCTTGCCATGTGGGTGGCATGCACGAAGTGGCTCCTGGCCGGACATGGTGTCCCTGGGCTGAGGTGAGACCTGGCAACACTGAAGGCCTCACCACATGGCTTACACATGTAAGGTGGCACCCCACAGGGTGGATGTGCCTGGGCTGAGGTGAGGCCTGATATCCCTGATGGCCTCACCACGTGGGTGAATCACATGAGTTGACACCCCACCAGGCAGGGTGTGGTGGGGCTGAAGTGACACCCAGCAGCCGTAATGGCCTTGCAATGTGGGTGGAACCTGCAAAGTGCCACCGCTCTGGGCAGGGTGTAAGGGTGCCAAGGTGACACATGGTGCTGTGATGGCCCAGCTACATGGGTGGCAAGTGCAAGGTTGCACCCCACCAGGTGGGGTGTTACAGGGCCGAGGTGGCACCTGGTGTCTGTGATGGCCTCACCACTTGGGTGGCACACACATGGTAGCACCCTGCCAGGCAAGGTGCGATGGGGCCAATGGACACCCTGTGGCTGTGACAGCCTCGCAACCCTGGTGACCTATAGTAGGTGGCTTCCTGCTGGGCAGGTTGTGACCGAGCTGAGGTGACACCCGGCAGCAGTGATGGCCTTGCCACATGGGTGACCTGCAAGAGGCGGCACCATGCTGTGGGGGTTGTGACCAGGCCAAGGGGACACCTGGCGGCCATGACAGCCATGCCACAATCGTAGCAAGTGTGAGATTGCACCCTGCAGGCTGCAGTGTGAGCAGGCCAAAGTGATCCACAGCAGTTGTGAGAGCCACATCACATGGGTGACCCTTGCAAATTGGCACCCTGTTAGGTGGTGTGTGACTGGTCCAAGGTGATGCCCAGTGGCCATGAGGACCTCACCACATGGGTGACGCACATGAGCTGGCACCCTGCCTGGCAGGGGGTAACCAGGCCAAGGTGACATCTGGTGGCATTCAGGTGCTCACAACGTGAGTAACCATGCGAGGTGGCATCTCACATGGTGCGGTATGCCCGGATTGAGGTGACACACATTGACCAAGACAGACTTGCAGCACAGGTGGCATGCACCAGGTGACACCCCACTGTGCAGTGTGTGATCGGGCTGAGGTGACACCTGGTGGCTGTGATGGTCTCGTCCTGAGGGAAGCACATGCTAGTTGACACCCTGGTAGGTGGGTATTGACCAGGAAGTGGTGACACCCAGTCGCCGTGATGGCCTCACTACATGGGGGACACACAAGAGATGACATGGTGCCAGGTGTGGTGTCACAGGGACAAGGTGGCACCTACTGGTGTGATTGCCTAGCTATGCGGGTGGCACATCAAGGTGGCACCTGGCAGGGTGGGGAATGACGGGGCTGAAGTGACACCCGGTGGCCATGATGGCCTAGCCATGTGAGTAGCATGAACTACGTAGCACCCCATCGGGCAGTGTCTGAGTGGGCTTAGGTGACACCTCGCGGCCTTGATAGCCTCACCATCCTGGTGACATGGGTGAGGTAGCACCTTGCCTGGTGGGGTGTGACGTGGCTGAGATGACACATGGTGATCATGATCCCTTGCCTCTTAGGTGGCTCTAGCATGGTGGCACCCTGCTGTGAATGCTATGAAGGGGTCAAGGTGACATCCCATGGCTATGACAGCCTCACCACATGGGTGACCCAAGTGAGGTGGCTCCCCACAAGACATGGTGTGACTGAGCTAAGCTGTCACCCAGTGGCAGTGATGGCTTCTCCATGCAGGTGACCCATACGAGGTTGTACCCTGCTGGGTGGTGTGTGAAGCAACCAGGGTGACACCTGGTGGCTGTGAGGGCCTCATCACGTGGGTGATCTGTGCATGGTGGCTCCCCACCAGGCATTGTGTGCTCAGGCAGAGGAGACATCTGGCAGCCATGACAGCCTCACCATACAGTTGACCTTTGCCAGGTGGCAACCTGCGGGGTGGGGTGTGACCATGCAGACGTGACACCCAGTGGTGTGACCACCTTGCCATGCAGGTGCCATGTTGAGGTGACATTCTCCTGGGCAGGGAGTGACGGGGCTGAACATTGGTGGCCGTGAGTGCTGCACCATGTGGGTGGCACATGCTAGGTGACATCCCAATGGGCAAGGTGTACCCAGGTCGAGATGACACTCAGTGGCTGTGAAGGCCTCACAACACAGGTGACCCATGCAATGTGGCATCCCTCAGGTCAGGGTGTGCCCTGGTTGAGATGATACACAGTGACCATGATGGACTCACAATGTGGGTGGCTTGCTCAAGGTGACACCCCACAGGGCAGGGTGTGATCGGGCTGAGGTGACACCCGGCAGCCATGATGGGCTTGCCACATGGATGGCACACAAGAGATGACACCCCACTGGGCATGGTGTCATGGGGATGAGGTAAAACACTATGGCCGTTACTGCCTCACCATGTGGGTAGCACATGTGAGGTCACACCCCACCAGGCCTAGAGTGATGGGGCCAAAGTGAAACATGGTGGCTGAGATGACTTGCCACGTGGGTGGCTAGCACGAGGTGGCACCCAGCTGTGCGTGGTGTGAACGGGCCAAGATGACACCCGGCAGACGTGACAGCCTTGCCACGCCGGTTACCCCTGTGTGGTGGCATCCTACTGGGTGGCATATGACTGGGCCAAGGTGACAACCAGCAGCCATGAAGGCCTCACTACATGGGTGACATTCGTGAGTTGAAACCCCACTGGGTGGGGTGTGCCCAGGCCTAGGTGAAACATGGCGGCCGTGAGGGCCTCAACACACTGGTGACCCGCATGAGGTGGTATCCTGCTGGATGGGGTGTGCCCATGCTGAGGTGACATCTGGTTGCTGTGATTGCCCTGCAACGTGGGATACCAGTGCTGGGTGGGGTGCACCCAGGTTGAGGTGACACATGGTTGGTGTGACAGATGAGCAATATGGGTGGCATGCGAAAGGTGACACTCCACTGGGGAGGGTGTAACCAGGCTGAGGTGACACCTTGTGGCTGTGATGGCCTTGCCATGTGGGTGGCATGTACGAGGTAGCACCCCACCAGGTAGGGAGTGATAGGGCCGAGGTTCCACCAGGCCACTGTAATGTCCTCAACATGCGGGTGACCAATGAGATGTAGCATCCCACCAGGTGGGGTGTGCCCAGGCCTAGGTGACACCTGGCAGCCATGAAGGCCTCACATTTCAGGTGACTCGTGTGAAGTGGCATTGCACATGGCAAGGTGCACCTGGGTTGAGGTGACACCTGATGACTGTGATGGACTCACAACACGTGTGGCTTGCATGAGGTGACACACTGGAGGACAGAGTGTGATTGAGCTAAGGTGACACCTGGTGGCTTTGGTGTCCTCATCACATGGGTGGCATGCAAGAGATGACACCCCACCAGGTGTGGTGTCATGGGGATGAGGTGACAGCTAGGGGCTGTGACTGCATTGTCATGTGGGTGGCACATGTGAGGTAGCAAACCATCAGATAGGGAGAGTTGGGGCCGAGGTGACACATGGTGGCTGTGACAGCCTCACCACATGGGTGACCTGCATGAGGTGGCATTCCGCCATGAGGTGTGTGTCTGGGCCATTTTGACACCCAGTGGATGTGAAGTCCTCACCACGTGGGTGGCTCATGCAAGGTTTCACCCTGCCAGGTGGTGTGTTATGGGGCTGAGGTGACACGCCACGGTCATGATGACCTTGCCATGCTGGTGACATATGTGAGGTTTTACCTGACCTGGTGGGGTTTGACAGGACTGATGTGACACCTGGCGGCCATGATGGGTGTGCCTCACAGGTGACCCGTGTGAGGTGGCACCCTGATGGGTGGAGTACAATGGGGCTGAGGTGACACCTGGTGGCTGTGACGGCCTTGCAATGTGTGTGGCCTGTACGAGGTAGCACCCCACCAGGTAGGGAGTGATGGGGCCGAGGTTCCACCAGGCCACAGTAATGTCCTCAACATGCAGGTGACCAATGAGATGTAGCATCACACCAGGTGGGCTGTGCCCAGGCCTAGGTGACACCTGGCAGTGTGTGGGCCTCACCAAATGGGTGACCCTGGCTGGCTGGAACCCCACTGGGCAGGTGTTTCTGGGCCAAGGTCAAACACAGTTTCTGTGATGGCCTCACCACATGGGTGGCACTCCACTGGGTTGGGTGTGCCCAGGCCAAGGTGACACTCAGGGGCCATGACAGCCTTACCACGTGGGTGACCAGTGTGTTGTGGCAACCTGTTGGGCAGCACATGACTGTGCCAAAGTGACACCTGGTGGCTGTGATGGCCTCACCATGCAGGTGACCTGTACAAGGCCTCACCACATGGGTGGCATGCATGAGGTTGCTCTCCACTGGGCAGAGTGTCCCAAGGCCGAGGTGACACCTGGTGGCCATGATGGCCTCACCATGCGGATGGCACATGTGGAGTGGCATCCCTCTGGATGGGATTTGCCCAGGCCGAGGTCAAACCCCACTTCCATTATGGCCTCAATACGTGGGTGACCCACATGAGGTTGCACCCAGCTTGGTGGGTTGTGCCAGTTCTGAGGTGAAACCCAGTGGGCATGAAGGCCTAGCCACACGGGAGACCCACACATGGTGGCAAACAGCCAGGCAGTGTGTAACTGGGCCGTGGTGACCCCCAGTGACCATTACGGCCTTGCATCATGGGTGATATGTGTGAAGTGGCACTCTGTGGGGTGGGGTGTGACCAGGCCTAAGTGACACCCTGGCCATGAGGGTCTTGCCATGTGCATCACCTGCATGAGGTGGCTCCCCACTGGGCAGGTTGTGAAGTGGCCGAGGTGAAACTCGGCATCCTGACCACATCGCCACGCAGGTGGCATGTGCGATGTGTCACCGTGATGGGTGGGGTGTGCCCAGGTCTAGGTGACACCCAGCTGCCATGCAGGCCTCATCAGGCAGAGGCACCACAGTATGTGGCACTCCTCCAGTTGGTGTGTGCCCAGGCGAAGGTGAATCCCAGCATTCATGAGGGCATCAACATGTGGGTGACCCATGCGAGATGGCAGCCCCCAGGTGATGTGTGACTGGGCTGAGGCAACACCCAATGGCATGACAGCCTCACCAAATAGGTGACCCTGGTGTGGTGGCATCCCACCAGGTGGCGTGTGCCCAGGCCAATGTCAAACACAGCTTCTGTGATGGCCTTGCCACTCGGGTGACAGGGGCAAGGTGGCTCCCCATCAGGTGGCGTGTGCCTGGGCTGAGGTGACAGCCAGCCGCTATGATGTACTTGCCACGTGGGTTACCTAGGTGAGGTGGCACCCCACTGGGTGGATATGCCCAGGTTGATGTGACACCTGGCAGCCCTGATGTCCTCAGCACGTGGGTGACTGATGTGATGTGGCACTCTGCTAGGTGGGGTGTGATGGATCTGATGTGACATCTGGCAGCCATAATGGCCTTGCAACATGGGTGGCACATGCAAAGTGGCACACTGCAGGTGGGATGTGAGGGGGTCTAGGTGACACCCGGTGGCTTTGACAGTGCAGCTATGTGTGTGACAAGTGCAAGGGTGCACCCATCTGGGTGGGGTGTTACTGGACCGAGGTTACACCTTGTGACCATAATGGCCTCAGCACTTGGGTGGTATGCATGATGTGGCACCCTGCCAGCAGGGTGTGATGGGGCCAATGGACACCCCGTGGTTGTGACAGCCTCTCAACACGGATGACCCATGTGAGGTGGCTTTTTGCCGGGCAGGGTGTGACTGAGCTGAGGTGACATCTGGCAGCCATTACAGCCTCACCACATGGGTGACCCATGCATGGTGGCATCCTGTTGGGCTGGATGTGCCTGGGCCTAGGTGACAGCCGGTTGCCATGAGGGCCATGCCACAAGTGTGACCCTTGTGAGATGGCACTCTGGTGGGTGGGGTGTGCATGGGCCTAGGTGCCACCTGGTGGCTGAGAGGGCCTCGCAACCCAGGTGACCCTCATGAGATGGCACCCTGCCTGATGGGGTGTGCCCAATTCAAGGTGATACCTGATGGTCATGACAGCATCACCACATGCATGGCATGCCCAAGGTGGTACACTGTTGGGCTGTGTTTGATAATCCTAGGTGACACCCTGTGGCCGTCATGGCCTTGCCATGTGGGTGGCATGCACGAAGTGGCTCCTGGCCGGACATGGTGTCCCTGGGCTGAGGTGAGACCTGGCAACACTGACGGCCTCACCACATGGCTTACACATGTAAGGTGGCACCCCACAGGGTGGATGTGCCTGGGCTGAGGTGAGGCCTGATATCCCTGATGGCCTCACCATGTGGGTGAATCACATGAGTTGACACCCCACCAGGCAGGGTGTGGTGGGGCTGAAGTGACACCCAGCAGCCATAATGGCCTTGCAATGTGGGTGGAACCTGCAAAGTGCCACCGCTCTGGGCAGGGTGTAAGGGTGCCAAGGTGACACATGGTGCTGTGATGGCCCAGCTACATGGGTGGCAAGTGCAAGGTTGCACCCCACCAGGTGGGGTGTTACAGGGCCGAGGTGGCACCTGGTGTCTGTGATGGCCTCACCACTTGGGTGGCACACACATGGTAGCACCCTGCCAGGCAAGGTGCGATGGGGCCAATGGACACCCTGTGGCTGTGACAGCCTCGCAACCCTGGTGACCTATAGTAGGTGGCTTCCTGCTGGGCAGGTTGTGACCGAGCTGAGGTGACACCCGGCAGCAGTGATGGCCTTGCCACATGGGTGACCTGCAAGAGGCGGCACCATGCTGTGGGGGTTGTGACCAGGCCAAGGGGACACCTGGCGGCCATGACAGCCATGCCACAATCGTAGCAAGTGTGAGATTGCACCCTGCAGGCTGCAGTGTGAGCAGGCCAAAGTGATCCACAGCAGTTGTGAGAGCCACATCACATGGGTGACCCTTGCAAATTGGCACCCTGTTAGGTGGTGTGTGACTGGTCCAAGGTGATGCCCAGTGGCCATGAGGACCTCACCACATGGGTGACGCACATGAGCTGGCACCCTGCCTGGCAGGGGGTAACCAGGCCAAGGTGACATCTGGTGGCATTCAGGTGCTCACAACGTGAGTAACCATGCGAGGTGGCATCTCACATGGTGGGGTATGCCCGGATTGAGGTGACACACATTGACCAAGACAGACTTGCAGCACAGGTGGCATGCACCAGCTGACACCCCACTGTGCAGTGTGTGATTGGGCTGAGGTGACACCTGGTGGCTGTGATGGTCTCGTCCTGAGGGAAGCACATGCTAGTTGACACCCTGGTAGGTGGGTATTGACCAGGAAGTGGTGACACCCAGTCGCTGTGATGGCCTCACTACATGGGGGACACACAAGAGATGACATGGTGCCAGGTGTGGTGTCACAGGGACAAGGTGGCACCTACTGGTGTGATTGCCTAGCTATGCGGGTGGCACATCAAGGTGGCACCTGGCAGGGTGGGGAATGACGGGGCTGAAGTGACACCTGGTGGCCATGATGGCCTAGCCATGTGAGTAGCATGCACTATGTAGCACCCCATGGGGCAGTGTCTGAGTGGGCTTAGGTGACACCTCGCGGCCTTGATAGCCTCACCATGCTGGTGACATGGGTGAGGTAGCACCTTGCCTGGTGGGGTGTGACGTGGCTGAGATGACACATGGTGGTCATGATCCCTTGCCTCTTAGGTGGCTCTAGCATGGTGGCACCCTGCTGTGAATGCTATGAAGGGGTCAAGGTGACATCCCATGGCTATGACAGCCTCACCACATGGGTGACCCAAGTGAGGTGGCTCCCCACAAGACATGGTGTGACTGAGCTAAGCTGTCACCCAGTGGCAGTGACGGCTTCTCCATGCAGGTGATCCATACGAGGTTGTACCCCGCTGGGTGGTGTGTGAAGCAACCAGGGTGACACCTGGTGGCTGTGAGGGCCTCATCACGTGGGTGATCTGTGCATGGTGGCTCCCCACCAGGCATTGTGTGCTCAGGCAGAGGAGACATCTGGCAGCCATGACAGCCTCACCATACAGTTGACCTTTGCCAGGTGGCAACCTGCGGGGTGGGGTGTGACCATGCAGACGTGACACCCAGTGGTGTGACCAGCTTGCCATGCAGGTGCCATGTTGAGGTGACATTCTCCTGGGCAGGGAGTGACGGGGCTGAACATTGGTGGCCGTGAGTGCTGCACCATGTGGGTGGCACATGCTAGGTGACATCCCAATGGGCAAGGTGTACCCAGGTCGAGATGACACTCAGTGGCTGTGAAGGCCTCACAACACAGGTGACCCATGCAATGTGGCATCCCTCAGGTCAGGGTGTGCCCTGGTTGAGATGATACACAGTGACCATGATGGACTCACAATGTGGGTGGCTTGCTCAAGGTGACACCCCACAGGGCAGGGTGTGATCGGGCTGAGGTGACACCCGGCAGCCATGATGGGCTTGCCACATGGATGGCACACAAGAGATGACACCCAACTGGGCATGGTGTCATGGGGATGAGGTAAAACACTATGGCCGTTACTGCCTCACCATGTGGGTAGCACATGTGAGGTCACACCCCACCAGGCCTAGAGTGATGGGGCCAAAGTGAAACATGGTGGCTGAGATGACTTGCCACGTGGGTGGCTAGCACGAGGTGGCACCCAGCTGTGCGTGGTGTGAACGGGCCAAGATGACACCCGGCAGCCGTGACAGCCTTGCCACGCTGGTTACCCCTGTGTGGTGGCATCCTACTGGGTGGCGTATGACTGGGCCAAGGTGACAACCAGCAGCCATGAAGGCCTCACTACATGGGTGACATTCGTGAGTTGAAACCCCACTGGGTGGGGTGTGCCCAGGCCTAGGTGACACATGGCGGCCGTGAGGGCCTCAACACACTGGTGACCCGCATGAGGTGGTATCCTGCTGGGTGGGGTGTGCCCATGCCGAGGTGACATCTGGTTGCTGTGATTGCCCTGCAACGTGGGTTACCAGTGCTGGGTGGGGTGCACCCAGGTTGAGGTGACACATGGTTGGTGTGACAGATGAGCAATATGGGTGGCATGCGAAAGGTGACACTCCACTGGGGAGGGTGTGACCAGGCTGAGGTGACACCTTGTGGCTGTGATGGCCTTGCCATGTGGGTGGCATGTACGAGGTAGCACCCCACCAGGTAGGGAGTGATGGGGCCGAGGTTCCACCAGGCCACTGTAATGTCCTCAACATGCGGGTGACCAATGAGATGTAGCATCCCACCAGGTGGGGTGTGCCCAGGCCTAGGTGACACCTGGCAGCCATGAAGGCCTCACATTTCAGGTGACTCGTGCGAAGTGGCATTGCACACGGCGAGGTGCACCTGGGTTGAGGTGACACCTGATGACTGTGATGGACTCACCACACGTGTGGCTTGCATGAGGTGACACACTGGAGGACAGAGTGTGATTGAGCTAAGGTGACACCTGGTGGCTTTGGTGTCCTCATCACATGGGTGGCATGCAAGAGATGACACCCCACCAGGTGTGGTGTCATGGGGATGAGGTGACAGCTAGTGTCTGTGACTGCATTGTCATGTGGGTGGCACATGTGAGGTAGCACCCCATCAGGTAGGGAGAGTTGGGGCCGAGGTGACACATGGTGGCTGTGACAGCCTCACCACATGGGTGACCTGCATGAGGTGGCATTCCACCATGAGGTGTGTGTCTGGGCCATTTTGACACCCAGTGGCTGTGAAGTCCTCACCACATGGGTGGCTCATGCAAGGTTTCACCCTGCCAGGTGGTGTGTTATGGGGCTGAGGTGACACGCCACGGTAATGATGACCTTGCCATGCTGGTGACATATGTGAGGTTTTACCTGACCTGGTGGGGTTTGACAGGACTGATGTGACACCCGGCAGCCATGAAGGGTTTGCCTCACAGGTGACCCGTGTGAGGTGGCACCCTGATGGGTGGAGTACAATGGGGCTGAGGTGACACCTGGTGGCTGTGACGGCCTTGCAATGTGTGTGGCCTGTACGAGGTAGCACCCCACCAGGTAGGGAGTGATGGGGCTGAGGTTCCACCAGGCCACAGTAATGTCCTCAACATGCGGGTGACCAATGAGATGTAGCATCCCACCAGGTGGGGTGTGCCCAGGCCTAGGTGACACCTGGCAGTGTGTGGGCCTCACCAAATGGGTGACCCTGGCTGGCTGGAACCCCACTGGGCAGGTGTTTCTGGGCCAAGGTAAAACACAGTTTCTGTGATGGCCTCACCACATGGGTGGCACCCCACCAGGTTGGGTGTGCCCAGGCCAAGGTGACACTCAGGGGCCATGACCGCCTTACCACGTGGGTGACCAGTGTGATGTGGCCACCTGTTGGGCAGCACATGACTGTGCCAAAGTGACACCTGGTGGCTGTGATGGCCTCACCATGCAGGTGACCTGTACAAGGCCTCACCACATGGGTGGCATGCATGAGGTTGCTCTCCACTGGGCAGAGTGTCCCAAGGCCGAGGTGACACCTGGTGGCCATGATGGCCTCACCATGCGGATGGCACATGTGGAGTGGCATCCCTCTGGATGGGATTTGCCCAGGCCGAGGTCAAACCCCACTTCCATTATGGCCTCAATACGTGGGTGACCCACATGAGGTTGCACCCAGCTTGGTGGGTTGTGCCAGTTCTGAGGTGAAACCCAGTGGGCATGAAGGCCTAGCCACACGGGAGACCCACACATGGTGGCACACAGCCAGGCAGTGTGTAACTGGGCCGAGGTGACACCCAGTGACCATTACTGCCTTGCCTCTTGGGTGATATGTGTGAAGTGGCACTCTGTGGGGTGGGGTGTGACCAGGCCTAAGTGACACCCTGGCCATGAGGGTCTTGCCATGTGCATCACCTGCATGAGGTGGCTCCCCACTGGGCAGGTTGTGAAGTGGCCGAGGTGAAACTCGGCATCCTGACCACATCGCCACGCAGGTGGCATGTGCGATGTGTCACCGTGATGGGTGGGGTGTGCCCAGGTCTAGGTGACACCCAGCTGCCATGCAGGCCTCATCAGGCAGAGGCACCACAGTATGTGGCACTCCTCCAGTTGGTGTGTGCCCAGGCGAAGGTGAATCCCAGCATTCATGAGGGCATCAACATGTGGGTGACCCATGCGAGATGGCAGCCCCCAGGTGATGTGTGACTGGGCTGAGGCAACACCCAATGGCATGACAGCCTCACCAAATAGGTGACCCTGGTGTGGTGGCATCCCACCAGGTGGCGTGTGCCCAGGCCAATGTCAAACACAGCTTCTGTGATGGCCTTGCCACTCGGGTGACAGGGGCAAGGTGGCTCCCCATCAGGTGGCGTGTGCCTGGGCTGAGGTGACAGCCAGCCGCTATGATGTACTTGCCACGTGGGTTACCTAGGTGAGGTGGCACCCCACTGGGTGGATATGCCCAGGTTGATGTGACACCTGGCAGCCCTGATGTCCTCAGCACGTGGGTGACTGATGTGATGTGGCACTCTGCTAGGTGGGGTGTGATGGATCTGATGTGACATCTGGCAGCCATAATGGCCTTGCAACATGGGTGGCACATGCAAAGTGGCACACTGCAGGTGGGATGTGAGGGGGTCTAGGTGACACCCGGTGGCTTTGACGGTGCAGCTATGTGTGTGACAAGTGCAAGGGTGCACCCATCTGGGTGGGGTGTTACTGGACCGAGGTTACACCTTGTGACCATAATGGCCTCAGCACTTGGGTGGTATGCATGATGTGGCACCCTGCCAGCAGGGTGTGATGGGGCCAATGGACACCCCGTGGTTGTGACAGCCTCTCAACACGGATGACCCATGTGAGGTGGCTTTTTGCCGGGCAGGGTGTGACTGAGCTGAGGTGACATCTGGCAGCCATTACAGCCTCACCACATGGGTGACCCATGCATGGTGGCATCCTGTTGGGCTGGATGTGCCTGGGCCTAGGTGACAGCCGGTTGCCATGAGGGCCATGCCACAAGTGTGACCCTTGTGAGATGGCACTCTGGTGGGTGGGGTGTGCATGGGCCTAGGTGCCACCTGGTGGCTGAGAGGGCCTCGCAACCCAGGTGACCCTCACGAGATGGCACCCTGCCTGATGGGGTGTGCCCAATTCAAGGTGATACCTGATGGTCATGACAGCATCACCACATGCATGGCATGCCCAAGGTGGTACACTGTTGGGCTGTGTTTGATAATCCTAGGTGACACCCTGTGGCCGTCATGGCCTTGCCATGTGGGTGGCATGCACGAAGTGGCTCCTGGCCGGACATGGTGTCCCTGGGCTGAGGTGAGACCTGGCAACACTGACGGCCTCACCACATGGCTTACACATGTAAGGTGGCACCCCACAGGGTGGATGTGCCTGGGCTGAGGTGAGGCCTGATATCCCTGATGGCCTCACCATGTGGGTGAATCACATGAGTTGACACCCCACCAGGCAGGGTGTGGTGGGGCTGAAGTGACACCCAGCAGCCGTAATGGCCTTGCAATGTGGGTGGAACCTGCAAAGTGCCACCGCTCTGGGCAGGGTGTAAGGGTGCCAAGGTGACACATGGTGCTGTGATGGCCCAGCTACATGGGTGGCAAGTGCAAGGTTGCACCCCACCAGGTGGGGTGTTACAGGGCCGAGGTGGCACCTGGTGTCTGTGATGGCCTCACCACTTGGGTGGCACACACATGGTAGCACCCTGCCAGGCAAGGTGTGATGGGGCCAAAGGACACCCTGTGGCTGTGACAGCCTCGCAACCCTGGTGACCTATAGTAGGTGGCTTCCTGCTGGGCAGGTTGTGACCGAGCTGAGGTGACACCCGGCAGCAGTGATGGCCTTGCCACATAGGTGACCTGCAAGAGGCGGCACCATGCTGTGGGGGTTGTGACCAGGCCAAGGGGACACCTGGCGGCCATGACAGCCATGCCACAATCGTAGCAAGTGTGAGATTGCACCCTGCAGGCTGCCGTGTGAGCAGGCCAAAGTGATCCACAGCAGCTGTGAGAGCCACATCACATGGGTGACCCTTGCAAATTGGCACCCTGTTAGGTGGTGTGTGACTGGTCCAAGGTGATGCCCAGTGGCCATGAGGACCTCACCACATGGGTGACGCACATGAGCTGGCACCCTGCCTGGCAGGGTGTAACCAGGCCAAGGTGACATCTGGTGGCATTCAGGTGCTCACAACGTGAGTAACCATGCGAGGTGGCATCTCACATGGTGGGGTATGCCCGGATTGAGGTGACACACATTGACCAAGACAGACTTGCAGCACAGGTGGCATGCACCAGGTGACACCCCACTGTGCAGTGTGTGATCGGGCTGAGGTGACACCTGGTGGCTGTGATGGTCTTGTCCTGAGGGAAGCACATGCTAGTTGACACCCTGGCAGGTGGGTATTGACCAGGAAGAGGTGACACCCAGTGGCCGTGATGGCCTCACTACATGGGGGACACACAAGAGATGACATGGTGCCAGTGTGGTGTCACAGGGACAAGGTGGCACCTAGTTGTGTGATTGCCTAGCTATGCGGGTGGCACATCAAGGTGGCACCTGGCAGGGTGGGGAATGACGGGGCTGAAGTGACACCCGGTGGCCATGATGGACTAGCCATGTGAGTAGCATGAACTACGTAGCACCCCATCGGGCAGTGTCTGAGTGGGCTTAGGTGACACCTCGCGGCCTTGATAGCCTCACCATGCTGGTGACATGGGTGAGGTAGCACCTTGCCTGGTGGGGTGTGACGTGGCTGAGATGACACATGGTGGTCATGATCCCTTGCCTCTTAGGTGGCTCTAGCATGGTGGCACCCTGCTGTGAATGCTATGAAGGGGTCAAGGTGACATCCCATGGCTATGACAGCCTCACCACATGGGTGACCCAAGTGAGGTGGCTCCCCACAAGACATGGTGTGACTGAGCTAAGCTGTCACCCAGTGGCAGTGATGGCTTCTCCATGCAGGTGACCCATACGAGGTTGTACCCTGCTGGGTGGTGTGTGAAGCAACCAGGGTGACACCTGGTGGCTGTGAGGGCCTCATCACGTGGGTGATCTGTGCATGGTGGCTCCCCACCAGGCATTGTGTGCTCAGGCAGAGGAGACATCTGGCAGCCATGACAGCCTCACCATACAGTTGACCTTTGCCAGGTGGCAACCTGCGGGGTGGGGTGTGACCATGCAGACGTGACACCCAGTGGTGTGACCACCTTGCCATGCAGGTGCCATGTTGAGGTGACATTCTCCTGGGCAGGGAGTGACGGGGCTGAACATTGGTGGCCGTGAGTGCTGCACCATGTGGGTGGCACATGCTAGGTGACATCCCAATGGGCAAGGTGTACCCAGGTCGAGATGACACTCAGTGGCTGTGAAGGCCTCACAACACAGGTGACCCATGCAATGTGGCATCCCTCAGGTCAGGGTGTGCCCTGGTTGAGATGATACACAGTGACCATGATGGACTCACAATGTGGGTGGCTTGCTCAAGGTGACACCCCACAGGGCAGGGTGTGATCGGGCTGAGGTGACACCCGGCAGCCATGATGGGCTTGCCACATGGATGGCACACAAGAGATGACACCCCACTGGGCATGGTGTCATGGGGATGAGGTAAAACACTATGGCCGTTACTGCCTCACCATGTGGGTAGCACATGTGAGGTCACACCCCACCAGGCCTAGAGTGATGGGGCCAAAGTGAAACATGGTGGCTGAGATGACTTGCCACGTGGGTGGCTAGCACGAGGTGGCACCCAGCTGTGCGTGGTGTGAACGGGCCAAGATGACACCCGGCAGACGTGACAGCCTTGCCACGCCTGTTACCCCTGTGTGGTGGCATCCTACTGGGTGGCATATGATTGGGCCAAGGTGACAACCAGCAGCCATGAAGGCCTCACTACATGGGTGACATTCGTGAGTTGAAACCACACTGGGTGGGGTGTGCCCAGGCCTAGGTGACACATGGCGGCCGTGAGGGCCTCAACACACTGGTGACCCGCATGAGGTGGTATCCTGCTGGATGGGGTGTGCCCATGCTGAGGTGACATCTGGTTGCTGTGATTGCCCTGCAACGTGGGTTACCAGTGCTGGGTGGGGTGCACCCAGGTTGAGGTGACACATGGTTGGTGTGACAGATGAGCAATATGGGTGGCATGCGAAAGGTGACACTCCACTGGGGAGGGTGTAACCAGGCTGAGGTGACACCTTGTGGCTGTGATGGCCTTGCCATGTGGGTGGCATGTACGAGGTAGCACCCCACCAGGTAGGGAGTGATAGGGCCGAGGTTCCACCAGGCCACTGTAATGTCCTCAACATGCGGGTGACCAATGAGATGTAGCATCCCACCAGGTGGGGTGTGCCCAGGCCTAGGTGACACCTGGCAGCCATGAAGGCCTCACATTTCAGGTGACTCGTGTGAAGTGGCATTGCACACGGCAAGGTGCACCTGGGTTGAGGTGACACCTGATGACTGTGATGGACTCACAACACGTGTGGCTTGCATGAGGTGACACACTGGAGGACAGAGTGTGATTGAGCTAAGGTGACACCTGGTGGCTTTGGTGTCCTCATCACATGGGTGGCATGCAAGAGATGACACCCCACCAGGTGTGGTGTCATGGGGATGAGGTGACAGCTAGGGGCTGTGACTGCATTGTCATGTGGGTGGCACATGTGAGGTAGCAAACCATCAGATAGGGAGAGTTGGGGCCGAGGTGACACATGGTGGCTGTGACAGCCTCACCACATGGGTGACCTGCATGAGGTGGCATTCCGCCATGAGGTGTGTGTCTGGGCCATTTTGACACCCAGTGGATGTGAAGTCCTCACCACGTGGGTGGCTCATGCAAGGTTTCACCCTGCCAGGTGGTGTGTTATGGGGCTGAGGTGACACGCCACGGTCATGATGACCTTGCCATGCTGGTGACATATGTGAGGTTTTACCTGACCTGGTGGGGTTTGACAGGACTGATGTGACACCTGGCGGCCATGATGGGTGTGCCTCACAGGTGACCCGTGTGAGGTGGCACCCTGATGGGTGGAGTACAATGGGGCTGAGGTGACACCTGGTGGCTGTGACGGCCTTGCAATGTGGGTGGCCTGTACGAGGTAGCACCCCACCAGGTAGGGAGTGATGGGGCCGAGGTTCCACCAGGCCACAGTAATGTCCTCAACATGCAGGTGACCAATGAGATGTAGCATCACACCAGGTGGGCTGTGCCCAGGCCTAGGTGACACCTGGCAGTGTGTGGGCCTCACCAAATGGGTGACCCTGGCTGGCTGGAACCCCACTGGGCAGGTGTTTCTGGGCCAAGGTCAAACACAGTTTCTGTGATGGCCTCACCACATGGGTGGCACTCCACTGGGTTGGGTGTGCCCAGGCCAAGGTGACACTCAGGGGCCATGACAGCCTTACCACGTGGGTGACCAGTGTGTTGTGGCAACCTGTTGGGCAGCACATGACTGTGCCAAAGTGACACCTGGTGGCTGTGATGGCCTCACCATGCAGGTGACCTGTACAAGGCCTCACCACATGGGTGGCATGCATGAGGTTGCTCTCCACTGGGCAGAGTGTCCAAGGCCGAGGTGACACCTGGTGGCCATGATGGCCTCACCATGCGGATGGCACATGTGGAGTGGCATCCCTCTGGATGGGATTTGCCCAGGCCGAGGTCAAACCCCACTTCCATTATGGCCTCAATACGTGGGTGACCCACATGAGGTTGCACCCAGCTTGGTGGGTTGTGCCAGTTCTGAGGTGAAACCCAGTGGGCATGAAGGCCTAGCCACACGGGAGACCCACACATGGTGGCAAACAGCCAGGCAGTGTGTTAACTGGGCCGTGGTGACCCCCAGTGACCATTACGGCCTTGCATCATGGGTGATATGTGTGAAGTGGCACTCTGTGGGGTGGGGTGTGACCAGGCCTAAGTGACACCCTGGCCATGAGGGTCTTGCCATGTGCATCACCTGCATGAGGTGGCTCCCCACTGGGCAGGTTGTGAAGTGGCCGAGGTGAAACTCGGCATCCTGACCACATCGCCACGCAGGTGGCATGTGCGATGTGTCACCGTGATGGGTGGGGGTGTGCCCAGGTCTAGGTGACACCCAGCTGCCATGCAGGCCTCATCAGGCAGAGGGCACCACAGTATGTGGCACTCCTCCAGTTGGTGTGTGCCCAGGCGAAGGTGAATCCCAGCATTCATGAGGGCATCAACATGTGGGTGACCCATGCGAGATGGCAGCCCCCAGGTGATGTGTGACTGGGCTGAGGCAACACCCAATGGCATGACAGCCTCACCAAATAGGTGACCCTGGTGTGGTGGCATCCCACCAGGTGGCGTGTGCCCAGGCCAATGTCAAACACAGCTTCTGTGATGGCCTTGCCACTCGGGTGACAGGGGCAAGGTGGCTCCCCATCAGGTGGCGTGTGCCTGGGCTGAGGTGACAGCCAGCCGCTATGATGTACTTGCCACGTGGGTTACCTAGGTGAGGTGGCACCCCACTGGGTGGATATGCCCAGGTTGATGTGACACCTGGCAGCCCTGATGTCCTCAGCACGTGGGTGACTGATGTGATGTGGCACTCTGCTAGGTGGGGTGTGATGGATCTGATGTGACATCTGGCAGCCATAATGGCCTTGCAACATGGGTGGCACATGCAAAGTGGCACACTGCAGGTGGGATGTGAGGGGGTCTAGGTGACACCCGGTGGCTTTGACGGTGCAGCTATGTGTGTGACAAGTGCAAGGGTGCACCCATCTGGGTGGGGTGTTACTGGACCGAGGTTACACCTTGTGACCATAATGGCCTCAGCACTTGGGTGGTATGCATGATGTGGCACCCTGCCAGCAGGGTGTGATGGGGCCAATGGACACCCCGTGGTTGTGACAGCCTCTCAACACGGATGACCCATGTGAGGTGGCTTTTTGCCGGGCAGGGTGTGACTGAGCTGAGGTGACATCTGGCAGCCATTACAGCCTCACCACATGGGTGACCCATGCATGGTGGCATCCTGTTGGGCTGGATGTGCCTGGCCTAGGTGACAGCCGGTTGCCATGAGGGCCATGCCACAAGTGTGACCCTTGTGAGATGGCACTCTGGTGGGTGGGGTGTGCATGGGCCTAGGTGCCACCTGGTGGCTGAGAGGGCCTCGCAACCCAGGTGACCCTCACGAGATGGCACCCTGCCTGATGGGGTGTGCCCAATTCAAGGTGATACCTGATGGTCATGACAGCATCACCACATGCATGGCATGCCCAAGGTGGTACACTGTTGGGCTGTGTTTGATAATCCTAGGTGACACCCTGTGGCCGTCATGGCCTTGCCATGTGGGTGGCATGCACGAAGTGGCTCCTGGCCGGACATGGTGTCCCTGGGCTGAGGTGAGACCTGGCAACACTGACGGCCTCACCACATGGCTTACACATGTAAGGTGGCACCCCACAGGGTGGATGTGCCTGGGCTGAGGTGAGGCCTGATATCCCTGATGGCCTCACCATGTGGGTGAATCACATGAGTTGACACCCCACCAGGCAGGGTGTGGTGGGGCTGAAGTGACACCCAGCAGCCGTAATGGCCTTGCAATGTGGGTGGAACCTGCAAAGTGCCACCGCTCTGGGCAGGGTGTAAGGGTGCCAAGGTGACACATGGTGCTGTGATGGCCCAGCTACATGGGTGGCAAGTGCAAGGTTGCACCCCACCAGGTGGGGGTGTTACAGGGCCGAGGTGGCACCTGGTGTCTGTGATGGCCTCACCACTTGGGTGGCACACACATGGTAGCACCCTGCCAGGCAAGGTGTGATGGGGCCAAAAGGGACACCCTGTGGCTGTGACAGCCTCGCAACCCTGGTGACCTATAGTAGGTGGCTTCCTGCTGGGCAGGTTGTGACCGAGCTGAGGTGACACCCGGCAGCAGTGATGGCCTTGCCACATAGGTGACCTGCAAGAGGCGGCACCATGCTGTGGGGGTTGTGACCAGGCCAAGGGGACACCTGGCGGCCATGACAGCCATGCCACAATCGTAGCAAGTGTGAGATTGCACCCTGCAGGCTGCCGTGTGAGCAGGCCCAAAGTGATCCACAGCAGCTGTGAGAGCCACATCACATGGGTGACCCTTGCAAATTGGCACCCTGTTAGGTGGTGTGTGACTGGTCCAAGGTGATGCCCAGTGGCCATGAGGACCTCACCACATGGGTGACGCACATGAGCTGGCACCCTGCCTGGCAGGGTGTAACCAGGCCAAGGTGACATCTGGTGGCATTCAGGTGCTCACAACGTGAGTAACCATGCGAGGTGGCATCTCACATGGTGGGGTATGCCCGGATTGAGGTGACACACATTGACCAAGACAGACTTGCAGCACAGGTGGCATGCACCAGGTGACACCCCACTGTGCAGTGTGTGATCGGGCTGAGATGACACCTGGTGGCTGTGATGGTCTTGTCCTGAGGGAAGCACATGCTAGTTGACACCCTGGCAGGTGGGTATTGACCAGGAAGAGGTGACACCCAGTGGCCGTGATGGCCTCACTACATGGGGGACACACAAGAGATGACATGGTGCCAGGTGTGGTGTCACAGGGACAAGGTGGCACCTAGTTGTGTGATTGCCTAGCTATGCGGGTGGCACATCAAGGTGGCACCTGGCAGGGTGGGGAATGACGGGGCTGAAGTGACACCCGGTGGCCATGATGGACTAGCCATGTGAGTAGCATGAACTACGTAGCACCCCATCGGGCAGTGTCTGAGTGGGCTTAGGTGACACCTCGCGGCCTTGATAGCCTCACCATCCTGGTGACATGGGTGAGGTAGCACCTTGCCTGGTGGGGTGTGACGTGGCTGAGATGACACATGGTGGTCATGATCCCTTGCCTCTTAGGTGGCTCTAGCATGGTGGCACCCTGCTGTGAATGCTATGAAGGGGTCAAGGTGACATCCCATGGCTATGACAGCCTCACCACATGGGTGACCCAAGTGAGGTGGCTCCCCACAAGACATGGTGTGACTGAGCTAAGCTGTCACCCAGTGGCAGTGATGGCTTCTCCATGCAGGTGACCCATACGAGGTTGTACCCTGCTGGGTGGTGTGTGAAGCAACCAGGGTGACACCTGGTGGCTGTGAGGGCCTCATCACGTGGGTGATCTGTGCATGGTGGCTCCCCACCAGGCATTGTGTGCTCAGGCAGAGGAGACATCTGGCAGCCATGACAGCCTCACCATACAGTTGACCTTTGCCAGGTGGCAACCTGCGGGGTGGGGTGTGACCATGCAGACGTGACACCCAGTGGTGTGACCACCTTGCCAATGCAGGTGCCATGTTGAGGTGACATTCTCCTGGGCAGGGAGTGACGGGGCTGAACATTGGTGGCCGTGAGTGCTGCACCATGTGGGTGGCACATGCTAGGTGACATCCCAATGGGCAAGGTGTACCCAGGTCGAGATGACACTCAGTGGCTGTGAAGGCCTCACAACACAGGTGACCCATGCAATGTGGCATCCCTCAGGTCAGGTGTGCCCTGGTTGAGATGATACACAGTGACCATGATGGACTCACAATGTGGGTGGCTTGCTCAAGGTGACACCCCACAGGGCAGGTGTGATCGGGCTGAGGTGACACCCGGCAGCCATGATGGGCTTGCCACATGGATGGCACACAAGAGATGACACCCCACTGGGCATGGTGTCATGGGGATGAGGTAAAACACTATGGCCGTTACTGCCTCACCATGTGGGTAGCACATGTGAGGTCACACCCCACCAGGCCTAGAGTGATGGGGCCAAAGTGAAACATGGTGGCTGAGATGACTTGCCACGTGGGTGGCTAGCACGAGGTGGCACCCAGCTGTGCGTGGTGTGAACGGGCCAAGATGACACCCGGCAGCCGTGACAGCCTTGCCACGCCTGTTACCCCTGTGTGGTGGCATCCTACTGGGTGGCATATGACTGGGCCAAGGTGACAACCAGCAGCCATGAAGGCCTCACTACATGGGTGACATTCGTGAGTTGAAACCACACTGGGTGGGGTGTGCCCAGGCCTAGGTGACACATGGCGGCCGTGAGGGCCTCAACACACTGGTGACCCGCATGAGGTGGTATCCTGCTGGATGGGGTGTGCCCATGCTGAGGTGACATCTGGTTGCTGTGATTGCCCTGCAACGTGGGTTACCAGTGCTGGGTGGGGTGCACCCAGGTTGAGGTGACACATGGTTGGTGTGACAGATGAGCAATATGGGTGGCATGCGAAAGGTGACACTCCACTGGGGAGGGTGTAACCAGGCTGAGGTGACACCTTGTGGCTGTGATGGCCTTGCCATGTGGGTGGCATGTACGAGGTAGCACCCCACCAGGTAGGGAGTGATAGGGCCGAGGTTCCACCAGGCCACTGTAATGTCCTCAACATGCAGGTGACCAATGAGATGTAGCATCCCACCAGGTGGGGTGTGCCCAGGCCTAGGTGACACCTGGCAGCCATGAAGGCCTCACATTTCAGGTGACTCGTGTGAAGTGGCATTGCACACGGCAAGGTGCACCTGGGTTGAGGTGACACCTGATGACTGTGATGGACTCACAACACGTGTGGCTTGCATGAGGTGACACACTGGAGGACAGAGTGTGATTGAGCTAAGGTGACACCTGGTGGCTTTGGTGTCCTCATCACATGGGTGGCATGCAAGAGATGACACCCCACCAGGTGTGGTGTCATGGGGATGAGGTGACAGCTAGGGGCTGTGACTGCATTGTCATGTGGGTGGCACATGTGAGGTAGCAAACCATCAGATAGGGAGAGTTGGGGCCGAGGTGACACATGGTGGCTGTGACAGCCTCACCACATGGGTGACCTGCATGAGGTGGCATTCCACCATGAGGTGTGTGTCTGGGCCATTTTGACACCCAGTGGATGTGAAGTCCTCACCACGTGGGTGGCTCATGCAAGGTTTCACCCTGCCAGGTGGTGTGTTATGGGGCTGAGGTGACACGCCACGGTCATGATGACCTTGCCATGCTGGTGACATATGTGAGGTTTTACCTGACCTGGTGGGGTTTGACAGGACTGATGTGACACCTGGCGGCCATGATGGGTGTGCCTCACAGGTGACCCGTGTGAGGTGGCACCCTGATGGGTGGAGTACAATGGGGCTGAGGTGACACCTGGTGGCTGTGACGGCCTTGCAATGTGGGTGGCCTGTACGAGGTAGCACCCCACCAGGTAGGGAGTGATGGGGCCGAGGTTCCACCAGGCCACAGTAATGTCCTCAACATGCAGGTGACCAATGAGATGTAGCATCACACCAGGTGGGCTGTGCCCAGGCCTAGGTGACACCTGGCAGTGTGTGGGCCTCACCAAATGGGTGACCCTGGCTGGCTGGAACCCCACTGGCAGGTGTTTCTGGGCCAAGGTCAAACACAGTTTCTGTGATGGCCTCACCACATGGGTGGCACTCCACTGGGTTGGGTGTGCCCAGGCCAAGGTGACACTCAGGGGCCATGACAGCCTTACCACGTGGGTGACCAGTGTGTTGTGGCAACCTGTTGGGCAGCACATGACTGTGCCAAAGTGACACCTGGTGGCTGTGATGGCCTCACCATGCAGGTGACCTGTACAAGGCCTCACCACATGGGTGGCATGCATGAGGTTGCTCTCCACTGGGCAGAGTGTCCCAAGGCCGAGGTGACACCTGGTGGCCATGATGGCCTCACCATGCGGATGGCACATGTGGAGTGGCATCCCTCTGGATGGGATTTGCCCAGGCCGAGGTCAAACCCCACTTCCATTATGGCCTCAATACGTGGGTGACCCACATGAGGTTGCACCCAGCTTGGTGGGTTGTGCCAGTTCTGAGGTGAAACCCAGTGGGCATGAAGGCCTAGCCACACGGGAGACCCACACATGGTGGCAAACAGCCAGGCAGTGTGTAACTGGGCCGTGGTGACCCCCAGTGACCATTACGGCCTTGCGTCATGGGTGATATGTGTGAAGTGGCACTCTGTGGGGTGGGGTGTGACCAGGCCTAAGTGACACCCTGGCCATGAGGGTCTTGCCATGTGCATCACCTGCATGAGGTGGCTCCCCACTGGGCAGGTTGTGAAGTGGCCGAGGTGAAACTCGGCATCCTGACCACATCGCCACGCAGGTGGCATGTGCGATGTGTCACCGTGATGGGTGGGGTGTGCCCAGGTCTAGGTGACACCCAGCTGCCATGCAGGCCTCATCAGGCAGAGGCACCACAGTATGTGGCACTCCTCCAGTTGGTGTGTGCCCAGGCGAAGGTGAATCCCAGCATTCATGAGGGCATCAACATGTGGGTGACCCATGCGAGATGGCAGCCCCCAGGTGATGTGTGACTGGGCTGAGGCAACACCCAATGGCATGACAGCCTCACCAAATAGGTGACCCTGGTGTGGTGGCATCCCACCAGGTGGCGTGTGCCCAGGCCAATGTCAAACACAGCTTCTGTGATGGCCTTGCCACTCGGGTGACAGGGGCAAGGTGGCTCCCCATCAGGTGGCGTGTGCCTGGGCTGAGGTGACAGCCAGCCGCTATGATGTACTTGCCACGTGGGTTACCTAGGTGAGGTGGCACCCCACTGGGTGGATATGCCCAGGTTGATGTGACACCTGGCAGCCCTGATGTCCTCAGCACGTGGGTGACTGATGTGATGTGGCACTCTGCTAGGTGGGGTGTGATGGATCTGATGTGACATCTGGCAGCCATAATGGCCTTGCAACATGGGTGGCACATGCAAAGTGGCACACTGCAGGTGGGATGTGAGGGGGTCTAGGTGACACCCGGTGGCTTTGACGGTGCAGCTATGTGTGTGACAAGTGCAAGGGTGCACCCATCTGGGTGGGGTGTTACTGGACCGAGGTTACACCTTGTGACCATAATGGCCTCAGCACTTGGGTGGTATGCATGATGTGGCACCCTGCCAGCAGGGTGTGATGGGGCCAATGGACACCCCGTGGTTGTGACAGCCTCTCAACATGGATGACCCATGTGAGGTGGCTTTTTGCCGGGCAGGGTGTGACTGAGCTGAGGTGACATCTGGCAGCCATTACAGCCTCACCACATGGGTGACCCATGCATGGTGGCATCCTGTTGGGCTGGATGTGCCTGGGCCTAGGTGACAGCCGGTTGCCATGAGGGCCATGCCACAAGTGTGACCCTTGTGAGATGGCACTCTGGTGGGTGGGGTGTGCATGGGCCTAGGTGCCACCTGGTGGCTGAGAGGGCCTCGCAACCCAGGTGACCCTCACGAGATGGCACCCTGCCTGATGGGGTGTGCCCAATTCAAGGTGATACCTGATGGTCATGACAGCATCACCACATGCATGGCATGCCCAAGGTGGTACACGGTTGGGCTGTGTTTGATAATCCTAGGTGACACCCTGTGGCCGTCATGGCCTTGCCATGTGGGTGGCATGCACGAAGTGGCTCCTGGCCGGACATGGTGTCCCTGGGCTGAGGTGAGACTTGGCAACACTGACGGCCTCACCACATGGCTTACACATGTAAGGTGGCACCCCACAGGGTGGATGTGCCTGGGCTGAGGTGAGGCCTGATATCCCTGATGGCCTCACCATGTGGGTGAATCACATGAGTTGACACCCCACCAGGCAGGGTGTGGTGGGGCTGAAGTGACACCCAGCAGCCATAATGGCCTTGCAATGTGGGTGGAACCTGCAAAGTGCCACCGCTCTGGGCAGGGTGTAAGGGTGCCAAGGTGACACATGGTGCTGTGATGGCCCAGCTACATGGGTGGCAAGTGCAAGGTTGCACCCCACCAGGTGGGGTGTTACAGGGCCGAGGTGGCACCTGGTGTCTGTGATGGCCTCACCACTTGGGTGGCACACACATGGTAGCACCCTGCCAGGCAAGGTGTGATGGGGCCAAAGGACACCCTGTGGCTGTGACAGCCTTGCAACCCTGGTGACCTATAGTAGGTGGCTTCCTGCTGGGCAGGTTGTGACCGAGCTGAGGTGACACCCGGCAGCAGTGATGGCCTTGCCACATAGGTGACCTGCAAGAGGCGGCACCATGCTGTGTGGGTTGTGACCAGGCCAAGGGGACACCTGGCGGCCATGACAGCCATGCCACAATCGTAGCAAGTGTGAGATTGCACCCTGCAGGCTGCCGTGTGAGCAGGCCAAAGTGATCCACAGCAGCTGTGAGAGCCACATCACATGGGTGACCCTTGCAAATTGGCACCCTGTTAGGTGGTGTGTGACTGGTCCAAGGTGATGCCCAGTGGCCATGAGGACCTCACCACATGGGTGACGCACATGAGCTGGCACCCTGCCTGGCAGGGGGTAACCAGGCCAAGGTGACATCTGGTGGCATTCAGGTGCTCACAACGTGAGTAACCATGCGAGGTGGCATCTCACATGGTGGGGTATGCCCGGATTGAGGTGACACACATTGACCAAGACAGACTTGCAGCACAGGTGGCATGCACCAGGTGACACCCCACTGTGCAGTGTGTGATCGGGCTGAGGTGACACCTGGTGGCTGTGATGGTCTCGTCCTGAGGGAAGCACATGCTAGTTGACACCCTGGTAGGTGGGTATTGACCAGGAAGTGGTGACACCCAGTGGCCGTGATGGCCTCACTACATGGGGGACACACAAGAGATGACATGGTGCCAGGTGTGGTGTCACAGGGACAAGGTGGCACCTACTGGTGTGATTGCCTAGCTATGCGGGTGGCACATCAAGGTGGCACCTGGCAGGGTGGGGAATGACGGGGCTGAAGTGACACCTGGTGGCCATGATGGCCTAGCCATGTGAGTAGCATGCACTATGTAGCACCCCATCGGGCAGTGTCTGAGTGGGCTTAGGTGACACCTCGCGGCCTTGATAGCCTCACCATCCTGGTGACATGGGTGAGGTAGCACCTTGCCTGGTGGGGTGTGACGTGGCTGAGATGACACATGGTGGTCATGATCCCTTGCCTCTTAGGTGGCTCTAGCATGGTGGCACCCTGCTGTGAATGCTATGAAGGGGTCAAGGTGACATCCCATGGCTATGACAGCCTCACCACATGGGTGACCCAAGTGAGGTGGCTCCCCACAAGACATGGTGTGACTGAGCTAAGCTGTCACCCAGTGGCAGTGACGGCTTCTCCATGCAGGTGATCCATACGAGGTTGTACCCCGCTGGGTGGTGTGTGAAGCAACCAGGGTGACACCTGGTGGCTGTGAGGGCCTCATCACGTGGGTGATCTGTGCATGGTGGCTCCCCACCAGGCATTGTGTGCTCAGGCAGAGGAGACATCTGGCAGCCATGACAGCCTCACCATACAGTTGACCTTTGCCAGGTGGCAACCTGCGGGGTGGGGTGTGACCATGCAGACGTGACACCCAGTGGTGTGACCAGCTTGCCATGAAGGTGCCATGTTGAGGTGACATTCTCCTGGGCAGGGAGTGACGGGGCTGAACATTGGTGGCCGTGAGTGCTGCACCATGTGGGTGGCACATGCTAGGTGACATCCCAATGGGCAAGGTGTACCCAGGTCGAGATGACACTCAGTGGCTGTGAAGGCCTCACAACACAGGTGACCCATGCAATGTGGCATCCCTCAGGTCAGGGTGTGCCCTGGTTGAGATGATACACAGTGACCATGATGGACTCACAATGTGGGTGGCTTGCTCAAGGTGACACCCCACAGGGCAGGGTGTGATCGGGCTGAGGTGACACCCGGCAGCCATGATGGGCTTGCCACATGGATGGCACACAAGAGATGACACCCAACTGGGCATGGTGTCATGGGGATGAGGTAAAACACTATGGCCGTTACTGCCTCACCATGTGGGTAGCACATGTGAGGTCACACCCCACCAGGCCTAGAGTGATGGGGCCAAAGTGAAACATGGTGGCTGAGATGACTTGCCACGTGGGTGGCTAGCACGAGGTGGCACCCAGCTGTGCGTGGTGTGAACAGGCCAAGATGACACCCGGCAGCCGTGACAGCCTTGCCACGCTGGTTACCCCTGTGTGGTGGCATCCTACTGGGTGGCGTATGACTGGGCCAAGGTGACAACCAGCAGCCATGAAGGCCTCACTACATGGGTGACATTCGTGAGTTGAAACCCCACTGGGTGGGGTGTGCCCAGGCCTAGGTGACACATGGCGGCCGTGAGGGCCTCAACACACTGGTGACCTGCATGAGGTGGTATCCTGCTGGGTGGGGTGTGCCCATGCCGAGGTGACATCTGGTTGCTGTGATTGCCCTGCAACGTGGGTTACCAGTGCTGGGTGGGGTGCACCCAGGTTGAGGTGACACATGGTTGGTGTGACAGATGAGCAATATGGGTGGCATGCGAAAGGTGACACTCCACTGGGGAGGGTGTGACCAGGCTGAGGTGACACCTTGTGGCTGTGATGGCCTTGCCATGTGGGTGGCATGTACGAGGTAGCACCCCACCAGGTAGGGAGTGATGGGGCCGAGGTTCCACCAGGCCACTGTAATGTCCTCAACATGCGGGTGACCAATGAGATGTAGCATCCCACCAGGTGGGGTGTGCCCAGGCCTAGGTGACACCTGGCAGCCATGAAGGCCTCACATTTCAGGTGACTCGTGCGAAGTGGCATTGCACACGGCAAGGTGCACCTGGGTTGAGGTGACACCTGATGACTGTGATGGACTCACAACATGTGTGGCTTGCATGAGGTGACACACTGGAGGACAGAGTGTGATTGAGCTAAGGTGACACCTGGTGGCTTTGGTGTCCTCATCACATGGGTGGCATGCAAGAGATGACACCCCACCAGGTGTGGTGTCATGGGGATGAGGTGACAGCTAGTGTCTGTGACTGCATTGTCATGTGGGTGGCACATGTGAGGTAGCACCCCATCAGGTAGGGAGAGTTGGGGCCGAGGTGACACATGGTGGCTGTGACAGCCTCACCACATGGGTGACCTGCATGAGGTGGCATTCCACCATGAGGTGTGTGTCTGGGCCATTTTGACACCCAGTGGCTGTGAAGTGCTCACCACGTGGGTGGCTCATGCAAGGTTTCACCCTGCCAGGTGGTGTGTTATGGGGCTGAGGTGACACGCCACGGTCATGATGACCTTGCCATGCTGGTGATATATGTGAGGTTTTACCTGACCTGGTGGGGTTTGACAGGACTGATGTGACACCCGGCAGCCATGAAGGGTTTGCCTCACAGGTGACCCGTGTGAGGTGGCACCCTGATGGGTGGAGTACAATGGGGCTGAGGTGACACCTGGTGGCTGTGACGGCCTTGCAATGTGTGTGGCCTGTACGAGGTAGCACCCCACCAGGTAGGGAGTGATGGGGCTGAGGTTCCACCAGGCCACAGTAATGTCCTCAACATGCGGGTGACCAATGAGATGTAGCATCCCACCAGGTGGGGTGTGCCCAGGCCTAGGTGACACCTGGCAGTGTGTGGGCCTCACCAAATGGGTGACCCTGGCTGGCTGGAACCCCACTGGGCAGGTGTTTCTGGGCCAAGGTCAAACACAGTTTCTGTGATGGCCTCACCACATGGGTGGCACTCCACTGGGTTGGGTGTGCCCAGGCCAAGGTGACACTCAGGGGCCATGACAGCCTTACCACGTGGGTGACCAGTGTGTTGTGGCAACCTGTTGGGCAGCACATGACTGTGCCAAAGTGACACCTGGTGGCTGTGATGGCCTCACCATGCAGGTGACCTGTACAAGGCCTCACCACATGGGTGGCATGCATGAGGTTGCTCTCCACTGGGCAGAGTGTCCCAAGGCCGAGGTGACACCTGGTGGCCATGATGGCCTCACCATGCGGATGGCACATGTGGAGTGGCATCCCTCTGGATGGGATTTGCCCAGGCCGAGGTCAAACCCCACTTCCATTATGGCCTCAATACGTGGGTGACCCACATGAGGTTGCACCCAGCTTGGTGGGTTGTGCCAGTTCTGAGGTGAAACCCAGTGGGCATGAAGGCCTAGCCACACGGGAGACCCACACATGGTGGCACACAGCCAGGCAGTGTGTAACTGGGCCGAGGTGACACCCAGTGACCATTACTGCCTTGCCTCTTGGGTGATATGTGTGAAGTGGCACTCTGTGGGGTGGGGTGTGACCAGGCCTAAGTGACACCCTGGCCATGAGGGTCTTGCCATGTGCATCACCTGCATGAGGTGGCTCCCCACTGGGCAGGTTGTGAAGTGGCCGAGGTGAAACTCGGCATCCTGACCACATCGCCACGCAGGTGGCATGTGCGATGTGTCACCGTGATGGGTGGGGTGTGCCCAGGTCTAGGTGACACCCAGCTGCCATGCAGGCCTCATCAGGCAGATGCACCACAGTATGTGGCACTCCTCCAGTTGGTGTGTGCCCAGGCGAAGGTGAATCCCAGCATTCATGAGGGCATCAACATGTGGGTGACCCATGCGAGATGGCAGCCCCCAGGTGATGTGTGACTGGGCTGAGGCAACACCCAATGGCATGACAGCCTCACCAAATAGGTGACCCTGGTGTGGTGGCATCCCACCAGGTGGCGTGTGCCCAGGCCAATGTCAAACACAGCTTCTGTGATGGCCTTGCCACTCGGGTGACAGGGGCAAGGTGGCTCCCCATCAGGTGGCGTGTGCCTGGGCTGAGGTGACAGCCAGCCGCTATGATGTACTTGCCACGTGGGTTACCTAGGTGAGGTGGCACCCCACTGGGTGGATATGCCCAGGTTGATGTGACACCTGGCAGCCCTGATGTCCTCAGCACGTGGGTGACTGATGTGATGTGGCACTCTGCTAGGTGGGGTGTGATGGATCTGATGTGACATCTGGCAGCCATAATGGCCTTGCAACATGGGTGGCACATGCAAAGTGGCACACTGCAGGTGGGATGTGAGGGGGTCTAGGTGACACCCGGTGGCTTTGACGGTGCAGCTATGTGTGTGACAAGTGCAAGGGTGCACCCATCTGGGTGGGGTGTTACTGGACCGAGGTTACACCTTGTGACCATAATGGCCTCAGCACTTGGGTGGTATGCATGATGTGGCACCCTGCCAGCAGGGTGTGATGGGGCCAATGGACACCCCGTGGTTGTGACAGCCTCTCAACATGGATGACCCATGTGAGGTGGCTTTTTGCCGGGCAGGGTGTGACTGAGCTGAGGTGACATCTGGCAGCCATTACAGCCTCACCACATGGGTGACCCATGCATGGTGGCATCCTGTTGGGCTGGATGTGCCTGGGCCTAGGTGACAGCCGGTTGCCATGAGGGCCATGCCACAAGTGTGACCCTTGTGAGATGGCACTCTGGTGGGTGGGGTGTGCATGGGCCTAGGTGCCACCTGGTGGCTGAGAGGGCCTCGCAACCCAGGTGACCCTCACGAGATGGCACCCTGCCTGATGGGGTGTGCCCAATTCAAGGTGATACCTGATGGTCATGACAGCATCACCACATGCATGGCATGCCCAAGGTGGTACACTGTTGGGCTGTGTTTGATAATCCTAGGTGACACCCTGTGGCCGTCATGGCCTTGCCATGTGGGTGGCATGCACGAAGTGGCTCCTGGCCGGACATGGTGTCCCTGGGCTGAGGTGAGACTTGGCAACACTGACGGCCTCACCACATGGCTTACACATGTAAGGTGGCACCCCACAGGGTGGATGTGCCTGGGCTGAGGTGAGGCCTGATATCCCTGATGGCCTCACCATGTGGGTGAATCACATGAGTTGACACCCCACCAGGCAGGGTGTGGTGGGGCTGAAGTGACACCCAGCAGCCATAATGGCCTTGCAATGTGGGTGGAACCTGCAAAGTGCCACCGCTCTGGGCAGGGTGTAAGGGTGCCAAGGTGACACATGGTGCTGTGATGGCCCAGCTACATGGGTGGCAAGTGCAAGGTTGCACCCCACCAGGTGGGGTGTTACAGGGCCGAGGTGGCACCTGGTGTCTGTGATGGCCTCACCACTTGGGTGGCACACACATGGTAGCACCCTGCCAGGCAAGGTGTGATGGGGCCAAAGGACACCCTGTGGCTGTGACAGCCTTGCAACCCTGGTGACCTATAGTAGGTGGCTTCCTGCTGGGCAGGTTGTGACCGAGCTGAGGTGACACCCGGCAGCAGTGATGGCCTTGCCACATAGGTGACCTGCAAGAGGCGGCACCATGCTGTGTGGGTTGTGACCAGGCCAAGGGGACACCTGGCGGCCATGACAGCCATGCCACAATCGTAGCAAGTGTGAGATTGCACCCTGCAGGCTGCCGTGTGAGCAGGCCAAAGTGATCCACAGCAGCTGTGAGAGCCACATCACATGGGTGACCCTTGCAAATTGGCACCCTGTTAGGTGGTGTGTGACTGGTCCAAGGTGATGCCCAGTGGCCATGAGGACCTCACCACATGGGTGACGCACATGAGCTGGCACCCTGCCTGGCAGGGGGTAACCAGGCCAAGGTGACATCTGGTGGCATTCAGGTGCTCACAACGTGAGTAACCATGCGAGGTGGCATCTCACATGGTGGGGTATGCCCGGATTGAGGTGACACACATTGACCAAGACAGACTTGCAGCACAGGTGGCATGCACCAGGTGACACCCCACTGTGCAGTGTGTGATCGGGCTGAGGTGACACCTGGTGGCTGTGATGGTCTCGTCCTGAGGGAAGCACATGCTAGTTGACACCCTGGTAGGTGGGTATTGACCAGGAAGTGGTGACACCCAGTGGCCGTGATGGCCTCACTACATGGGGGACACACAAGAGATGACATGGTGCCAGGTGTGGTGTCACAGGGACAAGGTGGCACCTACTGGTGTGATTGCCTAGCTATGCGGGTGGCACATCAAGGTGGCACCTGGCAGGGTGGGGAATGACGGGGCTGAAGTGACACCTGGTGGCCATGATGGCCTAGCCATGTGAGTAGCATGCACTATGTAGCACCCCATCGGGCAGTGTCTGAGTGGGCTTAGGTGACACCTCGCGGCCTTGATAGCCTCACCATCCTGGTGACATGGGTGAGGTAGCACCTTGCCTGGTGGGGTGTGACGTGGCTGAGATGACACATGGTGGTCATGATCCCTTGCCTCTTAGGTGGCTCTAGCATGGTGGCACCCTGCTGTGAATGCTATGAAGGGGTCAAGGTGACATCCCATGGCTATGACAGCCTCACCACATGGGTGACCCAAGTGAGGTGGCTCCCCACAAGACATGGTGTGACTGAGCTAAGCTGTCACCCAGTGGCAGTGACGGCTTCTCCATGCAGGTGATCCATACGAGGTTGTACCCCGCTGGGTGGTGTGTGAAGCAACCAGGGTGACACCTGGTGGCTGTGAGGGCCTCATCACGTGGGTGATCTGTGCATGGTGGCTCCCCACCAGGCATTGTGTGCTCAGGCAGAGGAGACATCTGGCAGCCATGACAGCCTCACCATACAGTTGACCTTTGCCAGGTGGCAACCTGCGGGGTGGGGTGTGACCATGCAGACGTGACACCCAGTGGTGTGACCAGCTTGCCATGCAGGTGCCATGTTGAGGTGACATTCTCCTGGGCAGGGAGTGACGGGGCTGAACATTGGTGGCCGTGAGTGCTGCACCATGTGGGTGGCACATGCTAGGTGACATCCCAATGGGCAAGGTGTACCCAGGTCGAGATGACACTCAGTGGCTGTGAAGGCCTCACAACATGGTGACCCATGCAATGTGGCATCCCTCAGGTCAGGGTGTGCCCTGGTTGAGATGATACACAGTGACCATGATGGACTCACAATGTGGGTGGCTTGCTCAAGGTGACACCCCACAGGGCAGGGTGTGATCGGGCTGAGGTGACACCCGGCAGCCATGATGGGCTTGCCACATGGATGGCACACAAGAGATGACACCCAACTGGGCATGGTGTCATGGGGATGAGGTAAAACACTATGGCCGTTACTGCCTCACCATGTGGGTAGCACATGTGAGGTCACACCCCACCAGGCCTAGAGTGATGGGGCCAAAGTGAAACATGGTGGCTGAGATGACTTGCCACGTGGGTGGCTAGCACGAGGTGGCACCCAGCTGTGCGTGGTGTGAACGGGCCAAGATGACACCCGGCAGCCGTGACAGCCTTGCCACGCTGGTTACCCCTGTGTGGTGGCATCCTACTGGGTGGCGTATGACTGGGCCAAGGTGACAACCAGCAGCCATGAAGGCCTCACTACATGGGTGACATTCGTGAGTTGAAACCCCACTGGGTGGGGTGTGCCCAGGCCTAGGTGACACATGGCGGCCGTGAGGGCCTCAACACACTGGTGACCTGCATGAGGTGGTATCCTGCTGGGTGGGGTGTGCCCATGCCGAGGTGACATCTGGTTGCTGTGATTGCCCTGCAACGTGGGTTACCAGTGCTGGGTGGGGTGCACCCAGGTTGAGGTGACACATGGTTGGTGTGACAGATGAGCAATATGGGTGGCATGTGAAAGGTGACACTCCACTGGGGAGGGTGTGACCAGGCTGAGGTGACACCTTGTGGCTGTGATGGCCTTGCCATGTGGGTGGCATGTACGAGGTAGCACCCCACCAGGTAGGGAGTGATGGGGCCGAGGTTCCACCAGGCCACTGTAATGTCCTCAACATGCGGGTGACCAATGAGATGTAGCATCCCACCAGGTGGGGTGTGCCCAGGCCTAGGTGACACCTGGCAGCCATGAAGGCCTCACATTTCAGGTGACTTGTGCGAAGTGGCATTGCACACGGCAAGGTGCACCTGGGTTGAGGTGACACCTGATGACTGTGATGGACTCACAACATGTGTGGCTTGCATGAGGTGACACACTGGAGGACAGAGTGTGATTGAGCTAAGGTGACACCTGGTGGCTTTGGTGTCCTCATCACATGGGTGGCATGCAAGAGATGACACCCCACCAGGTGTGGTGTCATGGGGATGAGGTGACAGCTAGTGTCTGTGACTGCATTGTCATGTGGGTGGCACATGTGAGGTAGCACCCCATCAGGTAGGGAGAGTTGGGGCCGAGGTGACACATGGTGGCTGTGACAGCCTCACCACATGGGTGACCTGCATGAGGTGGCATTCCACCATGAGGTGTGTGTCTGGGCCATTTTGACACCCAGTGGCTGTGAAGTGCTCACCACGTGGGTGGCTCATGCAAGGTTTCACCCTGCCAGGTGGTGTGTTATGGGGCTGAGGTGACACGCCACGGTCATGATGACCTTGCCATGCTGGTGACATATGTGAGGTTTTACCTGACCTGGTGGGGTTTGACAGGACTGATGTGACACCCGGCAGCCATGAAGGGTTTGCCTCACAGGTGACCCGTGTGAGGTGGCACCCTGATGGGTGGAGTACAATGGGGCTGAGGTGACACCTGGTGGCTGTGACGGCCTTGCAATGTGTGTGGCCTGTACGAGGTAGCACCCCACCAGGTAGGGAGTGATGGGGCTGAGGTTCCACCAGGCCACAGTAATGTCCTCAACATGCGGGTGACCAATGAGATGTAGCATCCCACCAGGTGGGGTGTGCCCAGGCCTAGGTGACACCTGGCAGTGTGTGGGCCTCACCAAATGGGTGACCCTGGCTGGCTGGAACCCCACTGGGCAGGTGTTTCTGGGCCAAGGTCAAACACAGTTTCTGTGATGGCCTCACCACATGGGTGGCACTCCACTGGGTTGGGTGTGCCCAGGCCAAGGTGACACTCAGGGGCCATGACAGCCTTACCACGTGGGTGACCAGTGTGTTGTGGCAACCTGTTGGGCAGCACATGACTGTGCCAAAGTGACACCTGGTGGCTGTGATGGCCTCACCATGCAGGTGACCTGTACAAGGCCTCACCACATGGGTGGCATGCATGAGGTTGCTCTCCACTGGGCAGAGTGTCCCAAGGCCGAGGTGACACCTGGTGGCCATGATGGCCTCACCATGCGGATGGCACATGTGGAGTGGCATCCCTCTGGATGGGATTTGCCCAGGCCGAGGTCAAACCCCACTTCCATTATGGCCTCAATACGTGGGTGACCCACATGAGGTTGCACCCAGCTTGGTGGGTTGTGCCAGTTCTGAGGTGAAACCCAGTGGGCATGAAGGCCTAGCCACACGGGAGACCCACACATGGTGGCACACAGCCAGGCAGTGTGTAACTGGGCCGAGGTAACACCCAGTGACCATTACTGCCTTGCCTCTTGGGTGATATGTGTGAAGTGGCACTCTGTGGGGTGGGGTGTGACCAGGCCTAAGTGACACCCTGGCCATGAGGGTCTTGCCATGTGCATCACCTGCATGAGGTGGCTCCCCACTGGGCAGGTTGTGAAGTGGCCGAGGTGAAACTCGGCATCCTGACCACATCGCCACGCAGGTGGCATGTGCGATGTGTCACCGTGATGGGTGGGGTGTGCCCAGGTCTAGGTGACACCCAGCTGCCATGCAGGCCTCATCAGGCAGAGGCACCACAGTATGTGGCACTCCTCCAGTTGGTGTGTGCCCAGGCGAAGGTGAATCCCAGCATTCATGAGGGCATCAACATGTGGGTGACCCATGCGAGATGGCAGCCCCCAGGTGATGTGTGACTGGGCTGAGGCAACACCCAATGGCATGACAGCCTCACCAAATAGGTGACCCTGGTGTGGTGGCATCCCACCAGGTGGCGTGTGCCCAGGCCAATGTCAAACACAGCTTCTGTGATGGCCTTGCCACTCGGGTGACAGGGGCAAGGTGGCTCCCCATCAGGTGGCGTGTGCCTGGGCTGAGGTGACAGCCAGCCGCTATGATGTACTTGCCACGTGGGTTACCTAGGTGAGGTGGCACCCCACTGGGTGGATATGCCCAGGTTGATGTGACACCTGGCAGCCCTGATGTCCTCAGCACGTGGGTGACTGATGTGATGTGGCACTCTGCTAGGTGGGGTGTGATGGATCTGATGTGACATCTGGCAGCCATAATGGCCTTGCAACATGGGTGGCACATGCAAAGTGGCACACTGCAGGTGGGATGTGAGGGGGTCTAGGTGACACCCGGTGGCTTTGACGGTGCAGCTATGTGTGTGACAAGTGCAAGGGTGCACCCATCTGGGTGGGGTGTTACTGGACCGAGGTTACACCTTGTGACCATAATGGCCTCAGCACTTGGGTGGTATGCATGATGTGGCACCCTGCCAGCAGGGTGTGATGGGGCCAATGGACACCCCGTGGTTGTGACAGGCTCTCAACACGGATGACCCATGTGAGGTGGCTTTTTGCCGGGCAGGGTGTGACTGAGCTGAGGTGACATCTGGCAGCCATTACAGCCTCACCACATGGGTGACCCATGCATGGTGGCATCCTGTTGGGCTGGATGTGCCTGGGCCTAGGTGACAGCCGGTTGCCATGAGGGCCATGCCACAAGTGTGACCCTTGTGAGATGGCACTCTGGTGGGTGGGGTGTGCATGGGCCTAGGTGCCACCTGGTGGCTGAGAGGGCCTCGCAACCCAGGTGACCCTCACGAGATGGCACCCTGCCTGATGGGGTGTGCCCAATTCAAGGTGATACCTGATGGTCATGACAGCATCACCACATGCATGGCATGCCCAAGGTGGTACACTGTTGGGCTGTGTTTGATAATCCTAGGTGACACCCTGTGGCCGTCATGGCCTTGCCATGTGGGTGGCATGCACGAAGTGGCTCCTGGCCGGACATGGTGTCCCTGGGCTGAGGTGAGACCTGGCAACACTGACGGCCTCACCACATGGCTTACACATGTAAGGTGGCACCCCACAGGGTGGATGTGCCTGGGCTGAGGTGAGGCCTGATATCCCTGATGGCCTCACCATGTGGGTGAATCACATGAGTTGACACCCCACCAGGCAGGGTGTGGTGGGGCTGAAGTGACACCCAGCAGCCGTAATGGCCTTGCAATGTGGGTGGAACCTGCAAAGTGCCACCGCTCTGGGCAGGGTGTAAGGGTGCCAAGGTGACACATGGTGCTGTGATGGCCCAGCTACATGGGTGGCAAGTGCAAGGTTGCACCCCACCAGGTGGGGTGTTACAGGGCCGAGGTGGCACCTGGTGTCTGTGATGGCCTCACCACTTGGGTGGCACACACATGGTAGCACCCTGCCAGGCAAGGTGTGATGGGGCCAAAGGACACCCTGTGGCTGTGACAGCCTCGCAACCCTGGTGACCTATAGTAGGTGGCTTCCTGCTGGGCAGGTTGTGACCGAGCTGAGGTGACACCCGGCAGCAGTGATGGCCTTGCCACATAGGTGACCTGCAAGAGGCGGCACCATGCTGTGGGGGTTGTGACCAGGCCAAGGGGACACCTGGCGGCCATGACAGCCATGCCACAATCGTAGCAAGTGTGAGATTGCACCCTGCAGGCTGCCGTGTGAGCAGGCCAAAGTGATCCACAGCAGCTGTGAGAGCCACATCACATGGGTGACCCTTGCAAATTGGCACCCTGTTAGGTGGTGTGTGACTGGTCCAAGGTGATGCCCAGTGGCCATGAGGACCTCACCACATGGGTGACGCACATGAGCTGGCACCCTGCCTGGCAGGGGGTAACCAGGCCAAGGTGACATCTGGTGGCATTCAGGTGCTCACAACGTGAGTAACCATGCGAGGTGGCATCTCACATGGTGGGGTATGCCCGGATTGAGGTGACACACATTGACCAAGACAGACTTGCAGCACAGGTGGCATGCACCAGGTGACACCCCACTGTGCAGTGTGTGATCGGGCTGAGGTGACACCTGGTGGCTGTGATGGTCTTGTCCTGAGGGAAGCACATGCTAGTTGACACCCTGGCAGGTGGGTATTGACCAGGAAGAGGTGACACCCAGTGGCCGTGATGGCCTCACTACATGGGGGACACACAAGAGATGACATGGTGCCAGGTGTGGTGTCACAGGGACAAGGTGGCACCTAGTTGTGTGATTGCCTAGCTATGCGGGTGGCACATCAAGGTGGCACCTGGCAGGGTGGGGAATGACGGGGCTGAAGTGACACCCGGTGGCCATGATGGACTAGCCATGTGAGTAGCATGAACTACGTAGCACCCCATCGGGCAGTGTCTGAGTGGGCTTAGGTGACACCTCGCGGCCTTGATAGCCTCACCATGCTGGTGACATGGGTGAGGTAGCACCTTGCCTGGTGGGGTGTGACGTGGCTGAGATGACACATGGTGGTCATGATCCCTTGCCTCTTAGGTGGCTCTAGCATGGTGGCACCCTGCTGTGAATGCTATGAAGGGGTCAAGGTGACATCCCATGGCTATGACAGCCTCACCACATGGGTGACCCAAGTGAGGTGGCTCCCCACAAGACATGGTGTGACTGAGCTAAGCTGTCACCCAGTGGCAGTGATGGCTTCTCCATGCAGGTGACCCATACGAGGTTGTACCCTGCTGGGTGGTGTGTGAAGCAACCAGGGTGACACCTGGTGGCTGTGAGGGCCTCATCACGTGGGTGATCTGTGCATGGTGGCTCCCCACCAGGCATTGTGTGCTCAGGCAGAGGAGACATCTGGCAGCCATGACAGCCTCACCATACAGTTGACCTTTGCCAGGTGGCAACCTGCGGGGTGGGGTGTGACCATGCAGACGTGACACCCAGTGGTGTGACCACCTTGCCATGCAGGTGCCATGTTGAGGTGACATTCTCCTGGGCAGGGAGTGACGGGGCTGAACATTGGTGGCCGTGAGTGCTGCACCATGTGGGTGGCACATGCTAGGTGACATCCCAATGGGCAAGGTGTACCCAGGTCGAGATGACACTCAGTGGCTGTGAAGGCCTCACAACACAGGTGACCCATGCAATGTGGCATCCCTCAGGTCAGGGTGTGCCCTGGTTGAGATGATACACAGTGACCATGATGGACTCACAATGTGGGTGGCTTGCTCAAGGTGACACCCCACAGGGCAGGGTGTGATCGGGCTGAGGTGACACCCGGCAGCCATGATGGGCTTGCCACATGGATGGCACACAAGAGATGACACCCCACTGGGCATGGTGTCATGGGGATGAGGTAAAACACTATGGCCGTTACTGCCTCACCATGTGGGTAGCACATGTGAGGTCACACCCCACCAGGCCTAGAGTGATGGGGCCAAAGTGAAACATGGTGGCTGAGATGACTTGCCACGTGGGTGGCTAGCACGAGGTGGCACCCAGCTGTGCGTGGTGTGAACGGGCCAAGATGACACCCGGCAGACGTGACAGCCTTGCCACGCCGGTTACCCCTGTGTGGTGGCATCCTACTGGGTGGCATATGACTGGGCCAAGGTGACAACCAGCAGCCATGAAGGCCTCACTACATGGGTGACATTCGTGAGTTGAAACCCCACTGGGTGGGGTGTGCCCAGGCCTAGGTGACACATGGCGGCCGTGAGGGCCTCAACACACTGGTGACCCGCATGAGGTGGTATCCTGCTGGATGGGGTGTGCCCATGCTGAGGTGACATCTGGTTGCTGTGATTGCCCTGCAACGTGGGTTACCAGTGCTGGGTGGGGTGCACCCAGGTTGAGGTGACACATGGTTGGTGTGACAGATGAGCAATATGGGTGGCATGCGAAAGGTGACACTCCACTGGGGAGGGTGTGACCAGGCTGAGGTGACACCTTGTGGCTGTGATGGCCTTGCCATGTGGGTGGCATGTACGAGGTAGCACCCCACCAGGTAGGGAGTGATAGGGCCGAGGTTCCACCAGGCCACTGTAATGTCCTCAACATGCGGGTGACCAATGAGATGTAGCATCCCACCAGGTGGGGTGTGCCCAGGCCTAGGTGACACCTGGCAGCCATGAAGGCCTCACATTTCAGGTGACTCGTGTGAAGTGGCATTGCACACGGCAAGGTGCACCTGGGTTGAGGTGACACCTGATGACTGTGATGGACTCACCACACGGGTGGCTTGCATGAGGTGACACACTGGAGGACAGAGTGTGATTGAGCTAAGGTGACACCTGGTGGCTTTGGTGTCCTCATCACATGGGTGGCATGCAAGAGATGACACCCCACCAGGTGTGGTGTCATGGGGATGAGGTGACAGCTAGGGGCTGTGACTGCATTGTCATGTGGGTGGCACATGTGAGGTAGCAAACCATCAGATAGGGAGAGTTGGGGCCGAGGTGACACATGGTGGCTGTGACAGCCTCACCACATGGGTGACCTGCATGAGGTGGCATTCCACCATGAGGTGTGTGTCTGGGCCATTTTGACACCCAGTGGATGTGAAGTCCTCACCACGTGGGTGGCTCATGCAAGGTTTCACCCTGCCAGGTGGTGTGTTATGGGGCTGAGGTGACACGCCACGGTCATGATGAGCTTGCCATGCTGGTGACATATGTGAGGTTTTACCTGACCTGGTGGGGTTTGACAGGACTGATGTGACACCTGGCGGCCATGATGGGTGTGCCTCACAGGTGACCCGTGTGAGGTGGCACCCTGATGGGTGGAGTACAATGGGGCTGAGGTGACACCTGGTGGCTGTGACGGCCTTGCAATGTGGGTGGCCTGTACGAGGTAGCACCCCACCAGGTAGGGAGTGATGGGGCCGAGGTTCCACCAGGCCACAGTAATGTCCTCAACATGCAGGTGACCAATGAGATGTAGCATCACACCAGGTGGGCTGTGCCCAGGCCTAGGTGACACCTGGCAGTGTGTGGGCCTCACCAAATGGGTGACCCTGGCTGGCTGGAACCCCACTGGGCAGGTGTTTCTGGGCCAAGGTCAAACACAGTTTCTGTGATGGCCTCACCACATGGGTGGCACTCCACTGGGTTGGGTGTGCCCAGGCCAAGGTGACACTCAGGGGCCATGACAGCCTTACCACGTGGGTGACCAGTGTGTTGTGGCAACCTGTTGGGCAGCACATGACTGTGCCAAAGTGACACCTGGTGGCTGTGATGGCCTCACCATGCAGGTGACCTGTACAAGGCTTCACCACATGGGTGGCATGCATGAGGTTGCTCTCCACTGGGCAGAGTGTCCCAAGGCCGAGGTGACACCTGGTGGCCATGATGGCCTCACCATGCGGATGGCACATGTGGAGTGGCATCCCTCTGGATGGGATTTGCCCAGGCCGAGGTCAAACCCCACTTCCATTATGGCCTCAATACGTGGGTGACCCACATGAGGTTGCACCCAGCTTGGTGGGTTGTGCCAGTTCTGAGGTGAAACCCAGTGGGCATGAAGGCACACGGGAGACCCACACATGGTGGCACACAGCCAGGCAGTGTGTAACTGGGCCGAGGTGACACCCAGTGACCATTACTGCCTTGCCTCTTGGGTGATATGTGTGAAGTGGCACTCTGTGGGGTGGGGTGTGACCAGGCCTAAGTGACACCCTGGCCATGAGGGTCTTGCCATGTGCATCACCTGCATGAGGTGGCTCCCCACTGGGCAGGTTGTGAAGTGGCCGAGGTGAAACTCGGCATCCTGACCACATCGCCACGCAGGTGGCATGTGCGATGTGTCACCGTGATGGGTGGGGTTTGCCCAGGTCTAGGTGACACCCAGCTGCCATGCAGGCCTCATCAGGCAGATGCACCACAGTATGTGGCACTCCTCCAGTTGGTGTGTGCCCAGGCGAAGGTGAATCCCAGCATTCATGAGGGCAACAACATGTGGGTGACCCATGTGAGGTGGCAGCCCCCAGGTGATGTGTGACTGGGCTGAGGCAACACCCAATGGCATGACAGCCTCACCAAATAGGTGACCCTGGTGTGGTGGCATCCCACCAGGCGGCGTGTGCCCAGGCCAATGTCAAACACAGCTTCTGTGATGGCCTTGCCACTGGGTGACAGGGGCAAGGTGGCTCCCCATCAGGTGGCGTGTGCCTGGGCTGAGGTGACAGCCAGCCGCTATGATGTACTTGCCACGTGGGTTACCTATGTGAGGTGGCACCCCACTGGGTGGATATGCCCAGGTTGATGTGACACCTGGCAGCCCTGATGGCCACAGCACGTGGGTGACTGATGTGACGTGGCACTCTGCTAGGTGGGGTGTGATGGATCTGATGTGACATCTGGCAGCCATAATGGCCTTGCAACATGGGTGGCACATGCAAAGTGGCACACCGCAGGTGGGATGTGAGGGGGTCTAGGTGACACCCGGTGGCTTTGACGGTGCAGCTATGTGTGTGACAAGTGCAAGGGTGCACCCATCTGGGTGGGGTGTTACTGGACCGAGGTTACACCTTGTGACCATAATGGCCTCAGCACTTGGGTGGTATGCATGATGTGGCACCCTGCCAGCAGGGTGTGATGGGGCCAATGGACACCCCGTGGTTGTGACAGGCTCTCAACACAGATGACCCATGTGAGGTGGCTTTTTGCCGGGCAGGGTGTGACTGAGCTGAGGTGACATCTGGCAGCCATTACAGCCTCACCACATGGGTGACCCATGCATGGTGGCATCCTGTTGGGCTGGATGTGCCTGGGCCTAGGTGACAGCCGGTTGCCATGAGGGCCATGCCACAAGTGTGACCCTGGTGAGATGGCACTCTGGTGGGTGGGGTGTGCATGGGCCTAGGTGCCACCTGGTGGCTGAGAGGGCCTCGCAACCCAGGTGACCCTCATGAGATGGCACCCTGCCTGATGGGGTGTGCCCAATTCAAGGTGATACCTGATGGTCATGACAGCATCACCACATGCATGGCATGCCCAAGGTGGTACACTGTTGGGCTGTGTTTGATAATCCTAGGTGACACCCTGTGGCCGTCATGGCCTTGCCATGTGGGTGGCATGCACGAAGTGGCTCCTGGCCGGACATGGTGTCCCTGGGCTGAGGTGAGACCTGGCAACACTGACGGCCTCACCACATGGCTTACACATGTAAGGTGGCACCCCACAGGGTGGATGTGCCTGGGCTGAGGTGAGGCCTGATATCCCTGATGGCCTCACCACGTGGGTGAATCACATGAGTTGACACCCCACCAGGCAGGGTGTGGTGGGGCTGAAGTGACACCCAGCAGCCGTAATGGCCTTGCAATGTGGGTGGAACCTGCAAAGTGCCACCGCTCTGGGCAGGGTGTAAGGGTGCCAAGGTGACACATGGTGCTGTGATGGCCCAGCTACATGGGTGGCAAGTGCAAGGTTGCACCCCACCAGGTGGGGTGTTACAGGGCCGAGGTGGCACCTGGTGGCTGTGATGGCCTCACCACTTGGGTGGCACACACATGGTAGCACCCTGCCAGGCAAGGTGCGATGGGGCCAATGGACACCCTGTGGCTGTGACAGCCTCGCAACCCTGGTGACCTATAGTAGGTGGCTTCCTGCTGGGCAGGTTGTGACCGAGCTGAGGTGACACCCGGCAGCAGTGATGGCCTTGCCACATGGGTGACCTGCAAGAGGCGGCACCATGCTGTGGGGGTTGTGACCAGGCCAAGGGGACACCTGGCGGCCATGACAGCCATGCCACAATCGTAGCAAGTGTGAGATTGCACCCTGCAGGCTGCAGTGTGAGCAGGCCAAAGTGATCCACAGCAGCTGTGAGAGCCACATCACATGGGTGACCCTTGCAAATTGGCACCCTGTTAGGTGGTGTGTGACTGGTCCAAGGTGATGCCCAGTGGCCATGAGGACCTCACCACATGGGTGACGCACATGAGCTGGCACCCTGCCTGGCAGGGGGTAACCAGGCCAAGGTGACATCTGGTGGCATTCAGGTGCTCACAACGTGAGTAACCATGCGAGGTGGCATCTCACATGGTGGGGTATGCCCGGATTGAGGTGACACACATTGACCAAGACAGACTTGCAGCACAGGTGGCATGCACCAGGTGACACCCCACTGTGCAGTGTGTGATTGGGCTGAGGTGACACCTGGTGGCTGTGATGGTCTCGTCCTGAGGGAAGCACATGCTAGTTGACACCCTGGTAGGTGGGTATTGACCAGGAAGTGGTGACACCCAGTCGCCGTGATGGCCTCACTACATGGGGGACACACAAGAGATGACATGGTGCCAGGTGTGGTGTCACAGGGACAAGGTGGCACCTACTGGTGTGATTGCCTAGCTATGCGGGTGGCACATCAAGGTGGCACCTGGCAGGGTGGGGAATGACGGGGCTGAAGTGACACCTGGTGGCCATGATGGCCTAGCCATGTGAGTAGCATGCACTATGTAGCACCCCATCGGGCAGTGTCTGAGTGGGCTTAGGTGACACCTCGCGGCCTTGATAGCCTCACCATGCTGGTGACATGGGTGAGGTAGCACCTTGCCTGGTGGGGTGTGACGTGGCTGAGATGACACATGGTGGTCATGATCCCTTGCCTCTTAGGTGGCTCTAGCATGGTGGCACCCTGCTGTGAATGCTATGAAGGGGTCAAGGTGACATCCCATGGCTATGACAGCCTCACCACATGGGTGACCCAAGTGAGGTGGCTCCCCACAAGACATGGTGTGACTGAGCTAAGCTGTCACCCAGTGGCAGTGACGGCTTCTCCATGCAGGTGATCCATACGAGGTTGTACCCCGCTGGGTGGTGTGTGAAGCAACCAGGGTGACACCTGGTGGCTGTGAGGGCCTCATCACGTGGGTGATCTGTGCATGGTGGCTCCCCACCAGGCATTGTGTGCTCAGGCAGAGGAGACATCTGGCAGCCATGACAGCCTCACCATACAGTTGACCTTTGCCAGGTGGCAACCTGCGGGGTGGGGTGTGACCATGCAGACGTGACACCCAGTGGTGTGACCACCTTGCCATGCAGGTGCCATGTTGAGGTGACATTCTCCTGGGCAGGGAGTGACGGGGCTGAACATTGGTGGCCGTGAGTGCTGCACCATGTGGGTGGCACATGCTAGGTGACATCCCAATGGGCAAGGTGTACCCAGGTCGAGATGACACTCAGTGGCTGTGAAGGCCTCACAACACAGGTGACCCATGCAATGTGGCATCCCTCAGGTCAGGGTGTGCCCTGGTTGAGATGATACACAGTGACCATGATGGACTCACAATGTGGGTGGCTTGCTCAAGGTGACACCCCACAGGGCAGGGTGTGATCGGGCTGAGGTGACACCCGGCAGCCATGATGGGCTTGCCACATGGATGGCACACAAGAGATGACACCCAACTGGGCATGGTGTCATGGGGATGAGGTAAAACACTATGGCCGTTACTGCCTCACCATGTGGGTAGCACATGTGAGGTCACACCCCACCAGGCCTAGAGTGATGGGGCCAAAGTGAAACATGGTGGCTGAGATGACTTGCCACGTGGGTGGCTAGCACGAGGTGGCACCCAGCTGTGCGTGGTGTGAACGGGCCAAGATGACACCCGGCAGCCGTGACAGCCTTGCCACGCTGGTTACCCCTGTGTGGTGGCATCCTACTGGGTGGCGTATGACTGGGCCAAGGTGACAACCAGCAGCCATGAAGGCCTCACTACATGGGTGACATTCGTGAGTTGAAACCCCACTGGGTGGGGTGTGCCCAGGCCTAGGTGACACATGGCGGCCGTGAGGGCCTCAACACACTGGTGACCCGCATGAGGTGGTATCCTGCTGGGTGGGGTGTGCCCATGCCGAGGTGACATCTGGTTGCTGTGATTGCCCTGCAACGTGGGTTACCAGTGCTGGGTGGGGTGCACCCAGGTTGAGGTGACACATGGTTGGTGTGACAGATGAGCAATATGGGTGGCATGCGAAAGGTGACACTCCACTGGGGAGGGTGTGACCAGGCTGAGGTGACACCTTGTGGCTGTGATGGCCTTGCCATGTGGGTGGCATGTACGAGGTAGCACCCCACCAGGTAGGGAGTGATGGGGCCGAGGTTCCACCAGGCCACTGTAATGTCCTCAACATGCGGGTGACCAATGAGATGTAGCATCCCACCAGGTGGGGTGTGCCCAGGCCTAGGTGACACCTGGCAGCCATGAAGGCCTCACATTTCAGGTGACTCGTGCGAAGTGGCATTGCACACGGCGAGGTGCACCTGGGTTGAGGTGACACCTGATGACTGTGATGGACTCACCACACGTGTGGCTTGCATGAGGTGACACACTGGAGGACAGAGTGTGATTGAGCTAAGGTGACACCTGGTGGCTTTGGTGTCCTCATCACATGGGTGGCATGCAAGAGATGACACCCCACCAGGTGTGGTGTCATGGGGATGAGGTGACAGCTAGTGTCTGTGACTGCATTGTCATGTGGGTGGCACATGTGAGGTAGCACCCCATCAGGTAGGGAGAGTTGGGGCCGAGGTGACACATGGTGGCTGTGACAGCCTCACCACATGGGTGACCTGCATGAGGTGGCATTCCACCATGAGGTGTGTGTCTGGGCCATTTTGACACCCAGTGGATGTGAAGTCCTCACCACGTGGGTGGCTCATGCAAGGTTTCACCCTGCCAGGTGGTGTGTTATGGGGCTGAGGTGACACGCCACGGTCATGATGACCTTGCCATGCTGGTGACATATGTGAGGTTTTACCTGACCTGGTGGGGTTTGACAGGACTGATGTGACACCTGGCAGCCATGAAGGGTTTGCCTCACAGGTGACCCGTGTGAGGTGGCACCCTGATGGGTGGAGTACAATGGGGCTGAGGTGACACCTGGTGGCTGTGACGGCCTTGCAATGTGTGTGGCCTGTACGAGGTAGCACCCCACCAGGTAGGGAGTGATGGGGCTGAGGTTCCACCAGGCCACAGTAATGTCCTCAACATGCGGGTGACCAATGAGATCTAGCATCCCACCAGGTGGGGTGTGCCCAGGCCTAGGTGACACCTGGCAGTGTGTGGGCCTCACCAAATGGGTGACCCTGGCTGGCTGGAACCCCACTGGGCAGGTGTTTCTGGGCCAAGGTCAAACACAGTTTCTGTGATGGCCTCACCACATGGGTGGCACCCCACCGGGTTGGGTGTGCCCAGGCCAAGGTGACACTCAGGGGCCATGACCGCCTTACCACGTGGGTGACCAGTGTGATGTGGCAACCTGTTGGGCAGCACATGACTGTGCCAAAGTGACACCTGGTGGCTGTGATGGCCTCACCATGCAGGTGACCTGTACAAGGCCTCACCACATGGGTGGCATGCATGAGGTTGCTCTCCACTGGGCAGAGTGTCCCAAGGCCGAGGTGACACCTGGTGGCCATGATGGCCTCACCATGCGGATGGCACATGTGGAGTGGCATCCCTCTGGATGGGATTTGCCCAGGCCGAGGTCAAACCCCACTTCCATTATGGCCTCAATACGTGGGTGACCCACATGAGGTTGCACCCAGCTTGGTGGGTTGTGCCAGTTCTGAGGTGAAACCCAGTGGGCATGAAGGCCTAGCCACACGGGAGACCCACACATGGTGGCACACAGCCAGGCAGTGTGTAACTGGGCCGAGGTGACACCCAGTGACCATTACTGCCTTGCCTCTTGGGTGATATGTGTGAAGTGGCACTCTGTGGGGTGGGGTGTGACCAGGCCTAAGTGACACCCTGGCCATGAGGGTCTTGCCATGTGCATCACCTGCATGAGGTGGCTCCCCACTGGGCAGGTTGTGAAGTGGCCGAGGTGAAACTCGGCATCCTGACCACATCGCCATGCAGGTGGCATGTGCGATGTGTCACCGTGATGGGTGGGGTTTGCCCAGGTCTAGGTGACACCCAGCTGCCATGCAGGCCTCATCAGGCAGATGCACCACAGTATGTGGCACTCCTCCAGTTGGTGTGTGCCCAGGCGAAGGTGAATCCCAGCATTCATGAGGGCAACAACATGTGGGTGACCCATGCGAGGTGGCAGCCCCCAGGTGATGTGTGACTGGGCTGAGGCAACACCCAATGGCATGACAGCCTCACCAAATAGGTGACCCTGGTGTGGTGGCATCCCACCAGGCGGCATGTGCCCAGGCCAATGTCAAACACAGCTTCTGTGATGGCCTTGCCACTCGGGTGACAGGGGCAAGGTGGCTCCCCATCAGGTGGCGTGTGCCTGGGCTGAGGTGACAGCCAGCCGCTATGATGTACTTGCCACGTGGGTTACCTATGTGAGGTGGCACCCCACTGGGTGGATATGCCCAGGTTGATGTGACACCTGGCAGCCCTGATGGCCACAGCACGTGGGTGACTGATGTGACGTGGCACTCTGCTAGGTGGGGTGTGATGGATCTGATGTGACATCTGGCAGCCATAATGGCCTTGCAACATGGGTGGCACATGCAAAGTGGCACACCGCAGGTGGGATGTGAGGGGGTCTAGGTGACACCCGGTGGCTTTGACGGTGCAGCTATGTGTGTGACAAGTGCAAGGGTGCACCCATCTGGGTGGGGTGTTACTGGACCGAGGTTACACCTTGTGACCATAATGGCCTCAGCACTTGGGTGGTATGCATGATGTGGCACCCTGCCAGCAGGGTGTGATGGGGCCAATGGACACCCCGTGGTTGTGACAGGCTCTCAACACAGATGACCCATGTGAGGTGGCTTTTTGCCGGGCAGGGTGTGACTGAGCTGAGGTGACATCTGGCAGCCATTACAGCCTCACCACATGGGTGACCCATGCATGGTGGCATCCTGTTGGGCTGGATGTGCCTGGGCCTAGGTGACAGCCGGTTGCCATGAGGGCCATGCCACAAGTGTGACCCTGGTGAGATGGCACTCTGGTGGGTGGGGTGTGCATGGGCCTAGGTGCCACCTGGTGGCTGAGAGGGCCTCGCAACCCAGGTGACCCTCATGAGATGGCACCCTGCCTGATGGGGTGTGCCCAATTCAAGGTGATACCTGATGGTCATGACAGCATCACCACATGCATGGCATGCCCAAGGTGGTACACTGTTGGGCTGTGTTTGATAATCCTAGGTGACACCCTGTGGCCGTCATGGCCTTGCCATGTGGGTGGCATGCACGAAGTGGCTCCTGGCCGGACATGGTGTCCCTGGGCTGAGGTGAGACCTGGCAACACTGACGGCCTCACCACATGGCTTACACATGTAAGGTGGCACCCCACAGGGTGGATGTGCCTGGGCTGAGGTGAGGCCTGATATCCCTGATGGCCTCACCACGTGGGTGAATCACATGAGTTGACACCCCACCAGGCAGGGTGTGGTGGGGCTGAAGTGACACCCAGCAGCCGTAATGGCCTTGCAATGTGGGTGGAACCTGCAAAGTGCCACCGCTCTGGGCAGGGTGTAAGGGTGCCAAGGTGACCCATGGTGCTGTGATGGCCCAGCTACATGGGTGGCAAGTGCAAGGTTGCACCCCACCAGGTGGGGTGTTACAGGGCCGAGGTGGCACCTGGTGGCTGTGATGGCCTCACCACTTGGGTGGCACACACATGGTAGCACCCTGCCAGGCAAGGTGCGATGGGGCCAATGGACACCCTGTGGCTGTGACAGCCTCGCAACCCTGGTGACCTATAGTAGGTGGCTTCCTGCTGGGCAGGTTGTGACCGAGCTGAGGTGACACCCGGCAGCAGTGATGGCCTTGCCACATGGGTGACCTGCAAGAGGCGGCACCATGCTGTGGGGGTTGTGACCAGGCCAAGGGGACACCTGGCGGCCATGACAGCCATGCCACAATCGTAGCAAGTGTGAGATTGCACCCTGCAGGCTGCAGTGTGAGCAGGCCAAAGTGATCCACAGCAGCTGTGAGAGCCACATCACATGGGTGACCCTTGCAAATTGGCACCCTGTTAGGTGGTGTGTGACTGGTCCAAGGTGATGCCCAGTGGCCATGAGGACCTCACCACATGGGTGACGCACATGAGCTGGCACCCTGCCTGGCAGGGGGTAACCAGGCCAAGGTGACATCTGGTGGCATTCAGGTGCTCACAACGTGAGTAACCATGCGAGGTGGCATCTCACATGGTGGGGTATGCCCGGATTGAGGTGACACACATTGACCAAGACAGACTTGCAGCACAGGTGGCATGCACCAGGTGACACCCCACTGTGCAGTGTGTGATTGGGCTGAGGTGACACCTGGTGGCTGTGATGGTCTCGTCCTGAGGGAAGCACATGCTAGTTGACACCCTGGTAGGTGGGTATTGACCAGGAAGTGGTGACACCCAGTGGCCGTGATGGCCTCACTACATGGGGGACACACAAGAGATGACATGGTGCCAGGTGTGGTGTCACAGGGACAAGGTGGCACCTACTGGTGTGATTGCCTAGCTATGCGGGTGGCACATCAAGGTGGCACCTGGCAGGGTGGGGAATGACGGGGCTGAAGTGACACCTGGTGGCCATGATGGCCTAGCCATGTGAGTAGCATGCACTATGTAGCACCCCATCGGGCAGTGTCTGAGTGGGCTTAGGTGACACCTCGCGGCCTTGATAGCCTCACCATGCTGGTGACATGGGTGAGGTAGCACCTTGCCTGGTGGGGTGTGACGTGGCTGAGATGACACATGGTGGTCATGATCCCTTGCCTCTTAGGTGGCTCTAGCATGGTGGCACCCTGCTGTGAATGCTATGAAGGGGTCAAGGTGACATCCCATGGCTATGACAGCCTCACCACATGGGTGACCCAAGTGAGGTGGCTCCCCACAAGACATGGTGTGACTGAGCTAAGCTGTCACCCAGTGGCAGTGACGGCTTCTCCATGCAGGTGATCCATACGAGGTTGTACCCCGCTGGGTGGTGTGTGAAGCAACCAGGGTGACACCTGGTGGCTGTGAGGGCCTCATCACGTGGGTGATCTGTGCATGGTGGCTCCCCACCAGGCATTGTGTGCTCAGGCAGAGGAGACATCTGGCAGCCATGACAGCCTCACCATACAGTTGACCTTTGCCAGGTGGCAACCTGCGGGGTGGGGTGTGACCATGCAGACGTGACACCCAGTGGTGTGACCACCTTGCCATGCAGGTGCCATGTTGAGGTGACATTCTCCTGGGCAGGGAGTGACGGGGCTGAACATTGGTGGCCGTGAGTGCTGCACCATGTGGGTGGCACATGCTAGGTGACATCCCAATGGGCAAGGTGTACCCAGGTCGAGATGACACTCAGTGGCTGTGAAGGCCTCACAACACAGGTGACCCATGCAATGTGGCATCCCTCAGGTCAGGGTGTGCCCTGGTTGAGATGATACACAGTGACCATGATGGACTCACAATGTGGGTGGCTTGCTCAAGGTGACACCCCACAGGGCAGGGTGTGATCGGGCTGAGGTGACACCCGGCAGCCATGATGGGCTTGCCACATGGATGGCACACAAGAGATGACACCCAACTGGGCATGGTGTCATGGGGATGAGGTAAAACACTATGGCCGTTACTGCCTCACCATGTGGGTAGCACATGTGAGGTCACACCCCACCAGGCCTAGAGTGATGGGGCCAAAGTGAAACATGGTGGCTGAGATGACTTGCCACGTGGGTGGCTAGCACGAGGTGGCACCCAGCTGTGCGTGGTGTGAACGGGCCAAGATGACACCCGGCAGCCGTGACAGCCTTGCCACGCTGGTTACCCCTGTGTGGTGGCATCCTACTGGGTGGCGTATGACTGGGCCAAGGTGACAACCAGCAGCCATGAAGGCCTCACTACATGGGTGACATTCGTGAGTTGAAACCCCACTGGGTGGGGTGTGCCCAGGCCTAGGTGACACATGGCGGCCGTGAGGGCCTCAACACACTGGTGACCCGCATGAGGTGGTATCCTGCTGGGTGGGGTGTGCCCATGCCGAGGTGACATCTGGTTGCTGTGATTGCCCTGCAACGTGGGTTACCAGTGCTGGGTGGGGTGCACCCAGGTTGAGGTGACACATGGTTGGTGTGACAGATGAGCAATATGGGTGGCATGCGAAAGGTGACACTCCACTGGGGAGGGTGTGACCAGGCTGAGGTGACACCTTGTGGCTGTGATGGCCTTGCCATGTGGGTGGCATGTACGAGGTAGCACCCCACCAGGTAGGGAGTGATGGGGCCGAGGTTCCACCAGGCCACTGTAATGTCCTCAACATGCGGGTGACCAATGAGATGTAGCATCCCACCAGGTGGGGTGTGCCCAGGCCTAGGTGACACCTGGCAGCCATGAAGGCCTCACATTTCAGGTGACTCGTGCGAAGTGGCATTGCACACGGCGAGGTGCACCTGGGTTGAGGTGACACCTGATGACTGTGATGGACTCACCACACGTGTGGCTTGCATGAGGTGACACACTGGAGGACAGAGTGTGATTGAGCTAAGGTGACACCTGGTGGCTTTGGTGTCCTCATCACATGGGTGGCATGCAAGAGATGACACCCCACCAGGTGTGGTGTCATGGGGATGAGGTGACAGCTAGTGTCTGTGACTGCATTGTCATGTGGGTGGCACATGTGAGGTAGCACCCCATCAGGTAGGGAGAGTTGGGGCCGAGGTGACACATGGTGGCTGTGACAGCCTCACCACATGGGTGACCTGCATGAGGTGGCATTCCACCATGAGGTGTGTGTCTGGGCCATTTTGACACCCAGTGGATGTGAAGTCCTCACCACGTGGGTGGCTCATGCAAGGTTTCACCCTGCCAGGTGGTGTGTTATGGGGCTGAGGTGACACGCCACGGTCATGATGACCTTGCCATGCTGGTGACATATGTGAGGTTTTACCTGACCTGGTGGGGTTTGACAGGACTGATGTGACACCTGGCAGCCATGAAGGGTTTGCCTCACAGGTGACCCGTGTGAGGTGGCACCCTGATGGGTGGAGTACAATGGGGCTGAGGTGACACCTGGTGGCTGTGACGGCCTTGCAATGTGTGTGGCCTGTACGAGGTAGCACCCCACCAGGTAGGGAGTGATGGGGCTGAGGTTCCACCAGGCCACAGTAATGTCCTCAACATGCGGGTGACCAATGAGATCTAGCATCCCACCAGGTGGGGTGTGCCCAGGCCTAGGTGACACCTGGCAGTGTGTGGGCCTCACCAAATGGGTGACCCTGGCTGGCTGGAACCCCACTGGGCAGGTGTTTCTGGGCCAAGGTCAAACACAGTTTCTGTGATGGCCTCACCACATGGGTGGCACCCCACCGGGTTGGGTGTGCCCAGGCCAAGGTGACACTCAGGGGCCATGACCGCCTTACCACGTGGGTGACCAGTGTGATGTGGCAACCTGTTGGGCAGCACATGACTGTGCCAAAGTGACACCTGGTGGCTGTGATGGCCTCACCATGCAGGTGACCTGTACAAGGCCTCACCACATGGGTGGCATGCATGAGGTTGCTCTCCACTGGGCAGAGTGTCCCAAGGCCGAGGTGACACCTGGTGGCCATGATGGCCTCACCATGCGGATGGCACATGTGGAGTGGCATCCCTCTGGATGGGATTTGCCCAGGCCGAGGTCAAACCCCACTTCCATTATGGCCTCAATACGTGGGTGACCCACATGAGGTTGCACCCAGCTTGGTGGGTTGTGCCAGTTCTGAGGTGAAACCCAGTGGGCATGAAGGCCTAGCCACACGGGAGACCCACACATGGTGGCACACAGCCAGGCAGTGTGTAACTGGGCCGAGGTGACACCCAGTGACCATTACTGCCTTGCCTCTTGGGTGATATGTGTGAAGTGGCACTCTGTGGGGTGGGGTGTGACCAGGCCTAAGTGACACCCTGGCCATGAGGGTCTTGCCATGTGCATCACCTGCATGAGGTGGCTCCCCACTGGGCAGGTTGTGAAGTGGCCGAGGTGAAACTCGGCATCCTGACCACATCGCCATGCAGGTGGCATGTGCGATGTGTCACCGTGATGGGTGGGGTTTGCCCAGGTCTAGGTGACACCCAGCTGCCATGCAGGCCTCATCAGGCAGATGCACCACAGTATGTGGCACTCCTCCAGTTGGTGTGTGCCCAGGCGAAGGTGAATCCCAGCATTCATGAGGGCAACAACATGTGGGTGACCCATGCGAGGTGGCAGCCCCCAGGTGATGTGTGACTGGGCTGAGGCAACACCCAATGGCATGACAGCCTCACCAAATAGGTGACCCTGGTGTGGTGGCATCCCACCAGGCGGCATGTGCCCAGGCCAATGTCAAACACAGCTTCTGTGATGGCCTTGCCACTCGGGTGACAGGGGCAAGGTGGCTCCCCATCAGGTGGCGTGTGCCTGGGCTGAGGTGACAGCCAGCCGCTATGATGTACTTGCCACGTGGGTTACCTATGTGAGGTGGCACCCCACTGGGTGGATATGCCCAGGTTGATGTGACACCTGGCAGCCCTGATGGCCACAGCACGTGGGTGACTGATGTGACGTGGCACTCTGCTAGGTGGGGTGTGATGGATCTGATGTGACATCTGGCAGCCATAATGGCCTTGCAACATGGGTGGCACATGCAAAGTGGCACACCGCAGGTGGGATGTGAGGGGGTCTAGGTGACACCCGGTGGCTTTGACGGTGCAGCTATGTGTGTGACAAGTGCAAGGGTGCACCCATCTGGGTGGGGTGTTACTGGACCGAGGTTACACCTTGTGACCATAATGGCCTCAGCACTTGGGTGGTATGCATGATGTGGCACCCTGCCAGCAGGGTGTGATGGGGCCAATGGACACCCCGTGGTTGTGACAGGCTCTCAACACAGATGACCCATGTGAGGTGGCTTTTTGCCGGGCAGGGTGTGACTGAGCTGAGGTGACATCTGGCAGCCATTACAGCCTCACCACATGGGTGACCCATGCATGGTGGCATCCTGTTGGGCTGGATGTGCCTGGGCCTAGGTGACAGCCGGTTGCCATGAGGGCCATGCCACAAGTGTGACCCTGGTGAGATGGCACTCTGGTGGGTGGGGTGTGCATGGGCCTAGGTGCCACCTGGTGGCTGAGAGGGCCTCGCAACCCAGGTGACCCTCATGAGATGGCACCCTGCCTGATGGGGTGTGCCCAATTCAAGGTGATACCTGATGGTCATGACAGCATCACCACATGCATGGCATGCCCAAGGTGGTACACTGTTGGGCTGTGTTTGATAATCCTAGGTGACACCCTGTGGCCGTCATGGCCTTGCCATGTGGGTGGCATGCACGAAGTGGCTCCTGGCCGGACATGGTGTCCCTGGGCTGAGGTGAGACCTGGCAACACTGACGGCCTCACCACATGGCTTACACATGTAAGGTGGCACCCCACAGGGTGGATGTGCCTGGGCTGAGGTGAGGCCTGATATCCCTGATGGCCTCACCACGTGGGTGAATCACATGAGTTGACACCCCACCAGGCAGGGTGTGGTGGGGCTGAAGTGACACCCAGCAGCCGTAATGGCCTTGCAATGTGGGTGGAACCTGCAAAGTGCCACCGCTCTGGGCAGGGTGTAAGGGTGCCAAGGTGACACATGGTGCTGTGATGGCCCAGCTACATGGGTGGCAAGTGCAAGGTTGCACCCCACCAGGTGGGGTGTTACAGGGCCGAGGTGGCACCTGGTGGCTGTGATGGCCTCACCACTTGGGTGGCACACACATGGTAGCACCCTGCCAGGCAAGGTGCGATGGGGCCAATGGACACCCTGTGGCTGTGACAGCCTCGCAACCCTGGTGACCTATAGTAGGTGGCTTCCTGCTGGGCAGGTTGTGACCGAGCTGAGGTGACACCCGGCAGCAGTGATGGCCTTGCCACATGGGTGACCTGCAAGAGGCGGCACCATGCTGTGGGGGTTGTGACCAGGCCAAGGGGACACCTGGCGGCCATGACAGCCATGCCACAATCGTAGCAAGTGTGAGATTGCACCCTGCAGGCTGCAGTGTGAGCAGGCCAAAGTGATCCACAGCAGCTGTGAGAGCCACATCACATGGGTGACCCTTGCAAATTGGCACCCTGTTAGGTGGTGTGTGACTGGTCCAAGGTGATGCCCAGTGGCCATGAGGACCTCACCACATGGGTGACGCACATGAGCTGGCACCCTGCCTGGCAGGGGGTAACCAGGCCAAGGTGACATCTGGTGGCATTCAGGTGCTCACAACGTGAGTAACCATGCGAGGTGGCATCTCACATGGTGGGGTATGCCCGGATTGAGGTGACACACATTGACCAAGACAGACTTGCAGCACAGGTGGCATGCACCAGGTGACACCCCACTGTGCAGTGTGTGATTGGGCTGAGGTGACACCTGGTGGCTGTGATGGTCTCGTCCTGAGGGAAGCACATGCTAGTTGACACCCTGGTAGGTGGGTATTGACCAGGAAGTGGTGACACCCAGTCGCCGTGATGGCCTCACTACATGGGGGACACACAAGAGATGACATGGTGCCAGGTGTGGTGTCACAGGGACAAGGTGGCACCTACTGGTGTGATTGCCTAGCTATGCGGGTGGCACATCAAGGTGGCACCTGGCAGGGTGGGGAATGACGGGGCTGAAGTGACACCTGGTGGCCATGATGGCCTAGCCATGTGAGTAGCATGCACTATGTAGCACCCCATCGGGCAGTGTCTGAGTGGGCTTAGGTGACACCTCGCGGCCTTGATAGCCTCACCATGCTGGTGACATGGGTGAGGTAGCACCTTGCCTGGTGGGGTGTGACGTGGCTGAGATGACACATGGTGGTCATGATCCCTTGCCTA